>NC_045687.1:6418376-6724530 GCF_003331165.1 Xiphophorus hellerii
CGTCTCCCTGAAAAGACTAATCTTACAGCTCCTAAGTGGCTTTTCATTCAGTTTCACTCAGTTTTCTGTTTCAGCATTACTGAGTGGTTTGTGTGTTGGAGGGTTTTGTTACCAGCATACAAACAGTACTCTTACAGTTTCAATTAAACCTTTAAGTTAACAACTAAACACAGAAACATTTAAAATCATTTTAAATGTTTCTGTAAAATGAATTTACATCATTTTTTTTCCTGTTGTCTGTGTAACTGGCTTGTACAACTACACTCTCTGTCTTTGAAGCATCTGATCCTCGTCCTTTTTTCTCATAATGATGTGATCGTTGCCTATTTTTGCATCTGATTGACCCACATAATGTGTCCATCCAAAGAAAGTCGCATCTGCCTGCAGAGCTGAATAGGACTTACTGATGGGGGTTGGTTCTCAGCGTTAGCGCTAATTGTTTCTGCAGGTTGTAAACATGTGTCACATTAAGTGAAGGAAGCAACATCTATCATTAAAATTGAGATTTTTTTCAGGCAGAGCAGTGACAGCTATGCAATTTGTGTGAGAACAACTATTTCGGAAGTGAAACATGTAATTTTGCAGCCCTTCAGAACTTTCTCAAACATCAGGCTACATAACCACACAAAACTCATATAGAGATGTTATTAAAGCTGACTTGTGTGACTTACCCGGCTGGTCTCGATTCCAGTGGGTGTAGGTCACTTCGTCTCCACTCAGCCAGCGGAATGACCCGTGAGTAGCCTGGTCATTGAGCCCGATCCAAAACGAATCTCCAGAGCGACCAAACACCAGGCTGCTGGCGAATGCCTGCTCGAATCTTTACGATAAAGCACGAAGCATTTCAATCAGTGCAAAGAAGCTTTCCTGTGCATTTAACTCTTTGTGTGCTCCATATCTACCTGTTTGCAATAGTAACAAGAGCAGCTTCCTGCGCCTCACAGAACTTTCTGGCCTCATCGAATGTGGACAAATCTTCTCCCACCCAGTAACATGCTGGACTGTGCCACTTCCATCCCTGAGAAGACAGCCAAAGAGAGAAAAAAAATGTGTTTCTTTTATATCCAGGAAGCAATATATGTAAGATATTGATAAAACAACAGAGGATCTAATTAGTTATAGTGAAGTGAGTAACTGCAGAATGAAATGTTAAAGAAGATAGACACAGAGATAGCATTTTCTGTCTTAAATTTTTCCTGCCAGGTCATGCATTAAAGCCAAAGACTTGTCCAGACTGAGAGCTCTGCCAGCAGGCAAAGTGAGGGGAGATTCTGCATGAAAATTATAACTTTCAAGTTTGTGAGAATAAACTCTTTTTTTGTTGTTGCACAAACAAGTAAGGAAAACACTCAAGCTCTATTGAAGTCTGAGCGAACAGCTCCATTGGAGGGCAGATCTGCTGAAACTAAAACCTCTCCTCCCTGTTTTACTACGGCAAGTTGTTTTGATCAAAAGTGAAAAGCCCTTGAACATTTTTACACTTTATCGAATGCCACGAATGCATTTTATTGGGATTTTATGTACTTCACCAACACAATGTAGTGCAATGAAAGGATACGTTTCTCAAATAAAAAGTCTGGAAAGAGAAACATGGGTTTGGATTTGGTGAAAGCTTTATAAATTTCACATTTTGCTCCAAGGAAAGCTGCAAGCCACTTGGGTGCATTTCTCTGCCAACTTTGTTTTTTGCTCGTTCGATTGGATGAAGAGTACTGTGAACATCAATTTTCAAGTCTCACCACAGTTCTCAATTAAACTAAGGTTTGGACTTTAAGCTCTTCTAACACATAATTTTAAAAAAAATCTAAACATCTCTAGAATAACTGACTGTATTTTTAGATTTTTCCTGCTGAAAGGTGAACCTCCAACTCAGTTTTAAGTCAAGTCTTTCCTCTTACTGTATATTTATTGTTTTATAAGCTAACTCGTCTTTGAAAGTAATCAAAATCAACTCCACAAAGTTTTGTTTGAAAACCATTTAGATAACTATGTACTTTACTATCATACATTACTTTAATTTTTGGCCTATTGAATAAAATTCCAATAATAAGAATTCAAGTTTATGGTTGTAAAATGAGAGAATGTAGAAAAGTTCATTGATGGTATCTCTTAGCAAAATCAGGGCCTAAACTATGACTGATTAAATAATTTAGACAAAAAATGCAAGCGGTGCAAACACAAAATTCAGATTTTTATATTGTTTTAGTATCTGGTAGTCCTAAACTTTCCCCCCTAGGCTTTAACTATGTGTTATACCCTCCCTTTATTTATTTACACATAAAGCACATAAGTTATGCTGAGAAAGAAAAACAACACTATCTCCAGAAGCAGGAGAAATTGATCTGCCAGACTGCTCCTCAGGGAGAGAGTTAAACACCATCATTGATCTCTAGACTTACTTTTGTTTAAAACATTAATACTTTAAAGCTATCTGAGGTAAAAGCAGGCTACTAAAAACACACCGAGGACACACACATGGATTTCCTTTTACCACAATGACCATGCGTTTACATTTCTAAACACTATAAGCTTCAATAGGCTCAAAGGAGGCAATAATTATTGGCTATAAAGTCACAAAAAGACTTTATAGTCTTGAGATGAGTTTAGCAAAACTGGTCCAGTTTGAATTGATTTAAGTTTTTTGTGGATTTTAAACTGAATGTTAAACAAACATCATGTTCTTTAGGTGGGTTTTAACCTATCTGACATAGAATATTCATTTTACCTCAAAATGGGCAACAAAACAAACATAAACAAACAAAAGTGTAAACATATAATGTGATTTAAAAGTAATAATTTCTAGCAGCAAATGCAATGAAAGAAAACATTTAACACCTGTTTGCACTCTTGGTTTTGGGGCTTCCCGTCGCTTTTTGTTCCCAGCTTCTTGCAGATGAAGGGCAGAGATGTATTACAGGGGACGTCATCCCAACGGGCGTCCTGCACACAACGGCCGCTTCATGTATCAGAACGGATGACACTCACACCCAGCAGGGGGCAATTATCTGAGGCTACTCACAGGGCCCCACATGGAGACGCAGTCTTCCTGGGTGTTGCGGAAGTTGTTGGGTTCATACGGGTGCCAGAAGGTGAAGATAACGGGGGTGTGGTCGGTCCACTGGAAGTCCATTTGCATTTCTCTGTCATGGAGTCCTATCCACACCTGGTCGAGGTCTGAAGACAGACAAAAAAAAGTAATATTGAGTATCAATTCAGATTTATGAAATCAATTCGATTTGATTCACAGGGACTAGATTCAAGATTCAATATGACTAATTTTTCGATTCTGTCAGCTTGATGGATTAGTAAAAATATGAGAATTTACATTAAGAATTGAACCTAATGCAATTACATGACAAAGCAAAAATGCAGTAATTTAAATGCGGTGTGCTCAATGCTTTTGCGATGTTTGAAAAGATCTTGCGATATTCAAGAAATCATGTAGAATTTTGAGGAAAAGAATCGATTTATGGTTTCTATTTATCCATATTGGGCTGTTCAAAGGAAAATCAATTCAAATCGATTAATTACTTTCTTTTAAATCCAGCCCTAATAAAATGCCAACAGGATGGAAAAAGATGACTTTGTGAAGAATGCCCAGTATTTAAATCATTTTCTTTTTTTAAAGCAAACTTTTTCAATCATTATGGCATAGTTTCCTAGAATGTACCAGTCAGAGTATCCATTACAATCCTTAACTCCAGGAGCTGCTGCAACACACAGGTTTGGGATACTGCAGGAAGCGAAAGAAGAGTGCCGTGCTATTACAGCAAATCACCTTTTTTTATGTTGCGAATGATGAACTCCATCTCTGGCAGAGTGTGGATGCTGACCAAGTTGGCGTCCATCTTCTGGCATGCTTTCTGAGCCACATTCCAGTCACTCTTCTCTGATAAGAGCTTGTAGCAACCGGCCTGGAAGGACTGCCAGCCCACATCACACTCATATTTATGATTATCTGTCCATGAATCTGTAGAATAAAACCATCAATTTACTGTAAAGGCTTTAGCCAAATGGAATCTGGTTTATTTAACTGATGAAAGCTAAATTTATGGACCTGTGGTGAAGGGGTCCAGAGTGGCGTTGGGCCTCTTCTTGCAGGCGTACGGCAGAGCATCAGAACAGTCCCGGTTCTGCCAGCGTCCCGATGACTCAGATTGGACCACGGCACAGTTTTCGTCCTCGGCGTGAGTCGGATGCTCTGTAGTTCAGTAAAATAATTTTTTTTTTTTTTTTAGAAAAACAAAAAAAATTACCAACTCACTGTGGGCGCTCTGTAAAACTCATAAATGGATCTTTGAGTAGAGAGCTCAGCTGTTTCTAAAACGAGACTGCATGCAGCCCTTTGTGGGAAATTTACAAAAACAAAGAGGTTGGGGTTGCTTTCCCAGTCTGACCTTTATCCCAGTTAAGATATTTGACTGGTGAGGAGTCGGACCACTGCCAGCCGCCACTGACGTCCAAGTCATTGAGGCCGATCCATAAAGAGGAGCTGTAAGCGTTCAGAATACCTACAAGCAAAGGAAATGTGTTTCTGAAATAACACAAGGTTCTATAAAACAAAATAACGCCTCTGTAATTTGCATAGCAAATCAAAAATACAACAAATAAAGAAAAATTATGTTAGATTCTACATATACACGGGAGAGGTCACCAGTTCATCAATCTGGTGAGATGCAAAAAAACAAAAAAAAAATCACCAAATAATCCAATAAAAACAGATTAAAAAAATTTACAATTTGAAAGAATGTGCAAAATCATTTAGAATATTTGTAGATGAGATTATTTATATAAGTGGCACTTTACACACACACAAAAATAAAAAAAAAGCATCTCAGTTCAATCACACATACACAATTTATCTTAGTCATCAATCTTTACAGAAAACTCAGTTAATTATTCGAAGACATTAAAAACATTTTTATCTCACGGAAATATGGATTTCATCAAGGAATCTGATCTTGATCATGAGAAATCCAAGCTCTATTGTTTCCAGGTCATAATCAAACTGCATTGGATACATATAGTATATAGCTTTGTTTATTTATCTATATCGCTATTAAAAGGAAATAAACTTAGCCGTGTTTAGATGGATCTGCTTCCTTTGTTCAATATAGCACCCCAAATCAAATTAGGTACTTCTTAAATTAACCTAATTGAGCTAAATTAAATGAAAATTTCAAATAAAGACAGCATCATTAATATCAATAACTAATGCAACTATCCTTGATTTTTGTAGACATGTTCTCGTTAAATTGTCACAATAAAAACATTATAGAGTTTAAGTTTGAAAAGGAGAAGATGTAAAGTTAATCTATTTACCATTGATGTAGGTCTGCTCATGTAGCTTGCCGATGCTCAGCAGGTCTGCCCCCTGCTGTTTGCAACTGCGGTGAGCCTCGTCCCAAGACAGAGTGGCCTGGAAGTTAAACTGATAGCAGCTGTCTGTCAGAGGGTCCGTATCCCAGAATGTCTCACAGCTGCTGCCTGAGAGGGGAACAAAGGTCTGAAATGTCAGCCAGACGGTTCGGATCCGGCAAAGTTTCCCCACGGGTCTGGTTCTGAACACATCGGGTGAGAACTTACTCTTCACAGGACAGAACCCCCAGCGTTGGTCCCGGTCGTAGTTAAAGGTGGTTCCGCACCAAAGGTGGCCGTCTTCACGGCCGGTGCTTGTGCAGCTGTGAAACCACTGGCCCTCGTACATGAAGGGCAGGTAACAGGGTCGGCCGTAAGAATTCCCCTGGATGGTGTAGATCTCTGGACAGAAATCGTATGAGAGACTGTAAATGCTTGTGTGGGCCTTTAAAAGTGAAGATCCTAAATGAGGCCTTTGTTTTCTCAGGTGGCAAAAACAGAGGATGATCTTACAACAAAAACAGGAAGTCAAACAGTGGCGAACGGCTCCACTTGCAAACTTTTTTTTTTCCTCGCAAACTAAACATCTTTTATCATGTAAGAATCATCAGTTATGAAAGAAGAGAAAGATTTTAGACAGCAATTGAAGGCGTTGTGGAATAGCACCAGTCTAGAAACACAATAAAACAAGAGGACAAAACGGTAAAAGAAGAGGAGAAAGGGAGGAAGACGCTTTTTTTCCAAAACAAATCAGGTCAGTGGAGGGAGAGCAGCCATAAAACCAGAGAGAAAAAGCTTTCCCTCTCCTTGTCTTCCCTCCCCGCTTCAGGCTGACTGGCTGTATTGGACATGACTAAACCTAGAGGCATTTCTTCTGCACCAGTAGGAGTCTATCACACAGAAACTTGCGAAGATCGCTGGCTGAACGTGAAAAGCTCAAAGCATGCAGTTACCCTGCCACGTGAAAGCAAAAAGAGATGAGAGCTGATGAAAAAAGTGGAGGGAGATGTTCTGGTTTTGGCTGCAGTCAAGCAGAACCTGTTAACTACAGACTAGACTTCGCTGAGGCTTGCAGTCATTTCTGAAAAACATTTAATATTTGCAGGAACGGTGCAGGCAGCAGGAAAAGAGGCTTAGCTAAGACCCACGATGGTTAGTTTTAATCTGAAATGAAAACTTTACACACAAGCAAATATGCTTGAGGCCAAGGAAAACGTTCCGTGTTTGATGGCAGTTTACAAACACTGGCGGGGCATTCACTGGTGGGCCACTCCGTCTCCTCAAACGGAGGAGAAAAGCAGCGTTCTCCTTTATCCGTTTGATCGGATACAGCTGTGGCATCCACAAACAGTAAGCCCATCTGGTGGACACACACAGTAGGGAGCAGCTCTCCGAGTCACTGCGTGTGTATGTGTTTGGGGAAATGTTCGAGATGCGCTTGCATGTGTTATCCTTAATTTATGGTAACAGAAACGATTTCCAGAGCAAAAAAAGGGGAAACAATTAAATTCTGCCTTGTGGAATGGCTCAGTCAGGGAGCAAAGAGGCAAAGCCAGACAACCAGGAATTCCTCCAGGTCGTTGTGCTAGTTTAGTTTAGCTTCTTGAATCGTTTGTTTTCGGTTTTTCAGTTCAGAAGAGGTTCAATAAACTGTTTAAGGTAATTTACTTTGACCTTTAAAATAAAGACTAAATAAAAAAGGTAACTTTACAATTTCCAACCTCAGGAGCCAGAGTTCTGCATCTTTTATAGGGCTTTTTAAAAGTATTCGTGGTGCTAAATCCTAAAACAATTAGTCAATTAATCACATGCTAATTTAAAAGGAGCTCAATAAATATAATTTTTTAAAGAGACATTTTTTTTACAGAGTCTTCTTAAGCCATTGCATTTATGGTTTCTGTTGTATGTGATTTTTATTTATTGTTTTTGGTTGTTTTGTTTAAAACATCTTCCAGTTCCAGTGTTACATGTTCTTTACAAAATTAAAGTTTATAAATTTTTGAGATGGCAAACCTGCATTATTATTACTTGAACATGGTCTCACGAGAAAATTTTTTTGTCATTTACCACAATCATTTCAGGGACAATTTATCGTCCAGCAACATTTGTTATAATGACAGACCTAATGTTTTACATTTTGTCACATTAAAATCAGAAACTTTTCCAGTTTTTTGTAAGTAAAAATCTGAAAAGTGTAACATACTATGTATAATGCTGTCCTTTTAAGCCAATCCTTTGTAAGAAAAAATATAAAAATAAAAAATTACGTCGCAAAATAGCTCAAACACATGAATCTGATTTGATCCAAACAATTTAATTGTTGCTTTGATTGTATGTTTACGGTGGTTATGAGAAGATGAACTTCTAACCCAGTGTCTGGTCTATTGGGTTAACTTCCAGGACCTAAACACCGTCCTGTGTTTAGGTCCATTCATCAACCTGCTTCACTGGCCCTCAAGAAAAGCATCCCCACAGCATGATGCTGCTACCACCATTATTTATAATCAGGTGGGTTTAGGGCAGGGGTCTGCAACCTGCAACTCTGAAGCCACAAGTGTCTCTTCAGAGCCTCCACTGTAGCTCTTATAACTTTGGATAAGAAGAATTGAACAATGTTTTGAAATGTAATAATGCTATCATGATCCCCTATTATTATGGACTTTTGCTCCTGTTATTTCCTGGTATTGTATTTTCATTATTTCCCCTCATTTCTTATGTGATTTTTGGATGCTTTTGCTTTTAGTATTTATTTATCTTCCCGTTCTGTTAGTTCAGTTGTTACTTACTGTTGAGCATTGGATGTGTTTGCTAGATTTAATGTTTCTGTTATTGTCTTCTCATTCAGTTTGCTAGTCATTTCCTCTTCCGTCATTTGCTGTTTTATTAAAATAAACTTTCACTATACACACTCTGAAACTTGAGGAGCTCCCTCAGAGTCACCATGTTATGGGAGGTTTGCAGCCGTATTATGATTAAATGACATGTCTAAAGTGGGAGTGGAAGTGGAAGCTGTTTTCTAACCAAATTCTGCTTTAAGTTTTTCCAAAACTTTATTCCTGACTTGTCTGGTGTGTGCTTTGGTCTTGAAACAACACATGTACTGAGATTGGTTTACACTACATTTACTAATTAGGTAAGCTTGAAGGCAATTGGTTTAGGGGTATTATGGCAAAACGGGCCAAACATAGATGCGCACCATGATATACAACTGCTATCAAAATGACCAAGTTATCTCTTAGCTTCATTAGTAACTTTTGCTAACTAGGTTATAAACAAACAAGAGAAGAAATAGGGACACGTGCCTCATCATGATACTCTATGAGAAGGTTCTCATAATTATAAACAGAGTTGTGGTGAAAAATTATTTCAGAGTCGAATCCTGATCTGCATAAATGTTCTTTTGGGTTTGGGATTTTATAGTTTGACATTAACTTTCTTTTTTTTTCATTGCTTTTCATTGTTTTTTCAAAGAGCTTGGATTGTAAAGGTTGTTGACCTCTGACCCAACCCTGCTGAAATTTGCACTCAGGTGGGTGTTTAAATAAGACTTTGTTACCAAACACATCAAAACTGGATTTGCAAAGACTAAAGCCAGGAAACCAATGAATTTAGATGAACATGAAGAATTCTGCCAAAAACAATGGTCAACCATACGGCTGGTTAGGCTAAGAGACATTTATCCAAATACTGTGGGCATGAGAATCTTGGGATTAAAGAAAATACACAGATAATTCCAACTGTCTTACTTCTTTTTGGCATTTCCTTTTTGAAATTATTATGTTCTTACTTTTTTTTGTATATTTAATTGTAATTTTGATTTGTATAACTTCAGATTAGATATTTATCACAAACCCAAACTTATCATTTATGCATCAGTAAAACTCCAGATAAGTGAAATTAAACATGTGATGCCTACCCTGATATGTCTTGGAACAGAGATCCTGGTCGTCACCATACAGTCTCCATTTGGGTGAGTCAGACTTAAAAGACACATTGAATAACATTGGGGACTGAAAGACGTTGTTGAGTTTTTCCAGCACCTCGTTGCAGTTCCAGGTCCAGTCTACCATGGGGGGCTCTCGATCACACTTGTATATGGCTATCGGAGGATACCGCGAGTCGAACGTGAAGTTCCTGTGGTTCAAACCCAGGCACAACGAGGAGCCCAGGTTGAACAGGCGGCCACGAGACACCCACTTCCATCTTTGGAGGGGCTCCTCACAGGACTGCGTCAGGCTCAGAGAGTCAGTCATCACCCCGAGGCACATGTCGGCGCCCTCATGGAAGAAAGCAAAATCATCAGATTCCACTGGCGCTGTGCAAAGAGAGAGCGAGAGAGACGGAAACGACAGCAGCGGTCAATAACAGGGATGAAAACAGAATTTTGTGTTAACAGCTAAGAGGTCAGGGACCGGATCGTTATCACCAACAATGGATGCCCAGCTGGGTTTGAACTAGTTTCAGTCCTGGATGTCAATCTGTACATTTTAAAGTAGTAACAATTCATCCTGTGGCAATCCTAAAGTAGCTTCTAATATTCAGTGTAAACATTATGTAACACAACCCGATACGCATAACCATGTTAAGAGTTGAAGCAGAGTTGCTCGCCCGGTTCATATTGTGCAATTCTGACTTGTTTGACTGCTGGGAAAGCAACTGCTAGTGGTTTTTGAGGATGAATGCTTTTATTATTACTAGGACTGCCGAATGAATTAGAAACTTTTTAGTCAGTAGTAATCTTACACTTGGTTCTCATAGAGAATATGTTTCGACACAGTGCTTAAAAACGATTTTAGAAGAAATTTCTTTGAGTATCAAGTGGGAAACCCAAAGAGAGTTTTCCACGAAGAAAGAGACATAGGAAAGAGAGCCACTATGCGGCTCTTTATTCTCAAGAGCCATAAAGACTCTTGAGAATGAAGCAAAAGATGTTTTCCTCCAACTACTTTAGTTTCATTTATAGGGACCGGTAATCAACAAATCAAGACCATTAAAGCAGATAAGTGTGAGACTTATCTGGGACAGAGAGACACACACACAAGAATCTAAATTAAAACTGTTTAAAAGGAAAATTGCCAAATTAAACAGAACTCTCCACTCTTATAGCTGATGTTGAGACAAAATAGAGAAGAACCCTCAGCATTCCTTCTCTGCAGGGTCCGGAAGTGAGTTTGTGAAAGATCCCTGCGCTTTTAGGTAAAAAACATGACTGACTGCTACCCCGGTCAGCTCAAATCCTTGGCTTCCTACCACCCAGTCAAGAACAAATAACATCTTCTTCTGTTTTTATGCACATAGAGACAATGGATCATCAAGCCTTGCATACGAATCCCTGTAATTTGAAAGACAGGACTGACACGTGTCCTTTTTTTTTTAGCTCCTTGCAGCCAGTGTATGCACGTCTGTTGGGTAAGGTGCAGAAAAATACAAATTACCACAAATATTTTTCTAACAACACCAAAAATGTTATTTTTGCTGCATTTTTTTTTTAAATTTTGTTTACAAATACTCCCCAAAAAACCTTGTGGCTTCATAACAAGGCTTTGGTTGTAGAGACAGAGATACGTCAGACTTGTTTACTTCCAGTTTACTGCGTTCCCCACACAAGCCTAAAGTCAAACCAAATGTGTTGCCTTTAAGAGACAAAATAGCATTCCAGTATCATTAAGGAGTTGGAGAAATAAAAAAAAAATCAAATAAGAAGGTGATTTCATTAATTAAAAAGGAATTTGATGCCTTAAATCAAGTAATATAAACCAGAATTGGATCAAACTGGAAAAATGGAAGCAAAGACCACCAATAATATTAAAAATCTTCTCAGTAGCTGCCATTTTTTAAATCAGCATTTTTCTGAAATGTTCTTATCTGTGTATTCTTTTTTTCATTGCCACAAAAAAAGGGGAAATGTTTGAATGGGAGCCAATGCAACTCCTGGGGGTGGTTGGGGCAATAAAAGCATAGAATAAACAAGACAATGTGATCCATGGGTTCGCTGTGCTTTAGTATAATGGAAACAAGTTAAATAACAGCAAAATGTCACTTTTGTCTGCTGATTTTTTTTAACATCATAATGAAAAACAATAAAATAATAGGAGACAAAGTCTGTTGTTTCAATTTGAATCTACTCAAGTGGATAAACAACCCAGGAAGATCACAATATGTGGCCATAAATATAGTAAACAATAACAAAACATCCATGTAGTTTCCTATTAATGTTTTAATGTGTCATTATTTTTTATTAGTATTATTTATGGATAGGGTGTTACTTTTATTTACAACTTTTCTTGCCAATTTGGGAGAAAAATAGCTTTATGTTGTAATTAATAGTATAGCACAGGGACATGGTACTGATCCATAAACTGTATGATTCTAGTCTGACCTCGGATGTGATCGGCCACAAAAAAATTAAATGCCATGTTTGTTTGCATTGAGTCTGAGCAACAGAGACTGATGATTGCTTTGTCTTTGACCTGGTCATTCATGAATGGAACATCTAGGAAGTGTGCAAACGTTTTAGGAAGATAAAAACAAGTGAATTATTTCACTGAGGAAATTAGCAAAAAACTGCAACGATGCTATACTTTTTAGTCACTATGTGGAGTTATTTGCATAGTAAAAGTAGTGAGAATGCTTTTAAACCAAACAAGGTTTCCAGTTACCACCAAATACAAACATGTGAAGAAGAGAAATGAACAATCAAGGCCTCTACGTTCTGCTAATAATCATATTATACAGTATGACTTACTTAAGACTATAAAATATCAAAGTATGGTGAAAATCTATGCTCTACATTCTCAAGACCCAAAAGGACTTAAGTGATAACTTTCACTATTTTTCACTTTCTGCTTGAACCATAGCGTAAAAACCTTTAATTCAGGATTGATCTTCTTCAGTTCATCACTGCTTTGTGAAAACAGTGATGATTGCCTTGACAACTACACATAATTTAGTCTAAATTCACTCCCCTTCTCCTGATCCACAACCTACACAACTCTTTTGTGCATATATGCGCACACCGATCAGCCTTCAAACAGCACCATAACCTGAAGTCGAAGTTCAAGAAGTCAAGAAGAAAATTCCCACAGGAGCTTTAATCCACACTGGAGAGGACATGGCTGGATGTTTGATGTGAGGAAGCTCCTTGCAGATTAACCTTAAGCCGTCGAGGGCTGTGAAAGTGAAGCAACAACAGCTCTCCTGCTGTTATCTCATCCTCCTCTT
Source organism: Xiphophorus hellerii (assembly GCF_003331165.1). Lineage (NCBI taxonomy): Eukaryota > Metazoa > Chordata > Actinopteri > Cyprinodontiformes > Poeciliidae > Xiphophorus > Xiphophorus hellerii. The sequence continues at coordinate 6,430,956 of NC_045687.1, forward strand.
CTACCCCGCCGGCACCAGGATCTTCTTTTGCAACGCTGACATCAGTTACCAAAAGAAGAAAAGGAGATGAAACGGGCATTCATGAGCAGCCAGCAACGTTTTGCAAAAGCGTCAGATATTCCCAGAATCTCCGTCATTGAGGACATTGCGCAACTTAGCTGGCTGACTAAGCAACTGCAAGTTTAAGCTTTGAATAATAAATTTAAAAAAAAAGAAGCTTTATAATGAGCTCTTTATTATAGTTGGATATTGAATATAATCTTATGTTGATGCCAGATCATAAATTGTAAGACAGACCTTTTTTTTCATTTATTTTTCTCAAACATTTTCTGTTCTTAGGCTTATCCTAAACGTAACTGGAATGCAAAGAAAACAAAAGATCATTTCTAGTCAATATGACAAAATAGGAACTGGTATTCTCAAAATCTGTTTTGTCAGTGCTTTGTTTTCCAGAAGCATGAGAGAAAGAGAGTGGCACCTCGGGAGAAGGGTGTCAGATTTACAAACCAGAATAAGACGAGGAGAACGGAAACTTCCCATGACTGATTCACAGACATTCATCAAAGTGTTCGTTTACATTTTGGACTAAAGTGAGGACATTTCCAGATATTTTCCAACAAATTCTTCCTGGATAAATTACAGACATTTTACTTCACATTGGGCAAATACTGAAGATCTGCCAAATAAAATAATTAAAACTCCCCATAAATCGTGCATGCTGCCAATGTGACAAACCTTTTCTCCTCAATGAAATCAGAGAGGAGAAACAACAAAGCAAAAAAAAAAAAAACTTCCAAAAGAGCCCATGAAATGCCAACTGTGATAAATCCAAAAGATTTTATTCAACAAACCAGCTGATCTGCAGTTCCTTCAAGAGGAATATGGAAAACTAAGCCTTCAAAAAGCCTGCTGTCAGTTTGTAAAGTCAATGCATGATGATGGAAAGGAAAATATATTTAGAGCGTGCAATATTTAAAAAGAAAAAAAAATCCAAAACAAAACGTTGTCTTTTTGTTTGGTTCCACATCATTTTTAAGCTTTTTGCGAAATTTCAAACCCTGTCAATGAGGTTCTTTTGGTTCCGGAGTGTCCTGGTGTCTGCTCGGACTCTCTCTCTGTTTTAATTGCAGCCTGCAACAGTCAGGACGTAAAGGTCACATCTACCCGCAGGGAGCCAAATGAAGCGTCACTTCACAGTCTGTGGCTTTGCGAATTCAACCTAAATTCCCACCAGGAACACGAAGCAAAAACAAAAGCAATCGGGAGTTTAGATTCAAAGGAAACTGTAAAATATAGAAACGGAGCCCCCATAGTTCCCTGCTCCCCTCATTTGCCTCCACATCTGGTTCCACTCAAAGCTCGGACTTTTAGATCGTAGCATTCCACAACACACACACGCACGCGAAAATCCTAAATATCATTTTGAATGCTGTTTCTTTTTTAAGTCAGGCGAGCAAATGAAAACAATAAGAGTCATTTAGGCTGAATATCTTCACAAACCCGTAACTTGTGTTGTCAAAAGCGTTTTTTTGTTGTTGTTGTTTTTGTTTCTCCTCACCCGTGTCGCTCCTCTTCAGTCCCAGACTAAAGATGAATAAATATAAAGTGCATTTGTAAAATATAAGTATCCCTTTCGTCCATGTCGGCGCAGCAATCTTGTTTCGGTGTCGCTCGGTGCTTCGCATGCTCACAGCCGCAGGAAGACAGACCCAACAAAAACAACTCAAACGAAGAGAAGAGAGGAGAGAAGAGAAGAGGGGGGGGAAGCGAAGCCGGGCAGCAGCAACTGGCCGAGGGGGACGGCTGATGGAGGGGAGCTGCAGGAGAGTTTTGGCCGCTAAAGCTCAGCCTGCCTCTGCCTCTCAGTCAGATGAGGCTGGAATGAATGGAGCAGAGTCAACAGTGGTTCCCAACATGAGGTCCGGGGGCCTCCAGGTCAGTGAAAGAACTTTTTTTTTTTTTTTTTTTTAATATAGTTTGCACAGCCACCTACTGTCTGGTGTTCGGATTTTTCGATAGGTTATGTTTGTTCTTGATTTCTAGATTGCTTTAATTAATAAAGTTGCGGAACATACAAAATTATACTCAGGTAAAATGAGTGGTACTTCAATATATTTATACTCAAGTAAAAGTATAGCCGTCCAAGAAATGACTCAAGTAAGAGTAGAAAAGTAAAAGTTCGCTCAAGTACAGAGTAATTGATCAAATTATCATTTAATATTTAAAAGGTACACAGTCAAGTAGCTATATCAAAATGTAAAGTTAAGTGGTAATTTTGGCATTTTAAAGATGAAAATGATAATAATTCATATAAGTAACAAAAAAAATAACTAAATCAGGCAAAAGAAAATTCACAAAGGACTTGTTGATTAAAAATCTCGAAGGAGAACATCCACTCCTCAATTTGTAAGCTTAAATGCACTTGGGTTATGCAGCGAGATAATGACCCGAAGCACATTTCCACTTCTCAGTGACCCAAAAAAGTACAAAATGAAAGTTTTGGACTTGTCTTGTCAAAGTCTAGAGTTTAAAGCTGATTGAGGTGATGTGGTATCAAACTGGCTGTTTGAGCTTGAAGACCATAAAATGTGGCCGATTTAAAACAATTCAGCAAAGAAGAAGAGATCAAACATCCTCGATAGCAACGTAAAAGTCTGATTGGCAGTTAGCCCAAGCGCTTGATGGTAGTTATTAAAGCTAAGCAACCAAAATATGTACTTTTTACATACATATGTTGGTTTGGATTGTTTACCTTTTGATAAACAAAATCTGTAGAACTGTTGTTTTTGTTTTATTTACTCAGATAATTGCTGATGTAAAAATTTGTGTTAATCTGAAATATTCAACTCAGATGAAAAAAATAAAAACCAAAAATCTCCAAGAGGGCAAACATTTTATTTTTGGCATTGCAGGCAACTGATGGGCATTCTGTGATAACGGAGTTAATTGTGATGGTTCAGTACTATTAGTTGGACATTTAGTATTAAAAAAATAAAATAAAATAAAGGTTTTACAAGATTTTAGAAACATTTCCTGTTTGGTATAGATTAATCCAGTTTATATTTGACTCATCTAGATGTTTAAGAGAAATCCAAACATTCAAAAGTCATTTAAAAACGGAGCAATAGCCCTTTAATTTAGCAGCAGAACTCTGTATTAACTCCATTCACCACCACTAGTGCTTGGTTATATTTTGTCGGTGTCTCCACTGTGTTTGGGAGTACCAAACTCCCACGTGTCGGACATGAACATAATAAGCAGCAGAAAACTCAGTGGAGTTGAAATTATCCAGGTCTGAACCTGACACAGAAGAGCTTCTTAGGTCCAAATTTCATGTTCTTTAGCTAGATGTACCTAAAGTGTTGGAAGAAGTTGCTCTTTTTATGTTCAGAATTACATGAAAGCCTCTTACTTTGTATGAGAAGCAGCCAGGCACATGGGTTGGACCAGGAAGCTTCAGTGCTGGCACAAAACAGCCCTAATTTTTTCTCCTTTGGATAAATGATTTCTAGGATGTTCCAAACAATCGGAAAAAATGTGATCTCATCTACTGCACTCCTTCATTATTTTTGGTGCTTCTTTGTTGTCTTAAGCTTGTTTAAAATTCTTTACCACAGCAGAAACAGATGCACTCACACCCACTTGTTTCCAGTGTTGAACAAGCTCTACACCGGTGGCTACATGAATCCTCCAGACTACAGAAATAGATCGTTATGGTGCTTACATTCTTGGATTTTATTAGGCCTTCTTCACAGCAGCTGAACATACATCCCTAAAGTTTTTGAGGGAAAGCTGATTCTTCAGGTTCACTTCTTCACATTCAAAGCCACTTTGGTTGCAAAAAAAAAGTTTTTCCATAGCTAGCTATGGACTCAAACCTCAAAAACTAGTTAACTATTAACTCAAAACAAGTCAATTAATTTAGACTGAAACTGTAGTTTAATTTTTATAATCAGAGCAACAATATAATGGAAGTGGGGTTTTATTACCAATATTTTCTTTAAGATATAAAACAAAATATGAAAATTAGCACAAACCCCTCCCTGAAACGACAGAATTTAAATGTTAATCACTTCTTGAGTTGTTCAAGTTTAAGGAACAAGGAACAGTCATATAATCTGAAAATATTTTTCTCTAAACCATCACTGTATTATTTCATTTTTCATCCCATTGTGGACTGAATGGATTTTTTCCTCTAGTTTTGCACAACATGATGATAAAAACTGCATTTCTATGCCAGCATAGACTGGTTACAACAAATCCAAGCTTTATTTCTATACTAAGAGCTGCTTTATGAGCATACATAATAAAGAAGACATGACTGAAATCCACAGCTATAACCTCCAATTTAAAGTTTTTCCACTAATCATGAAATTAAAACTCAGCGAAGATTAAGTTTTAATATGCTGATCTTTAGATCCACACGCAGAAGGGTCAAAATTTGCACCAAACTTATGCTCTCGACAGAATTCAAGCTTTTTTTTTTTTACCCATTTGACTGCAAGACTATAGAAATTCACTGATGAAAGCTTTAGTCCAACATCATTCATTTATCTGAAATTCTCCTATTGTTTTTAATTTAAGCCTGTTTTGGTCCTGCTGACTATACTAAAATTTATGAGAACTGAAGAGCAATAAGTGAATAAATAGAAACTCTGACAAAGGACAGAGAGGGAAACAGAACCACAAAGAACAGAACAACAAGCACAGTTTAACCAATAGTATTTAATGGTTTATGCAACTGTTTGCTAAGGCCCAATCTCCCCCCAACAGTACTATTAGATAAACCAGTCCCTTGCATTTTATTGGCCAAAAATAAATTCAAACATACCTAAATAAATATGTGTTTATGAAAAAAAGGGAGCACAGAGGCAGGGGGTTGTGGGTTGCCCAAAACAGTAACAGTTCTAATTAAAGGCAACATGAAAACTGTCTTCTTCATGAACTAAATTACATGAACAGATCTTTTCTGTAAAAATTGGGTCAATCCTCAAGCAGCTTCCAATCCATGTCAAGTAGCACAGCTCTAAAACCATTCATTATAAAAACAGGTGGAACACTGCCACCAGCTGGAAGTTAAAAGCTTTGGTCACAGGAGTCTGACAAGATGTGAGCGACAGCTTCGTCATCCCTCGTGGAGAAACTACGTGGGTCTGAATTTAAACAGAATCAACGGCCCAGACTGGCTCGCTCGCTCTTTTAGCTTCAGGGAGATAAGAGCAAACAAAATGTTCATGTGTGTGAGGTTCTGACTACCTTGGACCAGAGAGGCTCATGCACAGATGTGTGTGTGTGTGTGTGTGAGAGCATATGACTATGAGGCCTTCTGCAGTCCGTTCCATCTGGCAGAGCTGAAGCGGTTCAATAAGTGGTTTTATTTTCTCTTTTTAAGCAGAAAAAGGAACATCAGAAACACTAAACTCACTTTTCACCAACACAGTGCCGAAAACTCGACCCTTCGCAGCGCGAGTCACCCAGGGCTTTGACCCCCGGAACAATGCCAGGATGAGTGGGCTGGGGTGGATGGACATCGGAGGGCTGTGAGGGGGGCGACAGTTTCCGTTCCCAACCCCTCCTTGACTTCTCACCCACCCCAAGCTGCCATCCGACCCGTTTCCCTCCAACTCTCCATGGCAAGGTGAGATGCTGTTAGAATGGGGGAGCCTTCCCCCGTCCAATCGAATGATCCGGTCAGTCATTTAAGGGGAATGAGCTCAATTTGAGGCGCTGCTGTTGGAGGAGCTGGATGTGGAGGCCACGGCCGTGCCGGAGCTGCCCGAGGAAGCCACTGATTTGCGGATGTGGGGCATTAGGAAGGGGTCACTGGCCAGCTGGTGAACATCGATGCGGTCCTCCTTACGGTAGACCAGACAGCGCCTTATAAAGGCCTGAAGAAAAACACCATAAGAAGGTGGGAATAATGATCAGGTATGGGTGGACAATTAATATATATAATCGCAAGAGACACATGGTCAATATAAATAGATAGTATGTCTGATCAGAGGTTAACGGAGTACCCAAAAATTTTATTTCAGTAAGAGTAGCACTACTTCAACATATTTTTACCCAGGTAAAAGTAAAAAGTAGCCATCCAAGAAATGACTCACGTAAGAGTAAAAAAAGCATTTGGTAAGAAGTCTACTCAAGTACAGAGTAACTGATCAAATTATCAATCATTTAATATTTAAAAATTACATCATCAGACAGACCAAAATATAAAATTAAATGGAAATTTTGATATTTTATGAACCAAAATGAAAATAATTCATATAAGTCACAAAAAAATAACAAAATCAGGCAAAACAATATTATTCCAAATCAGTTTCTTTCGATATAAAACGTTAACATAAACTGCTGGTGTGTGACTTTTTGATTAAACTGAGTTTGTTTTTCATTTAGTGGGTAGAGAACCCAGAAATTTTACTCAAATGAAAGTAGCGTTACTCCATAATACATTTGCTCAAGTAAAAGTAAAAAGTACAAAGTAGTAAAAATATTCTTAAAAGTACTTTTTCTCAAAAAAGTTACTCAAGTATTGAGTAAATGCAACCAGTCACTACTCAACTCTGAGTCAAATAATTTCACTGAACTCCAAGCCAGAACCACAAAGCATTCTGGGGAATGTAGGCAGAGGAAAGGCTTCAGCTGATAAACCTCACAGCTAGCTAAGCAAGGTTGGTGGAATCAACTAACTCACTCACTCTTTGGTTACCTAGCAACAATCTCTAGAGTAACTTGCGCAGCAGCAGTTATAGGTTTTGCCACTGTGCCTCATAACTGCTTAAAAATAAACAACAATGGTAGTATTTCAGAATTTAAAACAAAATATTTAATAAATAATTATCGATATCGACTGATATGGAAATCTTAAAACGCAATACGATTTTTTAGCTATATTATAGATAAAAATATCCCAAAATTTATGAAATATATTTTAAAAAATGATAAAACTTATTAAACTATAAAAAAATAAGCTCTTTGTTGTGGCTTCGGTGACTCTCTGAAAATAAATACCTTGGCTTCAGGTGAGACTACAGGTTTTGGGGGGAACTGAACTTCTGTGGCCTTCAGGATTGTGTTCTCCTGCAGGATGTCCTGCTGAGACTGGTTGTGACCAAAAGGCTACGGCGGAAAAGGTGGAAAAAGGTGTAGGTATAAAGTCGAAATCATAACCGAATTCAAAAACTGAACTCAACACCAACAGACTTCTCGTCTTACTGCGACTCCTACCTTACGGCCGTATAAACACTGGTAGAAAATGACACCCACGGACCAAACATCAACTTTATTGGAGATTTTTGGTGGCTCCTTGCCAACCACAAAACACTCCGGCGGAAGATACCTGGAGATAAAATAGGAATTCATTTCTCTGTGCATAAATTTCACAAAACACACACCTGCAACCATTTTCCTATTTTCAAATACTTGACAATACCGACAACTAAAATACAATAGAAAAGTTTATTTATCTCAGTAACTGAATTTAATTCTGTTAATTTGGATGTTTATGATTCAAAGCCAACGCAAAATAGCTTTATTATTATTTTTTTTTTTAGGTAATCAGAATATCACGAGACCATTAAAAAAAATTATAAACATAAATGTTTTGGTCTAAATAACAGCAGGAAAGACTGCCGACTTGAAAGTTAATCAAATTTTAATAACACTCCCAACTAGCAGGGTAAACCACAAATTGTCATTTCCACAGTGCTGTAATCCCAGAATAATACCGTAATCCAAGAGTTGAGTGGAAGGAAAAAGTGTGGTAGAAAAGGCTAACAGTCACTGAAGAGTTGGTGACCCCCAGTTTGTCGGTCTGGGAACCAGTCTTACCAGTAAGTTCCCGCTCCCTGTGAGGTCAGCTCCATCCCGTCTACAGAGTTGTAGCTGTCGTCATCCATTATTTTCGACAGGCCAAAATCTGTTATCTTAATCTCACCACAGGCAGTGCCATTCACAAGCAGGATATTACCTAAGAAGGGGTAAAAAAAAAAATCCTGACATGAGTTGACATTTTTTAAACTTTGTCATCTCACTATAGACGACGCACTTAGGCGGGCCACGCTATTTAGCCTTGTCTCTTTTAGAAAAAACCAGTGAAGGAGCTATGCTGTAATTAAACTTTAATTCATCTATATTTTTGGATTGATGTGATTTTGCAATACATAAAAAAATTATCTTTTTTTCTTCCAAAGTGCTTTGAAGTGACATTTGTTATACGTTTGCAATAAAAAATAAAATTAATCGACTAATCTGAATTTTTTTTACAATCTGAACAGTTGGGTAATATTGAATCTTAAAAACAAATAAGTTCAAAAACTGCCTCGACATAAACAGACTTCTCATCTTAGTGCGACTCCTAGTAATTTAGTTTTATACATGTGCTTCTATTCCAAACATGTGCCTCAAAATTAAAACTAGAAGAAAAAGGTAACAAATGTGAAGACTGACCAGGTTTAAGGTCGTAGTGGATAATGGGAGGTCTAATTTCATTGAGGTACTTAAGGGCGTTGACGATCTGCATGATGATGGAGCGTCCTTCCTTCTCCGACATCAACTTGTGCTGCTTCAGGTAGAAGTCCAGGTCGTTGCCCTCGCAGTACTCCAGCACCGTGCAAAACCTGCTCAGACAGAGTCAGCGGGACTTCAGCAACTTTCACAGATGGACAACAGAAAAATTCAACAGTTGCACGCCTGTTCCAATGACTTACGAGTCAGTGTCAAGTGAAAAGTAGTCGTAGAGTTTAACTATCCGTGGGTGATCCAGCTCTTTATGGATTCTATATTCTCTACACGCATGTCTGGAAAAAAACGACAGCAAAAAACAAAACAAAACAAAAAAACCTTTTATTATTAACTAATAAAAAGAGTTGTTAGACATTTTCATGTAAAAAAAGATTCCATACATTTCCAGGCTGAACTTTCCAAAGTTTTTTTTTTTTTACATTCATTGTTACCAATTTAAAAAAATACAATGAATCTGTAACCGGATATTTCTATATATGGCAGAATACATAAACCTGAAAAAAAGAAGGAGGAAAGCAAGCAAGAAAGAAAGAAAGTGTAATGGAAAAAAATAAGGAAACAAGAAAGGACACATAGCAGCAAGTAAAGATTTAGACAAAAATAAAGTTAAGAACTATAAATGTCTTTCATATTCTTAATTTCCTTTTCCATACTTATCCAGATGTGAGAAACACTCAAATTCACTTCACTACATTTCCATATTTTTCCTAGTCTGCATTGGTCCTCTGAATGCACGGTTTATTACCATGAAAAAATGTTACGAGAACGATTCAAACACTCACTTGTGATAATTTTCCTTCTTCTCGTCCCTCCAGTTCTTGTTTAACTGGTGGATTTTAACGGCAACGTACCTCTGCTCTGTTAAATCAAAGGCCTGAATAAAAAAATAAAATAAAATAAAAAAATCTCCAGTTAGATAGAAAGTACATATGGCTTTGTTTTGCTTTAGCTGCACTAAGACTCTTGCCTCACGTTGAAATGGCAGCGTTCATTAATCATTTTAAATGTCCTGACAGCAAATTCCTTGAACCCTGCCATTTTGGCACAGTGATTAACCGCAAAACAGTAACTTCAACCTAATGTAATACCAACTAAAGCTTGCACAGCACAGACACAGTCACAATGTGAACTGCTCTGATTTTATAAAGCAGAATAGGACAAATAGGATCATTTTGTTAAGTCTTTCAGCCTTTAAAAACTACTGCTTCAGTAGTAATTTAAGTCAGTACTAAATAAAGGCAAAACAGTAACAGAATGCAGGTAAAACAACAGACTGGCTGGCTCATCGTTCCTCTTGTAATTTAGGAAAAGAAATGTTTTGTCTCACCTTGTAAACTTCACTGAAACCTCCTCGCCCAAGCAAATGGAGCAGCAGGTATCTGTCATTTAGCGTAGGATGATCTTTGAATCTAGCAAGAGGAGTAAATGATAGATGTAGCGTAAACTAGATGAAGGAATTGAATTAATCTCAATTTTAAAGGTGAAACACACTTAAACCATATTGAAACAAGGGAACAATTATTATTTCCTCAGGGTCAAGTTGGTTTGGATATTTTTCCTTTAATTAATGAAATCATTATTTGAAAACTGCTGTTTGTATTTCAAGTTATCTTGATATAAAATGCATTTATATCTGAATATTTAAATCAAAGAAATCTGTAAGGGGCCATTTTCTCTAGCACTTTAAAACATCATTAAAAAAAAAGCCCTTTTCATTTATGTAATTTCATATTAAAAAGCCTGATTAAAAATGCCAAATACAAAAGCTCAAGTGGATTTAAACAAAAGAGGATTGAAGTTCAGCCAAAAGTGCAACTTTAAATGAAAACAATTATTTGTATTTAATATCTGTAAATTTTTTATGAGCTTGTTTAAATGTCATTCTTTTACATATTAACATGATCAATATAATTACCAGTAGTAATTATTTACACTTGATACCCTGGGATCATGTGAGTGAACAAAACACCAAGCATCAACAGAATGTTTGGAGAAAACGCTCTGACCTTTGATAAAAAATTTTAAGAAAATTTTATTAAAATTCTTAGCATATATGAGGGTTATTTGGGTCAATATCTAAGCTTCAACTAATCCCGTCAAATCTGAATAATACTGCAATTGCATCTGGGATAAAAAAACAACAAAACATTTTGCAATCCATGTCTGAAAAAGAAATCTCACTGGGAATTATCTTCATTGTGGATCCTTTTGAGCTCACGTATGTGAAGGTTTCTCACTCGCTCCAACCTCTCCAGCTCTGCCTGGATCTCAGCTTCCTCCTGCAAATACAAACAAGAAATCCCCCCCAAAAATTACCTCACAAGAAAATTATTAAAATATCACAATAAAACTTGATGGGGTTAGGCCTGCCAGGATATCAAATTATGCTGAATGATAAACTGTCCCAGAAATTATTGCGATAAATAATAATATTGTCATTTTGAAACAATTTTTAACTAATATGATAATGGCACAGTAATGCAAGTACACCTACTCCAAGATAAAAAAAAACTTTAATCTTTAAAAAACACTTAACTGGAACTGGAGACATATTTTAAATACTCCAAACAAAACAAATCAACCAAAACAACAATAATTAAAATGGATTATGAATATCTAGCCAACACTGCATTTCAAAAAGTAATAATCGTTCAGCTTAGAGAAAACAAGAAAAAGCCGCAGGTAGTGCAAACAAAATGTTTCTCAAAATAGCGGCTTTTCAACAATTTTAAAGGGGAGCATCTCTTCAACAACTTGTCCAAATGGAAGTGATGGCGCTCATTTTAATCCATCATGCGATTAATTGATTTATTGCTTAATATAACAGGCTTAGGAGGAATTTAAAACAACACATCATGCGTTACCTTTTTAAGGTACCCTAATCTTAGTTTAAAGATTTCTTCTTGCTCGTGGTACTCCGCCTGCGATAACCTGGGAGAATACAGAACAAACCTCAGCGCAACGTCAAACATGTCGACGCGTTTAGAACAAGACAATGCTGACGTTGAGGAGAAGAAGAGCAAGAAAAAGTGGTGTACGTTTCGCTTTCTGTCCCATTGGTCTTGCTTTTGCGTTTGTTTTGCTCCAGGCTCGGCGGTGGAGTCTGGGCCATGGAAGGCGGCTTGCGTTTGGCCAGGAGCTTTCTCTGCCTCTCGATGTCCTCCCGCTGAGAGTTGATCCTCTCTTGTTGTCTGGAATGCACATCATTAAACAACTGCATCTTAATTCTCATTACTAAACATGCAATAGAAAATTTAAGAGTTAGTTTTGATTCTCTTTTCAAGTTAAAACAACAACAAAAAAAGCAAAGTTTGTGTTTTTCTACTCACTTGATAAGGTTTTGGAACGCATATCCATCTGTCCACTGTTCAGTGAAGGATGCGCCGTGTCTTACTGTAGTGAAATGGCCCAATCGAAGTCTATCCTGCATACTTTTATCCCGGCAAGCCATTTTCTCCTGCTTGGACTGAGCGGCAGAGAAAAACACGAACCAAACATCACCAATCAACTTCTACCGAGGAGCAACGTTTTCAGACAAACGCCCCTATCTCTCGTCAATTTCATACTTTTTCAATCAGCAGCTTCTTGGACATGGTCACACACTTGTTTAAGCGTTCCTTGTATCGTTCCAGCATCCTCTGCTGCTCATCGATTTGTCTTCTGAGTTCACAGTTCGCCTGGAACAGAACGCACAGAGAGGCGGGAAATAAGCAAGGTGAAAAGGATTATTACAGTTCATCACATATGCAGAGAATCGACAAGTGCATGAGTGGAAAACCTTCACAGAAAGCGAGCAAAGTGGCACGGATGAAGTGTAATGAGATTAGTACCCGCAGCAAATCGTCTATTCGGCCCTCCTTCTTCTCCAGGTCAGAGTTCTTGCTGTTCTCCAGGGCTGTTAGTTTCTCTAAAGTAAGGTCGGACTAAGGAGCACAAAAGCCGTCGTTAATGGTGGGTTCATTCGGAGTAAGTGCATATGTTACAGTTTATAGTTGTAATCATTAATGTACAGCTCTTCCACATTTTGTTAAGGATTTCAAGTACATTTGATTAGATTACATTGCATGGATCAATATAAAGTAGCAAAAACTGTGAAAATGTAGGAAATGATACGTGGTCTTCAAAGTGTTTGGCCCGTAACTAAAAAGCCTGCATATCCATCCCCCTCGAATCAAATGCGCTTAAATAAAATCTGCCTGCTAAATTCACCTGATTTGAGGCCTTAGCAGTTTGATTAAGGCCTCAAAGGACTGCTGCAGAACATTAATGAACAAATCGAATCATAAAGTCCAAGCAACACAGCAGACACGTCAGAGATGAAGTTGTGGAAAAGTTTAAAGCAGGGTTAGGCCATAAAATTATATCAAATGTTTTTTGGACATTGCATAGTCAGAGTCAAATCTAAGATATCTAAGACCTTTTAAATGCCACCTTGAATGAAATTTAACACCGGAAAAAAATATATATATAAATATAGGGCTGGCTTCTATAGGTTGAGCCTGTCCAAATTAATCATTGTCCAGCCAACTGGTGATATATTTGGAATAACTCATAGTAGATGCAAAAAAAGCTGGCTAGATGAATAGCTTGTAAAGGTATATTAGCAGCTAGTTAGCCTCAGTCACCTCGAATCACATGACACAATGAAAATGTTTAAACTTTTGTCAAAACTTAAGACTGGCAATTAGCGTTTTTAAGGTCAACTTACTTTTTTTTTCTGAATACGTGACCAAACGACTAACTGAACAGCCAGGACAACAGTAGGCAGAACAACCACCAAGAAGCCCACAGTCACTATGGAGGAGCTGCAGACTTCTACAGCTCAGCTGGGAGAATCAACAGCTATTAATCATCCACAAACCCCTAATGCTAGAATGACAAATAGTGAGCCTTTGAAAGTCATAAGCTGCACTCACGGTCTGCCACAAGCCAGGCAGGGACAAAGCAAACATGTGAAAGGTAGGGGCTCTGGCCAGAAGTGACCAGAATGTAGCCATTTTTAGCCTATGAGCAAATCGCTATGTTTAGCAGAATGCCAAAGCTGAATGTCAAACATGTTTTCCATATTGAAAAACCTGGTGGTGGCAGCATCATGCTTTGAGGGACATTTTCTATTCAGCATGGACAGGCGTTGAGGGGAATATAGACTGAGTGAAACATAGGGCAATCCTGGGGGGAAACCCCTTTAGGGATGGCAAAAGACATGAGATACATTTGATCTGAATTCAAAAATACTTGATTGATTCCAAAGGAAAAATAAATAAATAAATAATTTGGGGTGATGGTTCACCTTTAAACAAGAGAAAAAAATGTCAGCGTTCAAACAAATCTCCCATTTACACATATATGTTCCTAGATTCAACTGTTTCAATTTTACCCTCCAGACATTTAGGAACAAAATGTTCCCCAAGTTGGGATTTATAATCTTTATTGCCACAAATCCTGAGCCGAAGATCCTTTAAACCACTTACCAAAATGTAAATCATTTTGTAATCAGTTATACCATCATTTTAAAAAAAATCCTCCAAAATATGAATAATTTGTTGAGGAAACCAACCCGAACCCATTTGACCCCTCCCTGGGACAAAGTTTCGATCAAATCAAATTCTCACAATGGAATGGTTTCGCTCAAAAAAAAAAAAAAGAAACATTAAATATGACTCGGGTAAAAAAATAAAATAAAATCCAGTCTCCAGATGTGGAAAGCTGATAGAGACATACTTCAACAAACTTGAACCTGCAGCTGCAGCAAGACATGCTTCTCGAAAGTACTGAGACAGGAAGAAGTATACAGATGCAAGCCGCACTTGTCAGATTTTCATTTGGGAAACATAAGATGAATACCACGTATTACTTCCCAGACTTCACAATTGTGCATTATTTTATGAGATTCTGTCGCACAAGTTTCCAATAAATACATTGAGGTTTTGCTGTTGGGTGACAAAATGTGAAAAAAAATTTGGAGGTGAGTATATTCACTGTTTATGGCAACCATGCAACTTCTCGTAAACTATAATCAAGTTAATTAGACAAACAGGTAATCACACAATTAGTGTGTGATGTACCTGTGTAGTTTTGTGGAGCATGTGAAGAACGACGGGCTTCATCGCGCATGTGGAGAGCTCCGTGTTGACAGAACTGATGGACGAAGGGCTTCCTTGCTGCACCTGGGAGGAAGACACATAGTTCAATGAAGACGTTTTATTTTGATGTGAAAGGAATGTACATAAAAAAAAACACCTTCACTTTAATAATTTATCAGGATTTGGTGGAATGTTACCACAAAGCATATCATAAGTATTTATTCCCCCCCACTGTATGTTTTTTTAATAGGAAATTTTAAATCAATCATCTACTTAATGACTACTAGAACATGTGAACACAAATCTGATTCCTCTCACTCGTGAACAGACCTCACCCGCTGGTGTTAGTAACAAGCATGGAATAAAGAGAATGAAAAGAAAGAGGGTTGTGACATAAAAAAGGCATTAAAAACACCACTGAGAGAAACAACGCTCACCGTGACGGGAGGGTTGGACAGAGAGTGTTGTGGGGAAGAGCGGACCACTGGCGGAATTCCCCTAGCAGGGCTGGTACCAGGACCACTACCTCCCGCAAACTGACGCGCAAGAAAAATAAGAAAGAAGATAAATGGAAAGGCGAGTAAAGAAGGGGTTAGAAAAAAGGAACGAAAGGTTATACGGGTGAATCCAACACGACAGGAGCACTCACCTCAAAATAATCGCTAATTTTAAGCCCCCTCGCTCCTGCTTTGCCTACAAAAAGAGAAGAGTAAAGTTCAATAAAAGGGAATGTGTAAGAAATGATGAAAGGGTTGTAAATGGGGATTATGGTACCTTGGCTGCTGTCAAAGTGGTCCGCTTTGCGTTTTCTGACTCTCTGCTCGTTTGCCTTTTTCTCTGGAGTCTGTGAAAAAAAGCAGCATAAACACACCGTGTGTGTGAGGTGGGGTAAATGGAAGGGTCCACACAAATAAATCCAGTCAATATGCAAGAGAGACTAACCTCCAGCTCTTTGTCACTAAGTGAACCCAAGCTGCACAGACTTTGATTGGATGACTCATTCTGACTCTGACCTGAGCCCTGTTGTCAAAAAAAGAAAACAAAAAGAGAAAAGGAAGGACTTAAATGCACACAAAAAATGTTAGATGTATGTCCATTTGTTACTACTTTCAACATGTGGGAACTTGTTGAAAAAGGCGGACAAAAACATACGGTAAAAATGCTGAGAGACAAGAACAGTGATGGAGAGGTTTGGCTACACGCAATCACCATAAAATCCCAAATGTGTGGAGACCTGCATCGGTACTAACGCCGGTTCCCTAGGTGATGCCTGTCAATCAAATGATTCACATCAGAATTCAGCAGGCGCTGTCCAATCAGAGCGAGACACTTAGTCATTCTGAGCACACTAGAGCTCCCTCGCTGAACCCTCCTAAAATGGCTGAACATTAGGCAAGCTGCTGGGGATCCATTCCTCGCTCCATCTGCCACCTTTACAAAATGTCATCCATTTTTCTACCTTCTCCTCCTCAACGCATTTTCAAATCACCCTATTTTTTTTTACTATAAATGGAACCACCACGAATATGCTTTTTTAAATCTAAAAGAAACAAGTAAAAAGAAAACTATTATGGTTGTTTGTTCATGCAGTTAGCAGATACTGTTCACCACATCTGCCTGTTTATCAAAAGATGTTTGATCCCTTTGTCCTTAACTTTTCTGCTGACTAAGTGCTTTACACAAAGAACAGCAGCGCCATCGAGCTATTCAAGGTCGAGGAGGAAAAGATAAGCCACTCTGTGACACTGAAGAAGCCACCAAACCATACGTCTTCATTCTCACCCATCTAGGAGAGGGCGACTGTGGCATGATGCCTTAGCAGGCGTCGCCATTTTCTCTGCGGCAGCAGCCATGCCATGCTCTGAGCTCAGCTCTGCCTATGGTTGGCACAGGGCCTGCTCTTGGCACCAACTCCGGCTCCCTAACTGTTCCAAGATCACCTTCTTCTAAGACTGACAGCTCCATCTACGTAGCGAGTGTGCGGGGAGGAAAAGAAAAGAAAAAAAAGCCACTTCTCATTCTACCTGGTCAAAAACTATTTCCGCATTCTTCCTCTGCCCCCTATCAACCCCGTCCTGTCTGTGGCCTTGTTGGCAGAGGCAGCCGCTCGCATATACAATCGCTACATCACAAGCCAGGGAGCGATGCCATGTCAAAGCCGCCAAAAAATACAGACACGGCTCAAGCTTCTCCGGAGACAAAGAAAAGGCAGGAGCCCAAGCTTGTTCAGGCTAAAATACTAAATAAAAAATCAGACTGATAATGGCAGTAAAGTAAAACAATAACGCATAATTGTATAAATCTGTGACTAGAGAAGCATTTCCCCAGCTCAACCTTTGTGACATCTGGTGCATACGAACCTTACTCACTCCAACCCCCGTAAAGCGAGCCTCCAACAGCTCTTGTCGCCGGGGGTCCAGGCTGTGCAGTTCTTCCATCATGGCTGTGGAGACAAGAGCGCAAATTAAGGAAGGCATTCAAGAGCCTGGAATATTCAGATGGAAGAAGGATGACAGTTTCAAAAGACACTGGTTGTGATGAGTCATGGCTGTGTTTAGCTATATGGATGTGGAAAATTCCTGTTCTGAGTCATCAATAAGTTTGACAATGTTGATATTTATATCCATGAAGGAAAAGCCACTTAACAACTGCTGTTCAGCAAGACACCCAGAGGACGCAGAGCACAACTATAAACAAATACTGATATTTCACATGCATCACAGACGAAGCCCAGATGTGTAAAGTCACTGCCTGGAAATTTATGGAATCACTTGATAACGCCTTGACATGACAGGCCTAAGTTTCATGGCGCTGTTATAAAAGGTCAGCAATGGATGGACTGCCAAGGAACACTCACAGCAATGGAGAAAAGGCCACAAAGGACAATAAGTGGCCAGTTTGCTGACCGGTGCGGAGGTTTAAAATTACACGCCCAGAACTGGTTGCTATGTATGTCTGTTACCTACAGTTTGCATCTATAAGTAAATATATTTAAGGTATGGATTCTATAAGTAAATAGTAAAATCATTGTTTACGTGCAACAAAATAAGTAAAGTATTAATTTTGAGCACAATTAGTGAAATATCGGTTAGCTAACTTTAGGTAAACGAGTCAAGAAGCTACCGATGCTGACCATCAGTTAGCAATCTGAGCGGCTAACAGTTAGCTAATGATGTTTAGATTGAATTTCTTTAAAAGGGTAAACCAAAGCAAGAAAAGAATGTTTCGACAAATTCTCATCCAAGTATATTTAAAACACAAAGCTATTTTTTCCCCCTAAATACTGACCGTTAGGCGTTAGGTTTCCAATGGGCTAGGGTTATCCCTAAAATAAGCATCATCTGCCACGACATCTGGGCTCACTGGAGCAAAACATCCTTCAAACGAAATTCTTTTGTCTGAAAGCCCGTTCAGATACTCACTGTAGTTAAGATTTTCTCAGTTTTCTGGGGCTGTTGTCGGTGAAACCGTCTGCGTTGTCTCACCGGTGCTCGGCAGACCCTCCCAGACTAGGCCGCATCCAAAGCCACGTCCCTCGCGTGCTGGTTGTTGACGATCGAGACGCGGACGCCCGCTGAGCAGCTTCAGGTAGACCACGGAGGATTCCGGCGGAGGCCTCGACAAAACTCCGGGTCTCCCAAACCCGCCTTTCTGCGCTCCTTAAACGGGTATCCCCATCATGTCCCTCGCTCCGAGGGTCATACCGCACTGTGGTCTGGTGTATCTCGCTCCACACAATGGCGACCCTGGAGAATTTGCGCTTTTCGGCAGGTATAAATAATGTCTTTGAGCTAGTGTAGTTACCCCCTATATTTATCTCCCCCAGTGGTGCGGTGAATTTAGGGTCCTGGCTTTTCAGCTCGATCAAAACAAAGTTCGACACCAGTTTCCTTCCGAGCTGCAAAAAGGATCAAAACGACATCTGTTTTCGGAAGTTGTGCTTTTGGAAGCGTTTCAGCTGAATCCGGATCATTTCGGTTCGGATCTCACGTTTTTGCAATGTAAACAATAATCAGGAAAATCTCATATTTTCTCGTGAGATCGTTTAAGTAGTTTCACCTTCCTTCAGTCTACGCCTGCTCCAAAATCTGTTGTCCAGACCAATAACAAAACCCCCTCCACACAATAAAATTTAGCAGTGCCCACCCCCACACTAGTGATAAATTAATCAGAAAGTTCCCATCCTAACCATGCTGCAGACATAATATAAAAATTATTACTTAAATGTGCACGATTTTTTCAGTATTGGGTAAAACAGTTTTAATTTAGCATGTACAAAAATGTCAAATACAAAAAAGTCATGCAATGTATTATGAAAAATTTGCAGATTAAAACCAGTGTCTTTTTACAGCGTTTACCAGTTCTTTTTCAGATTAGACAACTCATCAGGAGAAAAGTCATCAATTTGGCGACCAAGAGTATTTTTCCAGATGAACATGTAAATAAAAAATGTCTATCAGGGTTATGGCAGCCAGTTCAAGGAAAAAAAACAACAACAACACTATCCCATTGTTGAAAATGTCTTCTGGAAAAAGCTGTAATCTTTGGAGGATTTTTCCTCTCGTCTCGCCTTATTTCTCAACAAGGCTTGCGGTACTTGCATTGGATCCAAACCCTGTACATGGTGAGCTGTTTCCCTCTGTTCACCTGCAGCCGCCTGTCCACAAGGTTCTGCACTTTTTCAAGCCCAGCCTCTGCAAACAACTCATGAAGCTCATCTAAAACACAGAAAGGCACAAAAATGTAATATATTCATGTTGAAAGAATGAATCAGTAGGGGATAATATCAATTAAAAAAACTAAAACTTTATAAAGCCAGTCATTTATACCCTGAGTAAAGAAATAAACTCGTGTTCCGTCCCCTCTGACGTAAAAGTTTTCTGACAGACATCTCCCTAAGAAAAAAAAAAAAACAACCCACAAAGTTATAAAGATGAAACAGTTAAACAGTAAACATTTCAAGGTTTGGTTGCAAGGATAAGCAGGTACAGGTATTGCTCAGAAAAGTCCTAAAGAGACCTAAAATGTTAAGGAATGAAGTGTTTTAAATGGGGAATAATCTGAAATATTTCTTCAAAAATAACCAAGACCAAGAACATTTTTGAAACTGTTCTACTGATAAAAAAGGAAATAGATTCAATGTAAATGAAAAAAAAAAAAAAAAATTAACATCTGGGTCACTGATGTTACGGGGTATCATGGGAGACTGATGTTATACAGTAAAATAAACTAACTGACTAAGTAATCAGGAAATCTTTGCATGGTTCCCAACATAGAGAAAGAAGCTAAACCCTACTGAAGTCAAAAAACAGAAAAAGACAAATAGTCACTTTTATAAATTAAAACCTTCTGACATCTCTGAGTGACAGCCAGAACTTAGTTTGTTATAAAGGTATTTCTAATCCATTTGAATGTTTATCTATATTGGAGGAATTATATACCTTTTGATGTGGGAACCCCTTTTGTTTCCTTCAGAAAAGTGATGTCCAGGTTTTATAGACCTGCTAATCACATGACCCCACATCAAATAAGTGGAAGCCATGGATGAATTAACAGTGGCATTTTGTATTATTGATTGCTAACAGTTTATGACAAGAGTGTGACTGATTTCAAACAAATTCTTCCCAGTAGAAGAGAAATCTTTAGCAATTCTAGACCTTTTGAACCTTGACACAACCTGACTGACCTTTCTTGAAACGCAGTTGTGCCATATCGTAGCGTCCGTAATCCCTCAGCAGCATCACACCACCTGGTTTCAGCAGACTTGCTAATCTACTGATGGAGGCCCGCATCCTGAGATGGAGGGGAAACACTTACACAGTGTCTGCAATATCCTAAAGATGTACGCAAAACTGAAAGCACAAAACTAGGCAAAGCAATATCTGTTCATACTGGTCGGGATGCAGAGCCGACAGCACAAAGATCAGCACAATAACATCAAGGGATCCATCAGGGATCGGGAAACTGGCCTCGACATTGCTCAAGTCGTGAACAAAGGCAAAGCAGCGGTTCAAATCGTACTCTGGATTAGTCTGATGATGAGAGAAAATTTGAGTTAGTCACTTACACACTAAAGATCAGAAGAAACTGTTTTGTGAGTCAAAACAGCTCACCTTCACTAATTCCACAGCAGTGCTGGAGAAATCACAGCAGTAAACAAAAAGTCCAGGGTCACTGCAGAAGGCAAAGCTACCGTTATATAGACTGCAAAAGGTGAGGAGTCGTCTTTTTCAGACATGATGCAACTTTTCTTATGTGTTCTTACTTGTTGGTCTTGAGTATTGGGAAAACTGTGTTACCCACACCACAACCAACCTGTACAGAAATGATGTTATGTTTCAGGAGAATTAACCATTTCAAATGGAACAAATGTAATAATGGCAGCAAAATGGGCTCTGTTTGAATGTGTGTGCTATTTGAATGTTCAGAGAATCCTATATTCAAAGAACAAGAAAGAAAATCATAATTTCAATTGGATTACATTCATTTAGTGGGAGAAGTCTAATGTTTAAAAGATTTTCACATATTTCAATCATATACTTGTTAGCTCGGCTTTTCAGACTTAATCTTAAAAAAACAACAACACAATTTTGACACTTCTGGGAAACATTTTACAAGACTGGAACATAGAGTGGAAAGGATCTTTGCACATTCTGTCTGGTTCCTTCCAGGTCCTGAGTCCTGCGCACTTTTCCTTTCCGCTCATCCAAGAGGATTTGGGTTTAGGGGATTGAGATGGCCAAGGTAGAAGGTGGATCTTGTATTCTTGGCCAGATGTTTTGGATCATTATTCTGCCAAAACACCCACTAACAAAAAAAGTCAATTTTGTAGCAGTTGCAAATGATGGCATGCCCTCTAGTTTTCTGGAGCTCCCTTCAAATAATGTTTTCTCCCACTGAAAAACACAGACTGAAATTATAGGAAAGCTTTTCTACATTTTTGTAGTTCATGCAATAAAAGCTGAATGCAACTGTAGCAGCTATATACAGGTTATAACACCTTCTTCCAAAAGTTTTCTGTGTCCCATGCATCACAGAACAGCTTTACTAAAACACACCTAGACTCTGTTTAAAGGGACATGGGTTTTATTATTCAAACCCATCATCTTAAGAATGTGTTTAAATCTACAGAACATCACTGAAAAACAAAATCTGACAATTTCCTGAACTAAATAAAACTATATTTAAAACATTTATACGGTTAAAATGTGACCAACTTGCTGCTAGAATGATCTCTAACCTCCAGGATGCGATATGTGGCAGAGGATCCTGGAAAGTCACAGTTGTCACCAGACAAAGCTGCAAAATCCCTGCATTGTTTTTGTTCAAATCCGTCCTGATGGCTGCTGTCCACGCCCGAGTTGTTTGGTTGAGATTCGTGGTTCGGGTTACGCTGTGGGGCAAGCTCTGGAAACTCTGTGAAGAGCCAGTGACGGTCTTTAAAGAAGCGATTCTCGTGTATCGTGTAAAACTCATTCCAGTATTCACTGGCCCGGCTGTTGTACTCCTCTGGAAGTAAAAGGCAGAAAAGCTAGTATTAAAATAATAAATAAAGCACACTTCCTACAACATAGCACACATCTCCTTCTCAAAGGTCAGAATAATAAAAAATAATCATGATTTAATTCTAATATATAAACATAAAAATATAATAATTTTCAAAAGTATAATCTAACCTTGTTTTTCTAGAGGCAAAGGCTGATTGTTTTCTGAAACTTTCTTCTTTGCAGCTTCTTCCTGTTCATCAGTCCACTCAACATTGTCCCTGGAGACCACAAAACATTATTATTCCAACTTTGTGAATGAATAATAAAGTAACTGACAGTGAAGAAATTGTGTCTGATATTTTGATGTGTTTTATTAGGTTTAATTTATATGTTTTTTTATGTCTGGATCCAGATTTGAAGGAGAATTTAACAATTGTGTTAGTGGCATCAACAATTCTCTGTTAAAAGAGTAGTTTCGCCAGTACACAGTGCATTAAGGTAAAGTACATAATGCATTCTCACACTGAACCTGTGACCTCACCTTCATAGATTAAAAAAATATATATTTATTTATTTATTTATTTGATCAACGAATAATTTTGAAAATGTATTGGCTAACCATCAAATATGGTAACTTTATTACCATCACCTTGATTTTTGGAGATATATCCAAAGTTGCTGATGATTTTCTGACATTTAAAAATGTCTTATTTTTATGATCTTATTTTTTAAATACTATTTTAATTTCTTAAAATAATTTCTAAACAAAAATAATCTCTGCTCACTCTAATCGAGAGAAAATTTTTACGCTAACGGCGGGGGACCATACTGCCCTTTTACCGTAATGCACACAGTAGAGGGGGAAAGTAATTTTATACATAAACAGTCGTATTTTCTAAGAGTCGGCTTGCTTGAACGCAGTAAAAAAAAAAAAAAAATCGCAACGTTACAAAAGCTGAACTCAACCAAAGCTAAAGATAATGCTGAAAAAGTCTCCTGCACTCAAAAGATACACATGAACCCATTCCATCCTATTTGGGTCTGTGGTACCGACCATGCGTTGTGCTGGAAGACCTGCCGCGGGTCTGTAAGGAAGCGTGTCCCGAACTGAGGCCTTTTGGAGTCCTCAGAGGAAGAATTTGAAAGTGTCAAGCTGATTTCAGTGTTTTCAGCCTCCACTCCGTCCACGGTGCGGGGCGCCGCCATGATGGATCTGACGCAGAAGGGAGTGACGCATTCAGGGACAAGCGGAAAAGATATCAAGGGTTGAAACATGCTGATAGCTAATATTAATCAGTTAAAAAAAGCACATTGTTTTTAACATTGCACAGGTATGGAGAGTCATTTCAGTCAAAATTAAGTAAGTAAATAAATAGGGAAATAAATAAATGTGGATTCTGTGAACCTTCACTCTTCTAATTTGATTTTTAGATTAAATGAAAAATGTACTTTATTCTGAAAAGAGAAATTTGGACCAGTCCACAAAGCAACCAAAAGACAGAGTTTGATTAACTCAGATAGAAATTTCATTAATTAGTCTTCTTAAATAAATCAGTCAGTTATCACTTTAAAACTATTGTCTGAGTAAATTGCTTCCTGTCAAAAACTTTGCTTCTTTCTCATGTGATAGGTTTTTATTGTTAATATAGTTTGTTTTTAATGTATTTCTATTGATATACAGTACAGACCAAAAGTTTGGACACACCTTTCTAATTCAATGGGTATTCTTTATTTTCATGACTATTTATAAGGCAAGAAATCCCACTTATTAACCTGACAGGGCACACCTATGAAGTGAAAACCATTTCAGGTGACTACCTCTTGAAGCTCATCAAGAAAATGCAGAGTGTGTGCAAAGCAGTAATCACAGCAAAAGGTTGCTACTTTGAAGAAACTAGAATATAAGGGGTATTTTCAGTTGTTTTACACTTTTTTGTTTAGTGCATATTTCCACATGTGTTATTCATAGTTTTGATGCCTTCAGTGTGAATCTACAATGTCAATAGTCATGAAAATAAAGGAAACTCATTGAATTAAAAGGTGTGTCCAAACTTTTGGTCTGTACTGTATGTTATTTTACTTTCCTGCAAAGCACTTTGCATTACCTTGAGTCTGAATGGTGCAATACAAATAAACATCTTTGTTTGCATTATTACTTTCTTACACGCTAAGGTAAACTATAATGTGTGCATTAGCACTTTTTCTACACTAGGGGGAGACACATACTGAGAATATTTCCAGTGCCAGTTATTAAAGATAATTTTCTCTCTTCGTTTCCAAAGTATCGGTTTGTGTTGGCAAGTCTGTCGTAATTCCAGGAAAATTATCTTGTTTTCCTCAGGAGATATTTTTGCTATTAAAACCTGGTGTACAATTTTGGAATAATTTCTGTGACATTATTCTAAACATTAGTTATTGGTAGCATAAGTTATTTTGCAATGACTAAAAATGTACATATTTTTCTTAAACTTCAACACTTTTAGGGTCTAGTTCAAAGAAATAACTTTCAATATTGTGTTTGGGAGAGTTTTATAGATTTAAGTTTTGTTTACAAAAAGGATTAAAATACGCAATAGGTATTCATAAAACAACCAATTATTAGAACAGCTTGATTATAAAAAAAAACACTTCCCATTTTTGTTGTGGCTGCACTTCCTTCGTGTCAAACATGATGTTGACAATAATGTGAGTTTTTAATGGAGGGGAAGTTTAATCAGTCTGTATCCGATTTATCAAGAGTCCATGCATGTGAACGCAGAGGCTGACTATAGATCTGTATTCAAGAAAACAGGAAGCATTACAAAATGACAAAAGTCATGCAGCATGTTGAGAGAATGTTGTTGAAAATAGGCGCATGTTAGACAACAGGAGCAAAGTGAATTAATAAAGAATCCATTTTCAGAATTCCCCAAAAACATTTATTGGTACTAAGTAAACAAAGAGAATCTGACTATTTCTATTCTAAGACGCTGTGGATGACAAGTATGAGTCTTAAAGATCATCTAGTGTTTGATCTTTCAAAAATCTCCCTGACATTTTAGAAAGAACATCTTACAAGTCACAAAACGCTATAAGTTCCCCAAATGTAAGAAAAAAACTTGTCAAACAGTGAAAAAGCATCAGTGAGAAAGCAGTTTCAATTGTGCAAAAGACAGACATAAAATCAAAATGCATCCGATTTGTAGCATTATTTCCCATTTAAATTACCCAAAAGCTCTTTAAATATAAACTTTAAAAAATGTAAAATGCCCAAATACTAAATACAATATGAATTTATAATGCGCTGAGCAACGCATTTGTGCAAACGCAAAACATAAAAAGCAAAAAACTGTTCATGCATGAATGATACACCACTACTGGTTTATATTTATAATACAATCCATACCCCAGGCATCACTGTAAGCCTAATTCATAAATGCAACAGAAACAAGGTTTAATAATTAAGTATAGCAGTTTTACATTCAATTTGCCCAACAACAATTTTCACACAAAGCACAACAAACTCCCAACAACTACTGTAGAGATGAAAACACCTTCCTAAAAATAAACACACATATTGGAAAATTTAAACAGCAGTTCACTTAAGTGTAACCTGAAAGCTTGAGTTTAACGTAGTCCATAGAAAATATGCATAAAACTCACCCTCTTAAAAACCAAAAAGCCTTAGAGCGAACAGCTTGTGACTCATATTAATAGTTTGTAATGTTTTACATTGTGTAGAATCATCACATTGAACTGTTGACAGCAATACATGAGTAGCCGGTCTAATGACAGTGTAAAAGATCTTCCTCCCATTCCATCAACGTCGCCATTCCCTGAATTATTTCCTCGCTGGATCCAGATGTTAGTTTCCTTTGTACGCTACATTGGTAAAAGTGGAAGTGGCTCCTTTGTACAAAGGATTGTTAGCCTGGAACATGCAAAAAAAATAAATCAACTTGATTCAAAAGTGTGTTTGTCAGTTGGAAGGAGGGGCGGATCTAGAAAAATATCTATGGGGTGGCAAGGCTCTCAGTTGGAGTGGCAACTGCCACCCCAGTAGATCCAACCCTGGTTGGGAGGTTCTACATGGTTTGGTATCTTTGATGCTTACCGTATCCCATTTGGCTTTGGCTTTCTCCTCCTCAAACTTGGAATACTCTTTGCGATCATGGATGGTAACCAGCAGCTTCCAGATGAGCAAACCAACAAGACCCAAGAGCAGAATGGCTCCAGCCACCGCCAAGAGCACCACTAGGATGTCAGGACCCTCGGGACACTCTGAGAAACAGATACGTTCAGATTCCCATTTGTATTCTCTCATTATTGTGGCGCTGCACCGTCTAGCTGTGTAACTAACTCTGAGAGGTGTTCTTTATATAATAACACATTCCTATATGCACACACTGTGCCTTGCCAGAGATAAACAGGAACAAAATCTTCTGTCCTGATGTACCTAAATACCGTATTTTCCGGACTGTAGAGCGCACCATACTATAAGCCGCACCTACAAATTTATCGAAAAAACCTGGAAACGTACAATATAGTACAGTAAGCAGTTTTCCTAATAAATCTGCTGGATTTATTAAGGACACAGCACTCTGTCTCCAACGCTGAACCATGGTTTCGTTCACTCCTAGCTTTCGTGCAGCGGCTCTATTTCCCTCCTGTGCTGCCAGATCGATAGCCTTCAACTTAAAAGCTGCATCATATGAGTTTGAAAACATTTCCCCGTCGTACCTGCTGCTAGCATGTGCTTGTTCTAAATAAAAATTAGCACTTTCTTCTTTGATTTCCAATTTTGACTTCCAATGATTCACTTCCTGCTAAAGAGCCCCCTGGCGGTTGAAGAAAAATCCACAGAAAAGCCGCACCGGGCTATAAGCCGCATGGAAAAAAGTAGCAGCTTATAGTCCAAAAAATACGGAAATAATTTTGTTTCTCTGGCAGTTTAAATTCCTAATAAACACTAAAATATTTCACAGTACCTGGCTCTTTCACCACATACAAGATAGATGTGCCAGTTTTGTCTTCATAATACTGGAAGTGCACAATGCAGTTCTCGTCTTTGTAGGAGCAGTTCACTGCAATGCCTTGTTGGAATTCTACCAGGAGAAAAAAAAGAACAGAACCATTTAAGAATAACGTGAGACAATGTTTTTCATTAAAAACAGCGATTTGTATAGGTCAGCAAGATAGTTCAACTGTAATCGGGTGAAATTCATGCAAAGTGAAGGAATGCAACAACACAACATGACCACAACAGCCCAGGGTCACGTAAAAAATGGGACCAGAGAGAGTTCTCAGCACTCACCCCCATTCCCATTCATTTTATTACTCAACTGGTCCACAATTTGAATTTCATTTTTGCAGATTCTGTTGCAGCTGCTGTCAGTGATGTACTGTCCTCTTTTGAAGTGCTGACACTCAACACACTGCCTGCAAGCAACGATAGAACACCGTCAGCTTTATACAATAAGACCAGTTTAAACTTCAATGCTTTAGCTGCAGCATGTGGTAGTTTTACAAAGGAAATTCAAACTATCACAGAGATATTAAAATGGCAACCTATGTTGTGCAATATGTTCTCGACACCTAACAGTTCCATGTTGGGTGTTGAGAAATAAGTAAAAGATAAAAATGAATATGCGTAGTAAGCAAGGTGAAGTCCAAAGAGCAATGATGCTGCAAACGAAAACCCCACAAGAAACAAGACAACACAACGGCCACATATATAACTCATAGATTTAGAGATGTTATAGCAAAAACAATGTGGCATGTACTTACGTCTTTATCGTGCAGGCGTCAGGGCAGGTGGGGCACCTGTCACACGTGTCTCCGAAGGCACCGGGTTGAGTGCACTGACAAACCCCGCACTCGCAGTTACCCCGGCCGCTGCACAGCAGCCCTGAGCTGGACACGCAGGTGTCCGTGCGGGTGGTGCAGTTACAGTTGTCTCCTTTCCAGCCAGCGTCGCACTGGCAGAACCCACAGTTACACTTCCCATGATCTGAGGGAAACAGAAACAGACGCATCAGCTCAATTCAGCTTGATGAGCTGAAATTATTTTAGCTAATTTGACAAAATAACTATATGTTTTGATGTCATTTTATTTCTGGTTCATCTGCGAGTTTATTCTACTTTCTTGTGAACAGTGAAGACATCTTGCTTTTTCTTGGAAACTCTATTTAAAGGTAGATACAGAGTTCTCCACTTTTACTTGTACCCCTGTGTAAAAATTCTTTAAATATTTTGTTTATATAAAAGTAGCATAACTTGTAGCAGTAGTGGAATAGCAGGGACGGTTTGGCTTCATTCTGTTATAAACCTTAAATAGACCATTAATGATAAGGAACCCTACAATCGTTCTGTATTAAAACAACTTGGCAAAGTTGAGTTGATCAGAATTCCTTCTCAGCAACGTAAAGACTCATTTCCAGCTAGCAAAAACATTTGATGTCAGTTGTTGCCATGGAGGGTGGCACAGCTCGATAAGTATATTTATTCGGTAGGGAAAATAAATATGAAAAAATATCTGTTGCTACACATTTTGACTCTTGCAATAGCTATAAAATAAAGTTAACTATTGCATTCTTATTTTATGTGTATGCACGTCTGGGATCTTATAATTAAAAAAATATGGCTTTCTTTTCTCTGATCCATAAATACAATTTGACACAAATGCCAGTATCCACTTGAAATTGGGAGAAAGAATAGAACATGACATTAAATTACAGTAAATGTGTGTTCATCATTAGGAAATGGCTGCTGCACAGGAATAGCCAAATGGGTGGAGAAGATCCATATCTTGCCTCTGCACTCAGTGAGTCACTCAGTGAGGGAAAATTCTTCAAAACTCACTTTTAGAAAATGGAAGCATTTTAGCATGTGTAGTTGTAATACAGACAAACAATCTTTTATAATAAAGCTTTTCATTTATCTTCACAAGTTGTGCAGACTCTTATGTGTAGCACTTCCGGAGCTGTCACTCATCGTGTTTTAAATGGAATGGTAAAAATAGCACGATGTGGTTATCCACTTCCTGACTCTGATCTGTTTGCATTTTCACCCATTAGTAGCAGTAAGTCCCATAGGCTTTTCTACACTATATTTAGCCCATTTTAAGTTTTAATCTCATGGGTGAGGCTAGACAAACAAACCTACGAAATACAAATTGCTTAATTGTAAAGTTAATCACCGACTCTCTTAAGTACCCTGTATTTAAATGTGCTGGATTATGCATTGTTATATTTCTTAATACACATTTGTGGCTCTAAAGAGGGCTGAGCCATCAAGAAATTAGGAGTTAGTCACTGCGGTTTTCTCAGACGTCTGAGAGTGTAGTTTTATTGTTTTTGTGTTAATGAGCTTCTTTCCTGTGTGTCTTTGAAAACATGTTGCATGAGCAAATATGAAGACCAACGAACGATGTTTTAGTTGAATCTGTAATACGATAATCACCAATTAGTAACAAAGAGAACCTAACTGTTATTTCAGCCATGAAAGACAACAAAGATACTGGTTGTAATTAATTAGTTCTTCCAAAAGCAAAGAAAAATCAGCATTTTAATGAGTTTCCTTTCCTCAATGAGTTTAAGAAGTTGCTGGCTAATTGTGTCCACTTGGAAAAAGACATGTTCATAAAATTCGTTGCGTGGGTTTTTTGTTGTTGTTACTTATTCTAAGCTCATTGTTGGGCAGGTGGTCATATAAAATGCACCCTCAGAGCGCAAAAGCATAGGAAGCACAAAGTGTTACAGCGCGGCAACTATTTGCTGACAGACTCTCGTAGTCAGCTTTTCCTTTTGGACAATGGCAGACACTGCATCAGGACGTTAGGCAACCTCAGAAACAATTGCAGAGATCTGTAGACTGTAAGAAAGCCAAACAGGATTTCTTTCTGGATAATGGGTGAGTCACAGTCCAGCTGGATCACAATGCGGGAAGTCACTGATCCTGGAATGTTACACATAGTCCAAGGGTCTCTGATTCAACAGCTCAAAGAGAAACCATCCTCTGCTGTAAACTTAACAAAACAACAGTGCCTACACCTTATTTTCTGTAGCTTCTTCTTCAGTGTTTTTTTTATTGTCATGGTTACCTGTGGTGACTGTGGTTAACAGTTTCACATAGCTAAATAAAGCCACCACCTAATCTGGCATGCTGTTTCCACATAACAATTAAGAGATTAAAATGCAACACAGATAGTACCAGAACTGTCACCTGAAAAAGTTAATGCATGTTTTTGCACAAAACAGAGCTACACTTAGTTTAAAGGTTTTACATCATGCTGGGATTTTGAAGAAATTTAAGGAAGAGGGTTGTCACAGTAAAAAAAAAATAGAAAAAAAAAGACAAGAACAGGAAAGCAGACAGGGCACTAAAACAGAGCTTCACTCTGCAGAAAGGGAGGAGAGGAGCTGCCAGCAGCGGAATGCAAACTTTCCTGCTCTCTTTCCTAATATTTATGGGCCCCGGAGCAACGCGTGTTTTCTCCTGTTCTGTCCCACTGCCCTCAGCAATGGAAAAAATACACTGCCACAAAAAAATATCAATGATGTTTTCTTTTTGCCCTGAGCCAAGAATTGAATTGGTAACGAAGGACACCAGTTCTATCAAGGAAACATTATAATAACACTAAATAAATAAATGCATTGTTCCAAAGCACAGTGGATAGTTTCCCTCTGGTTACAGCTTTGTGAGCGTAAATGAGCTGCACTAAAAGTCAGCAAAGACCACTCACTAGTGGAGGCTCTTTAAAAGATGACCTCATGTTTGAGGAAGCATCTCAGCTCACCAGAAACAAGAAATGCTACTTTAAAAAGCTCTTGTTACAATAGTACCTATCAAACAACCTCATATTTAAATTAGAAATAGCTGAAGGGAATTGATGCAGTCAAATGTGCAGGCATTCATTTAAGAAATCCAAACGTTTTTTTTACGGGGTGTCTAGATGGTGACCACTAAAAATTATTATTATTAAATTTATTTTTGGGAAATTATTGGGGTGGCTCCTATGACTAAAAATATCCATTTTAGCCACAATCACATGAATTTAGTTTGTATTTCATGAGTAATAGGAATTGCAACAAGCAACTGAGACATTAGAAAATCAGTCAAACTATTTAATGAAATGATGGTGATTATATAATTTTATATAATTATATAATTTTTTATAAGTAATGTTTTTGAATGAGATCTGGAAAATAAAAAGCCCCAGTTGGCTTAAAAAAAATGTAAACCAGTGGTTAACATAGCATCATTAGCTTATTTCTAATTAAAATTAGCTGATGTTATGTATGTGTGAAATTGGTTTGGGTATTGTTTGGTTGCAGGCTCAGCTAAATGCTATTTATTGATTTTAAACTCCTTTTGTAAATCAAATAGCTACTCTATGCTTAACAATTTATGCTTTCAACATTAAAAAATATCAGCAAAACGATGCTGTTGTGAGAAGTCAAAGAGGAAATTCCTGATTTGCTAATACTCAACCCATACACAACCCAAACTATTATCACACACCTGAAGGTAAATGCAACTTTTATGTCTTCAGCTGAGCACTGAGCTGTGCAGACTTGTCATGGGACGTTAAAGCACAACACGAAGCTCTTTAGCAAGAACACAGTCATATCCTGGCACCAGCAACTGACTTCCCAAAACAAAACACTTGAAGTCTCACATAAACACTTTGGATTTCTGACAGAGAGTTGTGCTGTTTATGGTCATGTACTCAATTACTGCAGGTATGTAATTATTTACAGGTATTTGTAAACAAAGAAAGACTTCATATACATTTAAAATGTGAACCCTTTGATTTTTCCAGCTAGGTAACAAGAAAAATGATGTAAACTCATCCAGATGTGTTTACAGAGCAGAGAGAAGAAGTGAAAATCTAAGGAGGGGGGAAAGGAAGGGAAGAGCAGCTAGATCTTTCCTGATTCACAAAACTCCCAAATGACACACACAAAAAAGTCTTAACAGTGTAATAACACTCTGTTAAACATCATCTAAATTATTGGTTAAGATACAACAAGTCACCATGTTATTTTCTACCATACCATTCAAATATGAGTGAGGTTAGGGGGAGTGTGTTGAAATGCTTTCGCAACAGGGTTACAGATTACAAAAAATATAATAAAAAATGAATCTCAGCTCAGATATGAGTAAATAAATCAGTGAGTTTTTTTCCATAAAAGTTTTTCCATAATTTTACTGAGATAAAAGTAGAAATATTTAATCAGAACAAGCTATAAGTGTGTAAATATTGTAATGCTTTAAAGAACTTAGGGTCAGTTGGTAAAAAAATAAGCTTATTATTTTCAGTCATTTTTCACCTCAATTATCACATTTAAATTCTAAGCTATTTCTGTTTTCTGTTAGAGTTGTTTCTCCCAGTGACTGAGTGAGTTTTTTACAGGTGGCTCTGCCCTCATTAAAATATGAATGGTAATTTGAGTGGAACCTGCTGTGACTGTAGTGTCTTTTGACTTTGTTATAGACTAAGCAAGACAAGAATGCGTCCATCCGTTCATGGTGTATACCCATTTGTTCTTACAGTATGGACAGATCACCAGTCCATACAGAAACCCACAGGATAGACAACCATGCACAACCACACTTATCTCTAAACTCAATATGGACCAAAAAAAAGAAAGTCATGTTTGTGGACCAGATACACAAGGAAACATGTAAACGCTACTCAAGAACAACCCATAATGAGATTCAGTTTATTGCTGCAAAGCATTTTCACGTTCTCCCTTTCTCAAGGTATTCCAATTATTGGGGACTGTTAAATGTCCTTTGGTATGGGTTTGTGCATGCATGATGTTTTGCAACCCATTGACAATCCTACAACATATATTTCCCTGGACCAGGCCCTGGTTCTGTCTTTAGGACCATTCCAGGATGTGGCAATAGCCCAGGAAACCTTTAAACTTTATCATGACCTTGCTAGGACCTTGGAAAGACCATTCATGTATGGTTGATTTCTTTAACTTATTCCAGTGTAAGGGTGAGCCATGAGTCAACACTAATCAGCTAAGAGTAAATTAGACTCACTATTATCTGTCAAAAGACTGTCAGCTGTATAAAAGTCAACCTCGTCAATTGTTAAAAACTTCAAGGACAACTCCTCCACTTTACTAAAACACTTAAAGGAAAACTTGCACATACTCACCAGAGCAAAGAGCTCCTTTGAAGTGCAAACAGTTGAAATCGTCACATTCACAGTACTTTCCCCAGACCTGACCAAACCCAGTTGAGTGACAGGAGCACTGTCCACATAAGCAGTCTCCTCTTCCACTGCATATCGAGCTGTTAGAATTTGGGAGGCAGTTGGCATCGTCGGACGGACGATAGTCCTCCTGCGAGCACTCGCAGAGTGAACCCAGTCGGCCCGGGTGACACTGGCAAACTCCACACTCATAGGTCCCGTTGCCATTGCTGCACACTGGACTGTTGGGTACTGCCTTGGCCTCACAGTCACAGCCACAAGCAAAGTTTACTGTCACCTCCAGCGAATCTTTGAAGCCCAGAGGTTTGATGGTAAAAGTGCGGTTCTTCTCTTTGGGGCACCTACGGAGCTGAGCATCCACAGTGAAAGACACCTAGGGAGAAAAATTTATTTAATTAAAGAAAAACAAATGCAAGTAAACTGATGCAACGTACTGTATATAGTCTAAAAATTGTAAATAATACATACTGTGTCCCCGATCTTCAAACCAGAGCAGGACCTGAGTCCACGAATCACCTCTCCATTGAGGCAAGAAGCATTAAATGAGAGATTCAACTCCTCTGGGACTCCCAAGAGCTCCAGCTCCATTTTAGAGCGAATTTTCTGCACATATGAGGATTTCCTGTTAGTTTATCATTATTGTGTATGTAAAGTGTATCTGTTTCTCAAATAAATTTCATTAGATTTTGGCATGAAGTACTGCTTTTAGGCATCTTTCAGAGAGCTTCATGCTGTCAGATTATTTAACTGATTCCTTGATTTCACAGGACAGGCCGTAATCAGACCTGGGTGTTGCTACTCAGTTTTCCAGAAAATGCTATTATATACAGTTAATGACTGGGTTATTAATGGTTGCAATTTGCTCGTCATGTGGGGCCACATTTGCATTTTGCGTTTTTTAGATCTGAAACGCTGAAGTGTGACAAAAACGTCAAAGAGAAGAAAGGTGGGAATTTCTTGTTTTTACAGCAATGTGTTTATTGCACTTGTAGCACAACCTCTGCCATGAAAATATATTTGTACCTCATAGGCCTCTTTAATCAGCTGAATGACATTCCCAGAGTCATCAGATAGCGTTCCCACAGTTGTGCCTGGAATCAGCTGACTGTATTCCTAAAACAATAACATATTGATTATAAATATATATTTTTTTATTTCTTGTAATATTAAAATATTTGTACTTGTATTTTTCACCTGGTAAAGGGGTACGACATAACTGGTCACAGCAAAAATTAAATTGATGTTGTTTTCAGACATCTTATCTGTTATTAGGCCCAATGAAGGATAGTCCTGAAAAACACAGGGGTTACAACAGTTCATAATATAATTCATTGTTCAACTTTTGTTTATCATCTTAGTTATTCTTAAATACCAGCACAGTGGATTTGTTGAAATTATTGTTATCGTCGAGGTGACACTCTCCGTCATTGGGCTGAACGATGCCAGCTATGCGTCCATCCAGGGCCAGGTGAGTTTTGGCGTCAGTGGTCAACACCAGAAGATGTGAGGCATCTGGACGCCATCCGATCTTGTCCTAAAAAATATCGGACATGAAGCTGAATTAATCACAATTTTGAAGTCTGAACAACAGTGTCTGAAGAGTAATTTTTTAAATCTTACCTTGCACACCATTGCTTGAATGATAGCATCAAATCCGCCCTCCGGACTATCCCTATTTCTGGACACCTTCTGTTTCTGCACCTCCTCAGTGAAGCGAGACACCTTCTCTGTCAGCGACAACACGTTCTTGAAACCAAACTGAGCCTGGCATTGGTCGTTAATTCTGTTCATAGAGACACAGAACAGAAGTTTTAGAAAGTTCAAATTCAGGTTTTCAAACCACTACAAAAACCCAAATCTTACCAAGTATTTCTGGTCTAGTTTCTAGTTCTAATATCTTAGTACACTTGAAATAAGACAAAACTAACTCACAAATAACTTTTTAGCAAGTTGTAGAGACTTGTTTTAAGTAAATAATTCCTTAATATTGATGAAAAAGTATTAGTTTCATTGGCAGATTATTTCACTTATAACAAGACTTTTTTCCCCATGTAATAAGTTAATTTATCTGCCAATGGAACAATCAGTATTGAGAAATTATTTACTTAAAACAAGTCTTGCTGAAAAGTTGCTTTTTATTTAGGTTTGTCTAGTTTCAAGTGTATTAAGATATTTGCACAAGAAACCAAACCAAAAATACTTGGTAAGATTTTGTGTTTTTGCAGTGTGGACAGCATGGAAGAGGATTAGGAGCAATGAGAAAAGAAAAAAAAAAGGATTCTGACTAATCTCAGAATTTAAATTTGTGTAAATCCAAACTAAACAAACATTGTTTAATTAGGTAATCACATAACTTTTTCTTGTTTGTTTTGTAACCCTGCACTTTATACACATCGAGAACCTGTTCCAAATTTGCTTGGTAAGTTTGAGTTTTGAGACCAGTTTCTCCTGATGGTGCATAAGAAATTTAAATTCAACGCTGATTCTGAGTTTAAAGTTAGAATTCAGAGATTCATGTCAACTTTATTTAATTTTATTTATTTATTTTTGGTGGCCCTAATCCTCTTCCATTGCCCACACTTATAGAGAGAAAAAGTAATGATTGTAACTCATCTCCTATGCAAACCACAAACACTCAATTATACCACATACCCAACACAAGGATTTTGAATTGCCCCCTTAGGGTAGGTAATGAGGTAAGGGTAAGTGGTCTTGTCCACAAATGCTCCAAATCCCATGTGCAGTTTACTAGTTGTTTTGCCCATTGTTTCAGCAAGCTTGTTGCCCAGGGTTTGCAACTTTAAAAGGTCGTCTTTCATTGAATATGAGAGATCCATCAAGTAGTAGAGGTCCACGGGGTAATCCTCCACCTGTTTCACACTCACTGTGAAACGCTTGGTGTCACCTGGGTGAAAAAAGAAAGTAGGGTAAGTTTAGCAAATGTTTTATCATTTCTATGTGGCTTTTAAGACAAACATACCTATCCTTAATGTCAGCTGGAGTTTCTGAGGCCTGATTTGAGTTACATCAGCCGTAGACGAAGCCCTGTCACTGAGAGGATTGTTCTGCTGAATTTCCAACTTGCTGGTGGGAAACTCTATAGCTGCAGCGCTGCACCCTTCTTTAACTAGGTTTTCTTTGAGGTCACAGCGAGATAAAGTGGATCTTCCCTTCCCAAACACCTGAAAAGCAGATGCATCCAGTATGTGGTGTTGAGAGTCAAAAATAAAACAAGATGAAATGAAACTGGGAAGTGTGACTTTTATTCTGATTCAACTGAGGGGGTATCTATTTCTGATTTTTTAATATTCTTTTTGGTTACTGTAACCTGAAAAATGTTTCCAAAAGCCTCGTAACCAGGAATTAATCAGTGATCCTGAACGTTCTCTTTTTCTTGTATTTCTTACTGTTTGACCCTGACTTTAACTCAAAGCTTATAAGGCACGCAGGATCCACATTAACGTTGTAGTGTGTGTGCATTACTACAGACACCTGAGTGCTGATATCATGGACATTAGCTGATCCTTTGTGTGAGCAGTGACTGAGACAGATGGGAAGTTATACTGAGACTCACATGAGGAGCTGGAGCAGATGGGAAGATTTCCATATCATGGATCTAACTTTTAATTCCACCTATTTAATAATTTCATTTATAGTTTTTCCCATGTTCAGCTAATCAATCAGGCAATAAGTAATTAAACTATAATCTGGCCACACCTACAGGCTCTATCCATCATCCTATCAACACTCAAGTAATGCATTTCCACATCATGATGCTAAAACTACCATGTTTCACTCTGTACATGGTGGATTAAGGCCACATGTTTTCTACCATTGTAGCGTTTTGCATATGTACAAGAAACTTCTGGCTTTATATTATTTGATTAGCCTCAGCTCTTTCCTCTGTCCTCTACATCTATTTTGACAAGGGGACTAAACACAAAAGCTCTCCACACTTTTCATATTTTTTTTGATTAAAAAGAAATTCAGAAAAAAACAACACGTGCTTTTCCATCTGCTCTATGGCTTTGCGATACTTAGTTTTTATCCATCATACAAAACAGCAGAGTATTAACATTTTTGCAAGGTAATGTGTACATGTTTACCTCATCAGAGCACCATGCACAGCTAGGATGAACAACAAGACATTCTCGACAAGTGGTGACTCCACGAGATGTGCATATGTTGGAACCTGTGAAAGTGAAACCAAAGAAACATTTAAGTAATTAAATTATTTTACATTTAAAGCACAAACATCAATAAACTCATAAAGATCTGAAAAGGTTTGTTTTCTCCTCTTATCTACTCAATTTATTAAATGTGTGAGTATATGGGGGAAAAAAACACAAACTGCTCTTTGAATCTTGAAGAGCAGCCTTTTGTTTTTAAATTTTAGGGACACCTACTGGGTTGGTTTGTGAAAAAAATTTGGAAGTCATATGAATACCTGAGACTCTATCAAATACTTGGTTACAGCTATTCTACAGAGGGATCAGGGGAACTGTGATAGAAGAGGTGAAGTCATACCAAGTGATAGAAGCGACTGCACTTCAAGAATATTTAGAAACCTTCTGATAAAAATAAATGAGAAAGCAGAAGTTTTCAATCAGCTTTTTTAAAAGATCAGACTCATCTGACAGTGTCCTTAGTATTTGGTCTATTTTTGTTTATGATGATAATATTTCAGTTTAGCATTTCAGTAAGCATATAGCCAAAAGTATTTGCTCTTCTGTCTTCACAAATATGAAGATCCCGTTTTTAATCCTTACTAAAGTGGTTTAGTTTGAGTTTGGCCAACATTTAGAACCATAACCACTTCAAATCATCTGGGAATTTCTTACAATGATTAGATGTATATCAATGAGAAATCTTGACTATTTCTTTAGATGTGCATTTGTGAGGTCAGTCACTGAGTTTGGAAAAGAAAGACTGACTCACAGTTTCTGCTCTAAAGGAGGTAAGGACTCTGTGCAGGCCAGTCATACCGTCCCCAAATTTTTTCCCACAAAGTTGAATAAATGTACTTGTCCAAAATGTGTCTAAAAGCTGGCAATTGCTAAACACTAATTTATCATAAGATGGTTAGACAGACAGGCATAATTTGTACTCCAGCAAACAAGTCTCTAATGTCTAATGGTGGCATGCTTAACCCCAATCCATCTCATGCTTTGAATTACACAAAAGCCCATTTCACAAACCTCTCTAATCCTTAAGTAGTCTAAACGCCACATGAAGTTTGGGTGACTCTAAGTATCAAGTTTGTAGAACATTGATGATATCTGCTTATTATGCACCTCAGTCTCCTCTGACCCAGCTCGCAGTTATTTATAATACCACTTCTCTCTTTCTGCAGATGTAGAAGCAGACTTCTAGGATGTGGTCTTATTTTCTCTTAGCTGTTCTTATCTCTCTTACTTCACACTTTTCGCCCCACCTCTGTCACTCACTCATTTGCTTTTTTCTGTTTCTCTGTCTATATACAGTATGTATATATGTACACACACACACAGCTGGACAGGACAGGCAAAAAGCAATTATAATACCACAAGTTAGAGGTTGAACATTTAGTAGAGTAACTAGAGTTGTGACATGACACAGGTGGCGTCCTGTCAGAGTCCTAGGCTGGAATGTGTTTAAGCATAAATCATAGGAGCTGGAGTTTTTTTTTTTAATCTGTGATAATGAAGATCATCTGAAACATTTAAATTAATTATTTGGAGGAGTGACCAGATACATTTCGCCAATATGTGACATTAAATCAGCTTCCATGTTGAGTGGAGTCGCAGTAAATAAATGAATAAATACAGCTGTTCACAAAGTCATGGAGAGTTATAGAGTCTAATAATTTAAAATCAATTCTGACGACCCACAAAGTTTGATGTAACTTTGTTTCCCTGCTTTAATACCACGCCAACTCGAAATAAAACCAAACACGTTCTATATAATATCCGCTAAGTAAGTGAAGTTTTATGTTGTTGTGGCTCTAGATCACCTCGCCCTGGGAAGAGCATCCCGGCTGTTTTTACTCCCTTATAAGGAAGAGTGAAGAGTTTAGGAGCATCGAACATTGTCGCCCTGTTTAAGTCATCCAAAACTCTCTCAACCTCCAACCCCCTTTAATATTCATTAAGAAAACAAAGTTTTATAATTGTACCCGCCAGCAACCGGGTTCCTTTAATTTAAACACTTACAAATTATAATAATTTGAAATTCGGAAAAGCGCCAAGTCGTCTCAGCAGGTGAGAACTTGAAAAGGTGTCAAGGAAACAATATGCTGTAAAAAGTCAAATATCTTACCGCAAACGTTTGACGCAAAGAGAAACAGGTAGACTAAATAGGGTAATAAGGAACCCATGGCTGAGAGCGTTCAGATCCGCTGTTCCTGGTTCTCTTCTCAACTTTTGTAAGAGTTGCGTCTGAAGATCTTCCCCCCATCAGAATGGAGGGGAACCGCAGCCTTTATGACATGCTCAGACGCAAATCAGCACACTTATTTGGCAACTTGTTATGAAATAATAATTCTAGACGTACATGGTTTTATTTATAGGCATTTCTATGAAAACTTCGATCATCTCTTTTCTCTTTACTTGTAAAATAAACTTTAAGGCTGCCGAGGTCAGGGGTGAAAGTAGTTTTAAATTCTTTTCAGTAGGAGGTTCAAAAGAGGTTTAAGAATTGCAAATATATATTATTGTTATTTTGACAATTATACGCGATAAACATCAGTATTTTCATGATAATGTAGCCAATAGCAACAGAAACAGAATGCAACATGTCTGGGACTAGGAGATGAACGTGAATCACTCTTCTCAGAAAATATAGAGAAGCTATTTCCATGTAAAAGTGCCTCCTCCCTTATTGCAAAAGTTGTCCTTTAAATCTATTACAGGTTGATATTATTGGAAAGTGATCACACCCTGATTATAGCCACTATTCTACTTAGAAATTCAATTGAGAATTGACCAAAACTCATAAAATGGTCTTAACACAACTTGATGGTGTTGGTTTATGTGTAAAACTGACTTTCATTCATTTTACATGAGCTTCCGTATGTCTGCTGTGTGTCTGCTCTGCCCTCTACTGGACAGAAACGCTTACAGCATGTGACAATTGTTTAGGAAAAACGAGTTAAAAAGTTGAAAAACTACATTTTGTATTTACTCTGGTTATCTTTGCTTGAAGTAAATTTCTTTTGATAATATGAAACTGTTAAGCAGAAGTTGATTACTGGATGCAACACAGAAGGGTAAATGTGCAAATAGAGATCAAGTGTAAAAGGCCAGGGAACAGAGGTACTGTGAAACGTAACACAAATGATCAAGAACAGAGAAATTAATGAAACACAAGACGGAACAAAAATAATAAGCAACATAAGCAAAATGAACTTAAAATTCGATAGATTATGACGATATGTGTTATCAGCCATTGCACCCTTGATAATTAGTTATGTGGTTATTTTCCCCCTTTCTCTGATACTTCTATAATAATGTGAAGAAGTAATCTAAAAGAGAAAATAAAGTTCATTTGCACGGCACAAGTTTTAGATTTTTATTTAGAAGAAAAAAAAAAGAAGCAAAAACAATATCCAACTTCTTTGTGCTGGTCTGTCATTTAGAATTTCAATGAAATAGACATAAGTTCATGGTTGTAATGTTTAAAAACTTTAAAAAGTTAAGTGTTTGTATATTATTCAAGATCTGCGGTGGTAGGGGGGGGGCGAGGAGCACCCGATGTTTGATCCAAGTTTGATTTATTTGATGTTGGGGGTAAAAAAAGACAGAAACTTGGATGAAATCTCAAATTGTTGCACAGAAATTAACTTAGAAGGAATTTGCGCGCATGTGGCGGCGCTCACAGAGGCAGACAATGCTTCTTATCTCTTCACTTGTCCATTTATTGAATCTTTATCCATGAGCCCGCTCCTATTCTCCAGTCTGTTGCTAAGTTACTGCCACCCTTGTCCAAGAACTGCTGCAAAGAAGAAATGACAGGAATAGAGAAATAAGTAGGAAAGCTATAATGGTTATCTGTTCTGCTGGCATCAAGCTTTCAGGGTAGGTGGACGGGGATAATACACAGGTAGATAATACACTGTGAGCAATGAAAATCTCTCTTCAGTAATGACTGATTTGGACCTATTGGCTCCACAAGCCACCTGTAGCGAACACCCCCTCACATCAATGGCATTTTGGGAAGAGGTACTGTATGCTCTGCTTGTCCTGAATAAAAAAAGCTACAGACTGGGTCAGACGGCAGCCAATTAAGACTGAACAAGAAGGAAGTAGGGGGAGGCATGTGGGGAGAATGGACGGGGTCCTGACCTGCATTACAGATCTATCTGGAGCCCTTTAAGCTTTTCACAGAGTCTGAAAAGCCGATATCGCAACAGGATCACTCTCAGACAAAAATCAGAGTTTGATTAACCACAGCCAGCTTATGCTTTTCCGCTTTGGCAGGTTCAAGGGTCAAATGCAAGGTGACATGAGGTTTTTTTAAGGTGATTTGTCTGTGGGGCTTATAAGAAGCGCTCAACCGTCACTGATCTGAGACATTGTGTATTTGTGTTGTGACGCACCGCAATCTGATCTGCCTCTTTCTGCAGCCCTTCTTTGGATCTGAGGCTTACATTTCCTAATCCCAGGGGATGAAAGTTTATATGAGGAGAAAATAAACATTAATAACTTAACATTTAGCTGGGAAGGAAATTAAAAAGGAAGGTTCTTCTGTTCCTGATAAAACCTCAGTGTTGTCCTCACATGCAACAGCACTGTGCGGATTCAGAGAAAGGACTTAAAGAGAAAAACTGGATGAAAGAGGGCGAACAAAGAAAAATCTGTGATTTGAAGATGTGTCTAAATGGAAATGAGCTTTAATGGGTGCTGGCTCCGTGCGCGGGTGTGTCTGCGCCTGAGCAACAAAGAAAGAAAGAAAAAAAAATCCTCAATTAGATTTGTGAATTCTGTAATCTGTTTCTCAAACAAACAGATTTTCATTTGAGCCTTTTGAAGCGGGCCGGCTGAAATGGAAGTGCAAATCTCTCTGCAGCGAAGTCATTATCTGCCTAAAGAAACTTTATGACTGATGTCTGTTTAGTGCAGTGTCAATGCAAGGCACCAATCTGCTGTGGTGCCAGAGCAGTTTATATCAGACTAATTAATGGTTGCATTAACTCTATCTCATTAGGACTCCCAGAGGTGGCAAAATCCTTAAGATCAAAACTTGGCCTTTGACATTTTCTGTGATTTCTAAAAAAAATACCCATCACAGTTCAGTTTCCCTAATTTGCTTTGGCATTTAATTGCCCCCATATGTCTTCTTTAGCAGAAGAATGGGTCACAAAGGAACCTTTGAGGTTCGGAGTTTGCTTTGATCAGCTAATGAAGGGCCATCGTGGGAAGAATCCCTCAACGAAAAGGAGATGCTTCGAAGAATGTCAGGTGAGCGTCACACAGGGCGTGCTTTCCAGAAATGTATTTGTGGGTAAGAAGCCGAGATGAGGAGCAGGGGGCGGGGTCAAGCTGCATTTCTCTGTTGCTGCAAATGTCTCTGCTTGGTTTGTGTTGCTAGGCTGCCACTTGCCTCATGTTGAGTGGAAAATTTTCCCCTTCGCATCAACTTCAGAGGACAGAAGAACTGCTCATCGGCCACCCCCGTGTCTACCCCGGATCTGACAGGAAGAGCTGTGGTCTGGCTGTACTGATGGCACCTTCAGGGAGGACAACAGAGGGAAACAAATCATTTCTCCAAACAAATGTCTTCGCCTTGTGTTTCTCTTCATCTCAAAATCTAACTTTCTGACATGTATCTTCAGTAGTTGTTTATGTTTTTATTTAAAATAATTGAAATCCTCAATAGGAGTACCTCTAGAACAAGTGAAATATATGACTCAAAATGCAAACAGCGGGCTTTTAGCTTTGAGGAAAGCAAGTTCTGACGTACTAACAATTCAGAGTGAAAGTAGAAACATCTTTAACTGGTGAATTGTTTTGTTGGCTCATAGTTGCTGTCATTGATATCTATAGTGGGAAATCTGTATAAATATCATCAACATAGATACTAATTTCGCTATTCCATATCAGGTGCTGCATAAGATGCGTTCATAATAGTGGGGAAGGTGAATTTACAGGTGTTGTGGTGTGAAAGCCTTCAAAAATACTGTCTAATAAAGCAAATAATGGCAACCTGACTCAAGAGCTATGTGCTTGCATGGGTTTCACATTGGGAAGGGACTTCACATGCACAACTCATTTAGTGCCGTGACTCATTTTAGACGATAATGTACTAATAGGATTATATTGCTTAAGCTTTTTACAGCCACAACACTTTGGAAACTAGCAGGATGACTCATAGCTGGAGGAAGTTTTATTGTAGTGACAACTAATTGCCA
Organism: Xiphophorus hellerii; assembly: GCF_003331165.1. Classification (NCBI taxonomy): domain Eukaryota; kingdom Metazoa; phylum Chordata; class Actinopteri; order Cyprinodontiformes; family Poeciliidae; genus Xiphophorus; species Xiphophorus hellerii. The sequence continues at coordinate 6,474,651 of NC_045687.1, forward strand.
GTATTTTTGGTGACAACAGCACTAAAACTGAATATAGTTGTTACAATAGTTAGCCACATAAGCCATTGACAGTTAAAAGTTATAAAACAGTTCATATAAAAATAACTTTTATTTGGATTTGTTTTTTTTTTTTTTTTGTTTTTTTTTGGCAATATCTTATTTTGTCTGTATTCTTTTCAACACTTTGAAGTGGTGAAATGCCACTTCTGGAGAAGTTATGTTTGGTGTTGGAGTGTTTCTAGTGATATATTAAAACAAAATGACAAGAAAAAAGCAATAGAAAACTTTAACAACTGACACGTAAGTTATATATTTTTTGTTCCTTTTCATTTCCCCTTCTGTTGCAGCAGCCTATGTGTACCATATTAAAAACTGCTTATGGTCTCAGCTCCTATCCTGTGTTTGTTTACAAAAACAGAAAAAAAATAAATAAGTGGAACATGTGAGCAGTTTGGACATCCTTTGGCTTCTCTTTTACCTGCGGACTACTGCAAACAATCACCTCTTATGCTTATAATCACGCTGAAAACCCTTTTCTTTATTTTGGAATTTCATGTGCCACTCCCTTTTAGTCAATGTGTCTTGGAAACGTCATCTCTCCAAAGTAAAGGCATGTCATTGCTCCCTCCCTGTCTTTCTCCATTAAACTAAAATAACTTCCCCAACCATCTGTCACTGAGCTCACAGGTCTTCTGTTGCTAAGGAACAAGTCAGACACTCGTTCATGTATGCAGCCTCATATGATTTTTACAGTATCTACATATACATTTGCCCGAACAAATCATCAATAGTTCTGTGAAAATCCGCAACTTTATGCTCTGCAGAGCCTGATGGTAAAATAACCACCAAGTGTTTGTGATATGAGTCATAGTAGGGTTCAGTTACAAATAATTTACATATTCTTAGGGGTTTTGGTTGTAAGTACAAGCAACAGTCTGTAATTACTACACAGTGAATGATTATTCACCCATTATTAACTTGATTTATGTCCTTCAAATAAATTTGCCAAAATGAATTAAAAAGATTGCTTGAATGATTTAATTTCACCACAGATAAAAGCCATACTTTTTCTTCTTTTTTTTCTTCTATTTGCAGCCATCAATAAATTTATCTAACAGCAATCCGCCCCCAGGCTTAAGTATGGTACTTGTGGAAGAAGCTAATCATTGTTTGTACACATGCTTGGCTGAAAGCTGCTTACGCAGACGTCAAGAGCATCCCAAATTAAATTTCGTGGCCTTTTGTTTTTGAACAAACAGAAGATTAATCTGACAGAGCCAGCTCGTAGGTCATACAGGGGTATTTCAGAATGATTGACGGAGCTGTTTCTTTAAATATTGCAAACATGAACTTCAGATCAATTTATATTAATATGAAGTTCAGTTTGACATCTGTTTATGTTTTCCAACTGTTCCTGTGCTCTCATGTTTGGTTTAAACACATAAATAAATTATAATGAAAGTTTTAGGTGGAGATTCAAAAACAGACAAAATGAGATTAATTAGTTTTAATTTGTACTTCAATTTGAAGTTTTTATGGGTAAAGACATTTATTTTTTACTGATATTACTGCTGTAGTTTTATGGTTGTAATGAACACGAGCTAGAGGAAGCGCAATTATATAATCAGAAAAAACTTCTCTTCCTCCATTTCCATCATCTTATCTTCATCTCAAGACTGAAGAGAAAAGCAGAATAGTGGTTTTTAAAAAGCACAAAACTTCATTCTGATTTAAATGCATTTGATTTTAACAAGCTCAATGTAGCTATTTGGGATAATTCTTTTTTAAAACAACTGTTCTTTCAAATATAATAAGCAAAACAAAATGCTTTAAAGCTTGCTAATTCAGACTTTATATCATAATATGAAGCCATCATATAATAGAGCATCAATGCCCAAACTTTTCTCCATCACTGATGAAGAAAATGTCTGAACATCAAGCGTAGAAGTCCTTTACTGATGATGACAATTGCATTACTTACACTACATGTTGTTCATTTTTATTTCTGAAACTGTGTGGGTGTCATGACCGCTTGCAGAAACCTGCATCACTTTATAGACAAAGATATCTCTGAGTGATACTTTCCAAAAAGTAATTATGGAAATGTCTGCTGTTCAACAATTTAATTTCAGGCAGAAGCTTGGAAAGGAAAACAATTGGCACTGAAAGGGCAGAGGAGCCGTTATACATATTTGCTGTTCAGCAATATCTTATTATTCAAGTCTTAACTGCTAAATTAAAGCTCACATTAATCATTTGTTTTGGATTCCAAGACATCCGTGAAATTCTTTTCAACAAAATGAGGCCTATAATAATTAAAATGTGGATTAAATTATGTTTGTTAGTTCATTCTTTTCATATCTTTAGGTTTATATTGTTTCACAAAATTTTAGCCAAACGCGTTTAAAGTTATTTTCCAAGCCTTTGATCTATTTCAGATCTTTTAACTTAAAGCCACCAACTCCCAAATATTTTACCGGAATTTTATAAAGCAGAGCGTCAAAGTATTGCACAGATGTCAAATTGAAAGAAAATGATACATGATTTTATTTTGGTGGTAGATACATAAATATCTGAAAATGAAGTTTGCATTTACATCAAGTTCTCTTGAATCAAAACCAAAAAATACCAATTCTTCTTTTAAAAATTACTTAAGTTCAGTCATCATTCCATTTGTGAACGTCATTTTTGGGGATACTCAGTTGGATTCGATTGTATCTCTAGATTCCTGTTGCAACTTTTTCAGCCTTTTAACAGGACTGCCATGTTAAAAGGTGTCATCCATTTTCTCATTAACTCAGCTTCTCTGAAGAAACACATCGCCTCAGAATGATGCTGCCATCACCATGTTATACAGTGAGCATGGTATATTCAAGGTGAGGCACAATGTTAGCTTTCTGCCACTTGTTTTGAATGTCGGCCAAAACTTTTCATTTTGAACTCATCTGACCAGAGCCCCTTTCTACATGTGACAAACTGTAAACTGGAAAATTCTGCGGCTTTGAATCAACAACAACTTTCTTCTCGTAACTCCTTCACAAAGGCCAGATTTGTGGAGTGCAAGACTGATAGTTTTTATCTTAACAAGTTTTTCCATCTGAGATGTGGCCCTCTGCAGCTCCTCCAGGATTATAATGCATGTAGGTTCCTAAATAATGAGGCCATAAGCTTGACGCTCTCCGTCTTTCCCTTTCGGTCCACTTGATGACGAAATGACAAAAAACCAGACTGGATCCTCTGCATAAAGTTTAACGGTTTAAATTCAAAAATAAAAATGGTACAAATGTTACTTTTCCACAAAAAATAATAAAGAATAAACAAAAGAGATGAAAGAGAGGTCAAAAAACTGTGTGGCTCCACTCCAACTACCCAACTAACTCTGTCTGGTCACACCCTAAAATCCTAACTGCAATTAGATATGCAAATTTATAATAAGGCTTTAGTCCAATATAACAAATTAATATGCAACAGAGATTTAACTAGTAATCATTTTTATCCTAAAAAGCAAATTATCATAAGAAATATAAACATAATTTATCCTAAAGGTCTGAATGAACTAAAACTGAATTTAGACTTCTACAATGCGCCTCTTGTCTGCTTCTCTTACTAATCTTGTTGACCTGCTGTCAGGTTACAATGGCTTGGTTTGAAGATGTGCCATACTCTTTCCAGTACCAGATGATGGACTTAACAGAGTTCTGTAAGATGTTCAAAGCTTGAGATACCAACATGTGTTGTTTATAAAATCATTTCACCCACAACCTGTTTCCTGACTTCCTCGGTCTTCATAATACTTTTTGACAAATATTTCTTCAAACAAATCTCTGTGACCATCAGAGAGCATCTGCATTTATGATGAGATTAACTCCCACACATGTGGTTTGCTCTGGGTCGCATTAAGTTTTATTTAGCAGCGTTATTATAAAAAGAGATCAAATATAAAATATTTCTGTGTAAATAAAGTTTAAATCATGCTAGACTGATGAAATACAAAACAATAAAAAAAGTTAAACTATCATAAATGCTTTTTCAAAATTAGTGACAAATATGTATCCATTTTTTTCTTTCCTTTCTTTCTTTGTTGGTTTCCTTGTTTCTTCTTTTGCTCTTTCTTTCACTTTCAAACGTGCACACACACATACACACCCCCACGCACGCCCACACACAGACCTGATAGTCGGAGCCCACCTGTTTTCTCCCGCGGTGAGGGGTGGCGGAGCGCTCCGCGGGGAGCTCATCATCACTTTAAAACGCACCACGGAGGGAGCGCTCTCAGTGAGCACAGGCGCACAGGGACTACCTTGTTACACCGGAGGGAAACATTGTGTCGATCTTCGTTCACTGTCTTGAAAACTCATGTAACTTCTGAAAAAAAAAAAAACAACCACTCACTGAGTTGAAAAAAACTTACTTTGTTCGAAGGTGATGCGACTTTATCCGACTGTGGCAGGTTGGCGAGGTGGTTGCGGTCATTACGCACGAAAGCAGTAGCTGATCTCAATGTCTGGCAGGAGAGTTGGAGCTCGAAAGCGTGTAGTTGTGTCTTCCTCTTGGTTTTTGTTTGAAGATTCACATAAACCAACATCTTCACTGGACTCTAAGTTCTGTTCTGAGATCGTGCGCCACTGAAGTGGAGTCCCTTGTTTTCGCTGCTGATAACCCGCAAGGAAGCATGAATGTTTCTCTTTTCAACATGACCCAGGGCGTGCTGTTTAATGGGAGCCAGACCCTTGCCGGGGCTCTGGATACATATTCAAGTAACAGCTCAGAGACCGTGATGACCGATGACGGCGGAGGGTCGCTGGTGCTGCTACAGGATGAGCGCAAACTCTTTGTCATGCGTGTGGTCCAGATCGCGGTGCTATGCGTCCTCTCGCTCACCGTGATGTTTGGCATCTTTTTCCTCGGGTGCAACCTGATGATCAAGTCAGAAAGCATGATTAACTTCCTGGTAAAGGACCGGAGACCTTCCAAAGACGTGGAAACTGTCATGATTGGGCTCGGCTAGAGGACAGAGCTCAGGCGCTGTGGGAGACACAGAATGGGGATCAGGTGCGGATTTTAGGATCTGGATCTGGACGCACCCGTCGTAGATGCTTGATGCGTGTCAAGATTAACGATATGCAAAGAACTTTACTTTTCCTTCCGTCAAATGACAACAGGAAAGTATTCCTAAACGACCAATGTTTGTGCGTAAAGTTTGTGCGTAAACTCCAGGCAGTTGTTTACACGTTTACAACGACTCTTACATATATGGAGTGGTTTTAATATTGCCAACTTGAACAAAGTAACAACAATGTTTACAAGCTGTTACCTCGTGTTTCGTTTTGGTTCCCCCTTCTCTTTAAAAGGATTTCTATTTGAATCTGTCTGCAAGCATGATTGTTATTTCTATCCCTTCCACGCCTGAAGTATAATCCGTGGACGTGATGTAGGTATTTTTTTTGAAAACAAAGTATTTTCTTCCTGGTCTCATTTGGGTGAAAACACATTAAACTACCAATATTTTGTAGATTATTTTTTGAAAAAAAAATGAAAATAAAAATGATCTCCGTGACAGCTTGATGGAAGTGATTGTAACTGTTTGGCATGCTCGCGGACTGATCTGTAAGGTGATTTTTGACACGTTTTGCACTTTTAAAAATGACCTATGCTGCATGATATATTTTGTACCAAATCGTTGAAACTGCAGCATGCAATTAAATATGAAAATTCACTTGTCCTGTCTCGTCATTTGTTACTGATTCTCGTTTTTAAGCAGAATGTTTTTTTAAATAACTTCAAATTGTTATAAGTTTTCGTTTTGCGTTGTTTGGATATGCAGTTGTTTTTAATTTTAAGCCCCTTTCATAAATTACTTAGAACTAAATCTTTTTGAAAACTTTTGATACCACAAATATCACTTGAGTTTTTATAGAATGGCCCAAAAAGCAGAACATATTGAGTGACGTGACCAGTAGCTGTGTGGACAAAAAAGTCAAAAAAGTCTGACCTCAACAAGGATCTCTGCAACTGGACAATAACAATAATTTGTAAAACGTTGCTTGGTTTTGACTGGGAGTCTTTGTTTCAGCTGCAACACTCAGATGGAAGGGTCATAATTTGGCATAAACAAAATGAAGCCACAGAATAATTATATCCTGTATTAATAGCTAACAAGCCATATAATGTGGTAGAATGGTAGATTAACATCATGAATGTGCTGCCGACAAATCTGCAGTGACTCTGAGACGCTGCCATGTCAGTATGGTTCAGATTTTTCCAACACTTGATTGAATCTACGGCACAATGAATTAGTTCTGAAGGAAAACGGGGGACCAACCCAGTTCTACTAAAATGTACCTGAGAACAGTAATAAAAGTTCATTCTGTTTTACAGCTTATCTCAAAGCTGAGAGAGTGAGTGCTCTTACCAATTGTGTAATTATGTTTTTTATTTAAGAGTTAAGCTGATTTGTTTTCCTTGACGGCATAAACTCACACAGGCTCCAAACCCATCGTGGAGATAAATGTTCCACAGCAAACAAGAACAAAAGAGTGGTTAGTCTTCATCACTTGAACATAAACTTCTCAAAAAGTGTGATAGACTCTGTCAACTTTATGTCTTTGTTACACTGGCTTTTGTTTGGTCAAGGGCCTTTAAAAATGTCAGTGAGTGAATATTGGTTGTTAGGGTAAGATTACACCCAGATCTGACTTTCTGGCTTCATTTCTGCTCCGTTTTTTCTCTGTGATCTCCCTCTTTCTTCTTCTCCATCGGACACACCACACTGATGCAACCAAAGTTCTCATTATTATTTCAGCACTTGTTAGGAGAGCTGGGGTGCATGAATCCTTACAATACACCCATGCATTCACACACCTGCTCATTCATGCTTGTTCAGGACGCTGGTGTTCAACGGACTGGCAAATTCTAAGAAAAATAAATTTCCGCATGACGCATTAGGCACAACAAAGAGCCAAAGTTATGATAATGATATTTAAAGTTGTGTCTTTTTTGATCGCTTAAAAAGTGTGGAAGTTACAAGCAATTGCTTTAGATCTGAAAACAGATCATATGTGTCGGGTTTGTGCTCCCTTTGGGGAAGATTAAGCTAAAGTTTCTAGTTTCTGGTCCTGTGCCCGTGCACTAATGAATACTTCTTGGAAACAATAAAGCTGGCAGCCTTGAAGATAAATGCTTGTTGGAAACAGTGAAGCTTGGATGCTGTTTGAAAGAGAATATATTTTATCACAGCTCTAAACACTAAACCAGGCACTGAGACAATGCAGTCCCCTGTGTGGGTTTAGATACTCTTAGTCATGAATGGGTGAAGGATTTGGAGGACTGACTTACAGAGAGTTGTGGTGCGACGCACACCGTTTTAGTGTTATCCCTGGGCCTAAGGTCTCTAGTGTAAAAAACAGATGAAGTCAACCATAATCCAGACATACTGACACTGTAAGTCTGATTCAATATTTCTCAAGCTTCCAAAATGCAGCAGACTTGTTTTCTTCATCATCACAATAACTCAACTACAAAAACTACATAGTAACAGCATAATCATCCTACAATGTCATTTTACAGTTTTTGTAATAATAAAATAAATTCAGGTTTAGTCCAGAGAGTCTGCTTTATGAGCATGGAACGTCAAAACACTATCTAAGCCCCGTTGGCCTGTAGGGGATTTATATATAGATACAGGAGAAAAAGTTCAAGAAACAAAAAGATTTCAACTAAATTTGAATAAAAAATGCCTCCATTACAAAATATAATATTGTGAAGCGAGGAATAGAAAGATCAGAGAAAACCAAAATCAAAGAGACCATAATTTAGGCAAATACAGTTACACTTACTGGACTTATCCTGTTGCACTTCAGTGCAAATTACATTCCCTTGACTTAACCTGATCTGCACATCTTCATTTTTATGAGATTGTCCCTCAGCATGTTGCCTGACCTGAGTATTTTTACAGGATCTTCATTCAGTCTTTTGCTCCAGAATAAAACCAAGCAAAGAAAGACAGAAGATATTTCACTAAACAGGAAAGAGATAAAAAAATAAAAAATACAGAAATACAATTTAACATTACATCAATAAATAGTTTTATAAGATTTATCTCTGCATTTATCACACAAAATGTTAGCCCAACAGTCCACTTTTATAGAGCAACAACTTATCATATTTTGTAATTAGAATAGTTAATAACACTGTTAAATACTACTATGAGTTTAACAAAGACTGGGTGATAATTTCCTGCTTCTTGGAGTTTAATGAATATAAGGTCACAATCTGAGCCAACATGGTTCTAAAATAAAGACCCAACATTTTACATAAATGTTCAAATCTACATTGATATGCTAGTAGGGGTGATCTGCATATTAATAAATCCATTAGTTTCCAATGTTATTGAGGCCACTAATTTCCTGCATTTAGACAAGAATATTGGAAAAAATGTGAACTATTGATGAATGCTCCGTGCAAGCATTTTCACTTTCTCACATAAATGTATCTTCTCTCAACTTAGCTGCATGCCAGTTAAAATATTCATACTCTTGTCTACATTTGAGACCTGCCTTCACCTAGGATGATTCAGATATATGTTAAGGAGACAGTATGAAGCACTATTCACAAGCTGTCATTCATATTCATCTGGATAATCACTAATAATGTAATTACAAGTAATTGTAGTTTATGGAAGAGGACATGACCTCATGACAGGAAACAAACCGTAATTTGCGAAGACGTTAATGATCGGCGCTGGAACAGCGCATTACCACGTTGTTTACATCAGCCATGCATTGTTTGCAGGTCTGCAGGGTTTCAGGATCTGACTCTTTACTGTAACTGTGCACGCGTTTCAACAAGCAGTGTCACCAGTGACCTTTTTACAGCCGAGCCCTGGAGGGAAATAATGAACAACCATTAAATCATGTGCAAAATGAGGGTGATTAGAGCTGGAGTGGCATTTAGAAAAACAACGAAGATAGTTCTCTCTTGAAACCTTGTTTTTCTGTTTCAAAGGGACAACAATCCCTTAGGAATATGTTTTTTCAATGCTGTGTTTTATGCATCTTAATCATCCCTGCTATCAAATCAGAAAACACTTCGGACACAAGTGTTTTTAATTCCCTCAGTATTTTTGATCGGATGAACAAAGGATCTCCTGTCTATGCTCAGGCAGCTCCCAAAAGGATGAAATGGCCTTTCTCAGCCCTATTCAATCTATTTCTAATGGGTTGCGCTGTATTCAAAGGAGGGAGCGATAACCATGCACACAGCGAAGTTGGGGAGCGGAAACGGTATCTCATATCTCCCACAGGTGGATTTAAACACTCCTTTATTCCTCCAGCATGCTCACAAAGACGCGTTAAAGAGAAGCATGACCCGGTAACAGGTGTCAGATGGATCAAATTCTAACTTTTACCACAGTGGAGGATTTCTGAAGCCCTGACTGCACAGATGCAGCCAGGGTTGTTTAATTTTTTATTTTATATTTTTCAATCTTCGTCCAAATCAGCAGCAAGCTCATGAAATTTTAAACAGATCCATTATGTTCTGGCAGAGGAGAAAACAAACAGCAAATTTTCTCTCATTCTTCCCACAGTATGGTGGCGTTGAAAAGTTGGCGCTCACAAATCCCCACTCTAATTAACGTATTTAAACCAAATAAAATGTAAAATCTACATAATTTCACTCCCACAAATCGTATCTTTGTGCTGTGTTGTGCTACTGCTCATTGTAATACAGAGCTGTGCTATCAATAAAGATTATAGTGAGGATTTTTTCCAGGTTTGGCGTAATGTGCTTAATGCTTTTGTGCTTTTTCTTTTCTCTCTACCTGCCCAGTTTCAAACTTCAGCTGTCAGTGTGTCAGTGCGGTCTCACTCCGGCGGTTCTGTCTCTTCCTCTCTTGGTGGCTTTTATCTGTTGGCTTTTTTTCATATTTTTCTTTGACAGCACAGGCTTGCAGAAGCCAATAAATGAATTTTACCACCCGCTGCTATGTACTATGGGATTAAGTAAAATTATAATAGAGAACGCAATGAATTAATCAAATTGGACTTAAGAACGCAAAAGGAAAAACAAATGCATTGCAGTTAAAAGGAATTAATTATTTTTTTTCTTTTTAACTCCTGTTGCGTGTTCCTTTGAAAGTGACGTTGATAGCAGCCATCATCTCCAGCATGACTTCCTCTTTCTGAAATGGTTTACTTCAGATGTTACACCTTTCAGAAGGTTTCCATTTTGTCTCATCAGTCCAGAAAACATATCCCAAAAGGGAATTAAAAAATAAAATGAAATAAAAGACAACTGAAATGAATGGATCCAGTCAAACCAGTTAGCTCCACCATGTCTCAACGTTTAAACTGGATTTAAACTACAACTAGGAAAAGAGGTGCAGAGCAGCAAACGAAGACGGGAGCATTTACAACAAATCACATAATTTAGTTATGAAGAACTAACAACCTGAAGTCCTCCACTCTGAGGAGTTTTAATCTACAGATACATTAAAAAATAAGATACAATTTAAAAAACGTAATTGTTTTTGTCAGTAATTTCAGGAAGTATTACACACTAATTGAAAACATTTCCAGACTTGTCATTTTGATAAATATGAATATGGCTTGAAGATAATGAAAACCCAGAAATCACCGTCTCGGAAAATGTTATTATTCATTAGATAAATAAAAAAAAATGTTATTTTGAGCAGATATAATAGGCTTATGAAAAGAATGTCTACTTCTATGTGCTCTTCTTTTCATAAATTTCTGCAGAGTGTTGTAGGAAATCAGGTTGCAGCCTTTTCTTTGTTGGTTCTGCTCTGCTCTCTCTCTTCTTCTTGACAAAACCTCAGATTCTCTGAACTCATCACTGAAACCAGACATTAGGCTATGTCTGCTTCAGGAGCTTGACATGAGGAATGCAACATTTGCAGCTGATGTGTAGAATCTGTCTGTGCGCAGTGGCTCTTGCTGCACTGACTCCAGCGTCAGTCCACCCATATTCTTGAATGGATTTTGCTTGACATTCCTCTCAAAGCTGTGGTTCTCCCTGTTGCTTCTCCATCTCAAGTTGAATATTTTATTGAAATTTACTTTTAGAGATAAGAAACCTTGAAACTTGCTTCTTCATGCCAATTCTTGTTTGTTTATTGTAATTCTCCTAATGTAGTGTCAATTCTTATGACTCCTTTTGACATAAAGCAGGAAAGCTGTTCATTTTGTGGAAATATTTTTTTTTTTTTATAAAGTATTTCTGTAAAATCCTGCATTGGAAATTCATTGTTTTTTTCCTTTCATTTTGTCTATTATTATTGCACAATTGTTGAGAAAAATGAATGCACCTGTGGCTATTTACTTTAAATCCCAACCGTAGATCGTTTTGTATGAGTCATTACAAACAATATGCAAATGAAAACCTTGGTGTCTGCAGGTTTTGTTTGACAATGTGTATCTTTGTGAAAAGACTCTAATCATATTCTGGGTAAACAGATGCCCGCATTGAAACAAACAGGAGAGAAAAGCATTGCTACTGTGATCTTTAGCTGGACAGGTGGCCAAACAATCACATTCTGTTGTGTTTGTGTATTGACAAAAAGAGGAGGCACACAGGCACGGTGGACCGATCGCTGCCGAGAAAGACGTCGTCTTTCTTCCGTGCCTCATTCCTCGCTAAGGAGATCATAAACTCTTCTGAATTAAATCAACGGAGCCTCCAACCTGGAGGAAACTTTCAAATGAAGCTTAATAAAGTTAGGGCTCTTTGTTTATGCAGACCTTCAGCATTCAGGTTAAATCTAATTCTCAAAAGGAAGTTGAACATTACAGATCCTGCTCGGACCAGTCCTGCATCCTGTTACCAAGTCAGATCCAGTTAAAAGGAACTCACATGTCCGCCTGCGAGGGTGGGGAACGGATCAAAATAGAGAACGTGGACTCAAGAACAGGTTGTGTCTGATTAAGTCTGCCCCCTCGAGAGAGGAGGAGCCGATAAGATTGATGGGAAAGACACCAGCTTGGCTGCGTTAGATGGAGAAGATCATCTTGGGACTAATCAAACCCACAATAAACACAAAGTAAACACCCAGAAGAACTCGAGCTCATTCCGTTTGAGGCGAATTGGATTAAAATGCTTTTTTGTAATGGCTAAGTCATCCCACAGGGACAGTGGATGTCTCATCTCATTGATTTCCACTGAAAATCAGATGGTGCGCCGTTTTACAGCATCATTACAAAGCCTTTTACTCGGCCCTAATGCTCCTCGCCAATCATTTACACTTAGTTATTGCAAAATAATAAATTCTGGTTGTGCACAGACTTGTGTTAATTAGTTGACTTGGTGGTAGGCAATAGACAGAAGGAAGTTAGCCCACAGCGATGAAAGGAAGTGGTGGAGGGTGTCTGTCAGTCTGTGCTGCTCCTGCTGGAGACGAGGGAGAAAAAAAGGAGTCAGAGGAGACATTCTTAAACTCTTATCATCCATCACCTCTCTGACTCCCTTTTTACATGGCAGACAGTGGACCACTAAATACAGAGTAACGTTCACCCTCTCTGTCCTGTCCTTCAGTCCATTTTGCTTTTGTAGTGTCTCTCTTGTCAGCTCATCTCTTTTTATCTTTTTAACATTCAGCATCGCAGAACGTTGCTTGGGAGCGGGCTTCAGCCTTCTGCCTCCCAAAGGGGGGTTGCAGTGACATTAGATAGCTCCCGGTGAGAAAGCACAAAGACTTTCCAACTGTCTGCTCGTCCTAATCAGAGTGTTTGCTGCAGAGATCAATCAAAAATCGGACTGCAACATGTGTGTGATCTTTACCAAAAACTTCAAACATCCTCTGTGTATCCGTGTGTCTCATTAGCTCATTAGCCTGCACACATTAATCAGTGACAGGTGGCGAATGGAAGGTGAGGACGTTAAACCTCAAAAAAAAAAAAAAAAAATGGTGCTACTCTTCGGTGACATAATCTAAACAAACCCTAACTCTGCATGCACATGCACACACATGTGATCCAGAACACACACATACACACACTGGTACCCCATATAAGGGCTACGGGGCTGTGTTGCCATAGGAACGAGAAAAGGTAATGGCCATGTTCTTGAGCGGATGCCGCAGGGGGTGAGGGGCAAAGGCGGGGAGTGTGGGGAGGGCTGGGACTGAGTCAGAGTTACATACAAATGTGAAGGGATTTAACTTATAATTTGCTGTCCTTCTGTCAACTGTGTTTGACAAAAACAGACCTGGTGACAAGGAAAAACAAAAGAAGTGCAACAAGTTGGGAAAAACAGTGATGTCAGACTGCTTGGTTTTCTGGGGAAAAAAAAAAGTATAACTAGTGTGGTTAGAAGGAGAATGAGCTGCAGAGTGCAGCTTTAATTTCACCACCCCTGGTGTGAGTGAATAAATGAACCTATATGGAATGAGTTCATCCTGTGACCAACACTTTGTGCCTGTTTGTGCGACATCTCAACACACTGCTGAGAAAAGCAAACAACATCATCATCAGCCTGATGGTAGACAGTTTAGGTCCCAGGGTTCAAATTTGATTTTGTAAAATAGAAGAATCGTTGACAGATCTCCTCTGTTTAGATTTAAAGTGAACAGCATTGTTTTGTTTTCTCCTTGAAACTATTTCTAATTTCTTTAGGCTTTGTTTTTAAACCAGGCTGTTTGAAATGGCATTGACCCATTGTTCTAAATGTCCTTAACTTTAAGTTTTTATCCAACCTACACAGGAACAAATGAAAGAAAGAAGTTACATGTTAAAAAAAATATATATTTCTGAAACAAATGACCAGTATCTGAAAGTCTTGTCTTGAGAACAAAGGAAAAAGATCACCAGAGATGCATTGTCTTTCTGCGATATGCAGAGTTTTCAAAGATGCTGCAGAATTGACTGCACATGCTTCCTGTAAGACATCCAAAGTTTCACTAAAGAAGTTTGTTTTGATGGCTTATTATATATAGCAAGCTGTATTCTTAAAGTAGCTAGTTTTCAGTTTTGACAAATTCCTTCTTTTTTGTCCATGCCTAAAGATAAGTAACTCTGGGGAAACTTTTGTACATTTTGCATTGTTTGCAGCTACACCTAGAATCAAAAGAAGCTTAACTTGTGACATGAACAAGTGGGTCTTGAACACGCACCCAGAGGGAAATGTGTTTGTTCCTCAGATTGGTGGCTGTGATTTAACTGGTTAACAACAGATGAGAAACCAAGATTAATGTTGCTTGAATTGAAAACCAAAAACATGGAGGAGAATTTATATCTCATATTATGACTCTGTTATGATTGTCACCAGAAAATAAACTGTTGTAAGAACAGATCAGGCATTAGTTTAAGTTTTAGAAATAATAGTTGTATCACTTTGAAATAGGTTGAATCTCATCCAGATTTCTGCTTCCTTTGACCCGATTTTCAGCTTACTGACATAATTAATACGCTCTCTGCATCTTACAAAACTCCTAGCGAGCATCATTATACTCAAATTAAATTATGTTTTTACCCTCAGAAGAATGTAGCTGAAAGACAACAGTTGATCACACAGACAAAAATCCAAGCTCACTTATGTACCCAAACTCTTTGTCTGTAGCCTTATTTCCTTCCCAACTTGGGGACATTTCATACCCACTTTGACAACCATTGATTTTCCAATTTACTTTTTCCCTGGAGGTGTGTTGTGTGACTCCAGTAAACCAGCAGGGCGGCACTTGGAGTCATTTTGGCTTGTTTGTGTATCCTAACCATATGTCATAAGAGTTAAATGGCAAAAATTGGGATCAAAACGACAATAAATGGAAACAAGGAACAGAAAGTGCTCCGAAAATGTTATAATAAAGTAACTCTCAGCACAAACCTGGCATGTATATCACAATGCCACATAATCACACAACAGTTTTAAGGGGGATGGTGCCATTATATAATAATGAAGTGCAGATGTTGGTGGGGGGTCACAATTACAAAAACAGCAGGAAAACATTTTTAGTTTAGTGATCCAAGTCTTAGAAATGTGAGAGCAGGAGTCTTCATTAAACTACAATGTAGAAAAAAAAGGATGTTCGTGTATTAGTCTGAAAACTATTTTGTCTCATGTTTTTGTCCTTTGATATATTCTATGGAATACTTTATTTTTATTTTTACAAAATGTGCAAGTTTTTGAGTTTGAGTTGTTTGTTTTTCTTAACTTTTTTAATCTCCTTGCCAGCCTAAAAGATAAGACTAAAAAAAATTGCAACGTATGAAAGTAAGTTTAAGATTGGGCTATGAAGAACTTTGAAAAAGGTAATTAAAATGAAAAAAACGAAGAATTATTTATCAGACTATTGCATGGTTGAAAGTCATAAGTATATAAAAAGGAGAAAAAACACTTTTGCACAATACTGTGACTAAAATTATACAATTATCTGAAATCTTCATGAGCTGTATGGACAGCAATAGATAATAGGAGGAAAATTATTTTTAGGACAATCTGCCAATTACCGCAGTTTATCAGTTTTCTCATCTCACCGAGCCGGTGATCACCTGCCGCTGTGATGCTACTATCTTCCTCCCTTTCCTCCTCCTCCTCCTCCTCCTCACTGCTCGATGCCTGCTTTTGTGTCACTTTGCCCACACTTTGACAGGGGGGCTTTTAAAAATAGAGATGATCCACCCAGATTACAGAGTTTTAATTACAGAGCTGGAGATGCGATGGGGGTGTCTCAGGCCTCTTCCACTGACAGGGTGTTGGGAGAACTGAGATGGGTGAGGAAAGCTCCAACACGGAGGTATAGTGAATTTAAACAGTGTGCTAATTAGTGCCATTTTACATAGTGAGGTTTTCAGGCTGTAAACGTTTATTAGACATGTACTGCTTGGTGTGCTGTGCAGTGGAAATGCACATCTTGGGTACATAGGAGTTATTTTTAAAGACCATCAGGAAAACATGAGGTCAGCAGAAGCAAACATGGTCAATTAGCCATTTAAGAAGAAAAATCACTTTAAATCAAAATAAATGAATCATGTTCACTTTCACTTGATGGTTTCTGTTTGTTCTCAAACTCAGAATGAACAATGTTGCACATTACTTAGAAACATCAGTAAAATTACATTCATAATTTAAGATTTCTACCAAAGCTGTAAAAATAAAATGCAGGGATTATGTGATGTTTGATGCAGCTGAATGAAATATCAACCTGCGTCAACAAAAACTATAAGCAGCAAAGAAAACTATATTTTTTCCCCCTGAAAGCTCAATCACTAAGCTGGAAAAACTATGATGTTGAGCAATGTTAAAAATTGCTAGCAAATGCTATCAGTAATCATACAGAGTGAAAAAGTTTGGTTATAGATAAATTATATCACTCAGTTATTGAAAAAGTGTGGCTGTCCTCCCCCACCATGAGAGGTTATCTCCACCAGATTGGATTCGGAACAAATATTTTAGATTATTTTGAAAAACAAAAAAGGCACTTTAGTAAAGCTCCCTAAAATCTGTCCCATTTTCAGCTTGTATCAGCTTGTCCATTTTATGGACAAGCTGATACCACTGTAGCACAACTACCTGCTACAGGATGTAAGAAAAGTAGCAATTTAACTGTGAGTAACTGTTTCAGAAGTAATCCAAATACTTCTTAGATACATGATTTATCCGTTCTGAAACTGCATGGTGTAGAAAAAAGCCACTTCTATTGGAGCAAACAAGTTTGCTTCTATTTAGCAAACAAAAGTTAATCTGTTTATATATTGTTTTAAATCCTTGATTTAACAAGAAAACTTATTGAGGTTAGATATCTCTTCCTCAAGAGAGTCCTGACCACAATAGGCAGCAACACAAAAAACCTTTTCCAAACATTTTCTGAGCATTTAACATTTAACAGTAAAGACACTTGAACCATAAAACCCAAAAGATAATAAATGAAGGCTAAACACTGCATAAAGGTCCAAAAAGAAATGATACAGCAGGTGTATGCAAGACTATGTACAGCAAAAAATAATAATAATCAAGCTGTGTTGGAGAATTATGAGTCCATACTTGTGGAAACTGATGTTTAAAAGCTTGATATTTTAAGATGTAGATGTTTTTCTAATCAGTTTACTTAGAAGATCACACAGGGTCAATGGTAAATTTAATGAAAAAATAAAGAACAAAACTTGCAAAAATTTGGGAAGCCGGAAGTTGAACACAAAGTAATCCAAGAGTAAAAGGCTGGAGATACAAGGAGAATGCAGGGAAACCAGGGAGGCAACAGTGAAGTGACAGGAGTAGACATGAGGAACCGGAGAGGAGTGACTGAGATAGAGGAGCTTAAATACTGAGGAGGGTGAATGCTGAACAAAAGACCTGGGCTGATTAGCTAAATGATTACAGGTGTGAGGGGAGAGCAGTTGGCAGACTGAGGAGAGAGAGAGAGGGAGAAAGAGAGAGAGTCCACAGGGAAACAGGAAATAAATCTAACACTAAAGAACAACTGGACTAAAAAAGCATAATGAAACTAAAGAAACAAAGATTGACTATAAACAAGAAATAAACTTATCTAGGAACACTAAGAAGAACTGCTCTAAAGAAAAACAGGAACAAGACAGATATAACCAAAGTAAGAACACAAAATAATAATGAAACTAGAAGCAAATCAAACTAAAACAACTCAACAACCCTGGATCTTAGTGTTGGAGCTGCTGCTGTTGCACATAGAGTGCTGATGCCTGTGAAAGGTGAGGACATGCAAAAATATTGTTACTGAATTTTTTCACAGTGGACCCTTGAAAAGTTGTTTCCCACCATAACTCGGAGCAAATCTTTTGAGTAACTCGATGTAATCAAGCACACTGTATTTCCATTTAGCACAATAAAAAGTATTGGTTTCATTACAAAGTAGCTACTAAAATATTATTAAAAGTTTTGGTTTGATCTGGCTCTACGTGTATAAAATCTGGTAACTAGAACTGTTTGCTCATCCCAACTAGGTTGTTAGCAGCACATTATGACCTGAGGCAACTCTCACAGGCTGTTTTTGGAAGCAAACCCATTAAACTGCTGCAAGACAAACTTTCAACCGACCGAGGAAATTTCTGCTAGTTTCACTCAGCAGGAGTTGGCATCCTGCAGAGATCACATCGAGAGCGCAACAAGCCGTCCTGAAAGAGGTGAAAACGAATCTGAAAGCATCATTAAAACACCTGCAGACATCTCCACACATCGCTCTGTTTCCCTACTTGTCTCCACAGCGATGACAAAGCAATAACATCATGGAAGACTAATCTCTTTAAATTTAATTTCTAAACTCATGTGGCAGCTAATTTGTACTTGAAAACTCCAGACCACATGTTTTAAAGTTTAATGCATTCCTTTATTTTAACTTTAATGCATCCCTCTTAACATTCATGAAATTTTCATCATTATCTGTATCTTGAAAAGCAAATTACACCCACTGTAATTCGCAAAGCATTACAGAACTTTGTAGTGGGTTGATGTTTTTTATAGTTGTCACTGCATTTTTACTTCCCTTAAGTATCTTATCCATTTTTTGGCTCCCAAATTGAGTTTAATTACCAATTGGTACAGAGGGTCAGTGTAGTGATCACAGATGGAGGCAGAGTGTGTTTATTGTTGTGTGGGTGAATGCTTGCGCATATGTGCCTGCAGACTGTTTCTTATTTTTTGGCACCTCAATTAGCAGCAACTGTGAGTGTCTCAGTACTTCAGAAAACAGGTTAGAATCACACCCTCAGTATCTCGTAAATAATTTTAGCTAAAGCTGGCACATATGGTGAGGATGGAAGATATTTATCCACATTTCAGGCTGTAAAACTCCTTAGGTGCTTTATTCAAATTTAGACTTGTCTGGAACAGAATTAAAACTCTCAATCCTTGTAATAGCTGTAAATACAGCTTCCCATTAAGATGAGTTACGTTTTTAATACTTTGTATCTTTAGGTAGATGATTTTTCATTCGTTCCTTCTTTCCTGGAGTGAAAATTTACTTCTTATATGAAATGATTTTTACATTTTACCTTTACTCTCTGTGCGCCTGCAGGCAGAGAGCCTCATTACCGTCCGATGGCTCCTTTCCGGGTAGCCCATCACTGTCCTGCAACATCTCCCAGCGACGGTCATGATTCCCAGCTCTGCTACTTCAATTAGGGCCCAGTGGTCCCGTCAAGAGGAGAATGGCAAACTGTCACCACGCACAAACTAAACCTCAGGATTTCACACTAACAGCATTTCCTGCCTGCCTGTCACACTGCCAGCATGTTTGCAAAGGCTCAGATATTTTATTAATGGTAAACTCAGAAGCATGGAGAACTATATAAAACATATGTGCATGAGTTTTGTTTGGGTGAGTGTTTAATAAATTCTTGTTTAAGTTGTGTCTTCGTATTTTAAAGGCAGTGTTCAACTAAATGTCTTGAAAAATATGCACATTTTGGGAGGGGAGAAGAGGGATTCACCGACTGCTAATGGGAGCAGTTCAAACTCTTTTTAAGAGTTTTAAGGATCACAGCAAAGGATTTCTGTATCCTGAAGGATTTGTCAGCATTCCACATACACATCACGCCACCTCTCATCCCTGAGATGTGAAATTGGATGGATATGGAAAAAACTTTTCCATTCTTCCCATTTCATCTTGATATATTCATTAAGGCAAATGTAAGAAATGAGAGGATTCTTCTTTTTCCTACATTTTTTTGTATTTTCTACTTTTAACATCAATATTATCACCACACTAGCTACCATGGCAACTCCGGCAACAATTCAGTTTGTTTGTTTTTTCCCCTCATGGAGAAAATTAGCACTTCTAAATTTAGCTCTGATTCTAAGCTTAATGTCAATGACAGTTTTATTTTATGTATAAAAGAAGAAGAAAAAAGTTGAAATATACGTAGCTTTTCCCTAGCAAGCATAAAATAAACAAAGACAGATGGCATTGAATAACATTGGTTAGCTACATGTTTAAAATAAGTTTTTAAATGTCACTAGGAGTGCAGGGAGCGGATCAGACCGGCCTATATCTGAGGCACAAAGCCTATTTATATTGCTGGGAAGGAGTTAAATTATTTAGCGATGTGAGTCACTGCCGAACAAACATTGAGTGACAGGGCGGTGAGAAAATTGATCTTGGCACCTCACAATGTCTACCTCCAACAGTCACAAAGTGTGTTAATCACCTGGAGCTGCCCTAAGGGACGGGGTCAGAATAGCAAGCTGATGACACAGATAAGACAATCAGACCAGCTGCACAATTTGATAACTTTTTATTTGTGTACCTGTGAGTTCATTCTACTGTTTAACAGGTAGTCATTTGATCTCTTTTGATGGGAATCTTGCTTGCGCCCTGCAACTGATCCCACCCAGTATCAGATAAGTTTTTAATTTAAAGTTGATTTCATGCTTTGAACTGCAAATATTTCTTTGCAAAACATATTGAGAAAATCATTGGAAAGAGAGTTTTGGATCTTATGAAGTGTTTTTTTTTTAAATAATAGCACCAATCTCAGAGAACTCAATCCAAGGCACAAGAGGCAAAACAAATGAACAAATGAACTAACACAAGGGAATAAATTAAAATAGGAAGATCAAAGTAAATAAACAAGAAAGAATGATCAATGCTGAAACATATAAATGAAACCCAAAGCACAGATCATAACAAAACACAGCAGCAAATCTACAACAGATTTGTTGTCGGGGGAGAAAAAATAAATCAAGGAAGTTGCACTGATCCAATCAAAGACCCCAGCCTGACTGTGCTGCTGTATTGGGGCCTTAGAAGAGACTCCCAGAAGCAAAATGTCTGCAAACTTCAACGAACTCAACAATGTGAGATGAACAAAGTCAAACAGAAAACAAGTCGTTGAAGTTGTTCCTTCATCGCTGTGTTGCATTGCTTTTTGTTTATATTCTACACAAAAGATTAATGTTTACAGTCTCCCTTTTTAAAATATTAATTTATTCAGTTTAGAGCGTGACTACATTTAGTTGTACACATTTGGGATAAGGTAAGGCAGGTTGACTCTAAAATTAAATTTTTAAACCTAAAGAGAAAAAAAACAAACATATAAAATTTATATATATATATACAGTATATATATATATATATATATATATATATATATATATATATATATATATATATATATATATATATATATATATATATATATATATATATATATATATTAGGCTCTAGTTGCCTTTATTGAGTGGGATCTGGAAAGACTGAGAATCGAAACCAGGACAGCTGCATCAAGGACAACAGCCTCTGCACATGGGGTGTACACTCTAATAATTGAGCTACCCAGCGCCCAAGAAACAGGAAGTTTTATAGGATTTTCCTTCATTAAGTCAAGTCCTCACAGACCCACATGTCATTAAATACAATGATGGTGACCCACTAGTACATCGATATTTGAAGCCTGTCCTGTATGTGTCCAGTTCACCAGATTTCCTGCATTAAGCTACATCCATTATTGAAACGGTTACAATCCTGCCACTTTGAAGACACAAACAATCTGATCTTGAGCTTTTTTATTACATTTCAAGTGACAACTCATTATGGTTGATGCAATGTATTGGGTGTCAAATAAGTAAAAGGTCAAATCTGTTGTTTTGAAATGGAAAAGAGGAGGGTGCATTTATTTTGTGGAAGATTTTTAAAAAGTATAAGTGTAATTTCCTGTTGTTTATTAATTAAAAACCGGAAATTAAAAGCTACTTTAAAATATTGGTGGAAAATTACCATTTAACAATAATTGCTGGAGTTTCAACAGGATGTTATTGAAGTGAATATCCTTGAAGCAGTATGTTTTATGAGAGGTGACATCTGCTAAATGGAAAAAAGGTTTCAAAAGATGTTTTTTGTAAACATAGTTTTCGCATAAATGGTAAAATTAAAATATTTTATTTTTTAAGAAAGTGAGATTTTAATAATGCTGACTCAAATCTGCCATATTTGCTTGCACAATGATCCTAGCCTTGGTGTTTCTGGGGGTTTTAACTTTTGTTGAAGTAATATTTGCTACATCTGGTAGCATGTTATGCTATCAGATGAGAAAAACATTATAATAAAACAACATTTCCTGATTATATTGTATTTGTCTAAACATTTAAGATGTGATTAATTATTTTTGCTTCAGCTTTTCTTTTCAAATGTTTTTCAGTAGAAAAGGTAATTGAGCACTAATGGGAAATGCATCCATGCAGCTATTAATAGGCTAATCAATGTAATAAATAAATGTAGCATCAAGTTTTGTGTTACATAAACAAATATAAAATCCAAAATATGGTTTCTACTCATCCAAATTAATGTATTTTGAGAAAGGAATGTTTTATTCTTCGTGAGTCTAATGTTGTTTCTACGCTATGACTGCAGTGAATTTCACCACACATCCACCTTCAGCCAAGTATCACCACCATTAAATGTTTTATTAAAGTCTTTGCAGTAGCCTTGTAAGTTGGTTCAGTTCACTCCTTAATGTTTTTAAATGGATAAAACAAGCAAATAGCCAATTATTTCCATCTTAGTTTTAGTTTTATACATCCATATCTAATACCCAAACTATCCAGTAGGGGGCAGCAGCATGTTTCATAAACTGATCTGACACAAGATGGATTTAAACAGGGAGACATTGTTCCCAAAAACAACTTTTAGAGCCACAGTGATGTACCCAGTAGATGCATTTACCAAGCCTGGGAATAAATGTGCATCAAAATGACTGGTGTAAACTGGATTTATGTCTTCAAATAATGCCAAAGTAAGCTCATATAACATTCCACATCAGTACTATTAAAGATGATCTATGTCTGTTGGGTCCCAATTAACTTGTAGCGACAGACATGATGAGCTTGCCGACGCAACGAGCTCCGTGCTGCTGGCATAGCAGCAGCATGTCAACTTGTCTGTTACAGAACAGCTGATCTCAATTCCAGCATTCCAACGCATACACTGGAAATAGTTTCAGGGTTCATTTGCAGTTTGAAGACTGGATGGTACAGTGACAATACAGAGTGAGAAGAGCAGTATTTTAGCAGGCAGCAGAGTGGGAGGGTAAATTTTAAAGATAGGGAGTGAAGGCAGCGTGTCTGAATCTCTGATAAAACACTAGGATTAAGGGCTCTAGTGGGTGGATTCAGTCAACATGGCTGTCTCCAGGGCAGCTATTAATATCAAATCGAAACACCATACATTGTTCCTTGCAGAGAAACAACCGAGTGACAAAGGAGTGATGAGGCCCTTGAGTCAGAAGAGATAAAATAGACAAATAAATATGTTCAGAGGAGGGACTGAAAGTCAGCCAGAAGGTGCAGCTAATGATAAAAGCAGAGAAAAGTATCAAGTTCATATTGATTGAAGTTTGTTTGATTCTCATATTTCACAGCAAGATTCTGCTTATGCGTGACTTAATTATTTAAAACATACCTTTGTTTACTGTGGTTTATGAGACGGGCTGAGATACAATCTTCACAAGAATACCAGTTTCACGGTATCACGCTTTTAACACAATGATTTAAAACAATAAATGTACATGATGTAATTATTTTTCTTTAAAACATAAAAGCTATTTCTGCTACATTTGAAATAGTAATACCTTATACTTATAAGTAGTTATTATGTGCTCAGGGTGGAAAATATTATTTTCCCCATTCTGCTACTTAAAGAGAAACACAGCTCTAACAAGTTTATACTGGCAGCTCAGTTGGCTGTTTGCTGTTGGCTCTTGCAGAGCCTGTGGTTGACAGCTATGGGGACACGCCACCTGCAGTTTTAGACAGCTTTACCTAAATAATAATAACAGTGAGTAGCACTCCTCAGTTTTCCTGACTGTCCATATGTTTAACAACCATATTTGTCCTAAAACATCCATATTTGTGTTTCTTAAAGGTGAAGGAGTTGTATTATTATGTATTTCATATGTAAACACCTCTGCTCAAGGGAGCTATATTCAATGTTTTTCTTTTTTTCCCCTTTTATTACTATATCACAGGTGTTGTTGTTGGTCCTGTTTGAAATTGTTGGACGGAAAAAAACACACGAGGTAGCAAAGTATTTTAAAGTTTTATTTGTTTCTGTGCATATGGAATAATAATAAACTTTAATTTTTGATATTAAAAATAATACATCTCTAAGAAAAAAAAAACACATTACACAAATTCTATATCATTCCCATGTCCAAACTTGCTCACTGCAAACTGTGGCTGATCATATATTAAAAATTTGAAGGAGCTGTAAATCAACAAAGAATGCTTCTCAGACAATAAAAGGATTACGATTTTCCTAGCTTATTTTGATTGAGTGTTTCCACACACACACAAACATAAACATTTGTACACCAACAGTGTGCGACCATGCCAGTACATTCTCTTCTCTCCGCTCGGATCAAAGGTTGGCAGAAGCTTCTGGATTCCTGGAGGGCAACCAACTCTGGATGACATGTTTTCTCCCTCCTCACACCTCTTACCCTTTCTCTTTCCATCACATGTCCCCCTTCGTACATGAATATGTTTTCCACACATGAGTTTCTGTCTTTTTTATCAGATAAAACAGGCTTAATCCATTGATTTTTTTCTATTAAATTTGCACTTTTCAAAACAAAAGTGCATAGTGCAAACATCACACTGAATATCAGTGTTGCGGGTGTACACAGCTGGCCAGTAGAGGCATTGACAAACTCATGGTGCAGCTGATAACACCTCCTTCTGTATCACAATACAAATACCTTCACATAAACATGCAACTCCAGAGAACAACTAACTCCAGCTTTGATCAAATGTGACATTAGTAGTACTAAAGGTTTAGGGTTACTTTCTTGATGTCACTAGCCTTGGGTCTATTTATGTACATCTTGGTCTAATCCTTTCTAACATGTTCTGCTGTGTGAAATCTCTAACCCATTGGTTAACCCATCTGTCTCTCCCTAACATCCCATCTTGTTTTGTCTGTTTTCTTTCAGCCTCTTTGGGCTTCCTGGGACATAGAGCGACCGAGCGCTTTTGGTGCTTTGGCGAACTCCATGAGGGTCGGCTTGACGGGTGGGAGGTCTCTGGTGATCTCGTCCACGCTCCTCTTGCTGGGACAGACTCCGTCTGGTGCTGGGAAGGGCAGCAGGTCTTGCTCCGTGTGTGGGGCCCCACGTCCCAGCCTGATGCCCAGCTCTGCGGGGGTAAAGATGGGCAAGGGGAGGGTGTTTCTCTTAGGCAGCAACTGGTGCTCCCTCACCCCTCTCTCCACGGTGCCCACCCTGAAGACTCCAGATGGGCAGGTCTGAATCAGAGAGCGACTCTGCCACTGCCGGGACATGGTCTCTCTGCGGGAGTCATCGATCATGTTCATGGTCTGACTGTAGGAGAAAAATTTGGGTTAGAAACTACAGAAGCACTCACTTGAAATAAGTGTGTCATTGGGCTGCTTGGTATGTCTTACCTTTCCTGAGGTTGAGTCTTGAGATGAACACTGTGCCAATCGGCGCTGTAGCTCTCCCTTTTTGCCTTGTTCTCCTCCCGAACACTGCAGGTCAGCTCACCTCCCATCACCATTCCGTTTCTTTTTTCCAGCACGCTACAGAAAGGCATCTTCTCTGGAGATTTTAGATGATTTATTGCCTCCACTGGGTTGAGGATTGAATCTAGGATGCTTCCGCTGGATGTCTCTCCAAGCTTATTCGCCCTTTCGAATGTGTCTGTCTGGGCTCAGGTCTGGCCGCTGCTTTTATACCCACTCTGTTGCTATTTCCGATCCATGTTGTCAGTCTGCTTTGCAGCGTGTACTGACATCTGACACCAGTCCTCCGTGGCTCATTCCCGGAGACCCAGAGGCCAAGCCGAAAAGGTGTTTACGGTCATTGTACTGAAAATCCCCCTGATTTTCAGATTGTACTTTCAATCACTTGTTTAATCTCTTGGCCCAACTCTTTCCACATCAGCTGTGATTGTAGAGAGGAAAATACAAACAGAGGTTAAACAAACTTCTGTCCTTGGGGACAGTAACAGTGACGCAGATGCTTTTGAAGAATATTTTGGTCGTGTGAGTTGAAAATTGGTTGATTTAGAAAAGAAAGGTTTCAGGTACATATCCTTCTGGTTTATCCTCATCATAATAGAGTTCATAAGGATCTTATGCAACAACTGGGCTTCATATCAACAGAACCCCCATCGCCATCTTGTTAGATGTCAGCGAAAGATCCCCCACCTGTGATTCATTACCACAGTGACAGAGATCCACATAAGCTGTTATGAACTCAGGTTACAGGCTGTGAAATACACACACATATCTACCGCAACTCACCTCTGACAGTCATCTGCCGGTGTGAGGTTACTACCAGACTCTGACTCATTCACTCACATGTGGCTCTGAGCTCATCCCACCGCAGATATCACTTATTACACACACAGCATCAAACATGCTCATCATAATAATTAATGTTGTTGTCAATCAGTCAATTAGCAATAGATTTAATGTGGATTTTTTTTTTCAAGTTTTAGACTTTTAGGACCTTAAAATAGCAAAGGTTTTGCTGTAGTTTGTATAAATTCATCTTACTCGTTTGCAGTGCTTTGAACATTTAATGTCGCAGTTGAAACCAAGCTCCTTTTTAGTTTTTAATATTTCACCTGTCTCTTTGCAGCTTTTTTGTGAGCTGACACCATGTGTAGGGACACTGGGGAATCCCCCTGGGGTCGTATCTTCAGTCGTAATGGCACGTTCAACATGCTCGACATTTTGGAAACCTGGTAAGCCGCCAAACAAGATTATTCCATGTAGACATCATATATTTTACTCCAGCGACAGAAATCTTTAGTTGCTTTGATATAAACCTTTTAAGCAAAAGTGAACCTCTTCTATTTATGTGCAGATAGTGAATTAGCATTAAATTATCTAAGCATGAAAAGGACACAAACCTAGTGTCTAATCTTATTAATCATCAAGCAATATTTGTGGCAAACTATTTCCAGTAACTGGTTATTAGTATGTGTTGTATATTGACTCACAGGAAATATAACGAACTCCTGGATGTTGGTGAGTTTCCTCAAATAGGTACTCGACTTCAGGTCAGGTGGAATAGGCAGGAGTTGAAACTTTGTTCTACGACAACAGTGAGCAGTTTTGAATGTTTAGGTCTGGTGCTCAGTAAATAAAACATTGGAAAAAGAATATATCTGTTATTCTCAAACAATAAATGTTGTTGCTTGCTTTCCTTCGAACATAGCAGTGTGCTAAGTGACAGACACAAGAATATTTGAACATTTCGCGAGTTTTTGGTTAGCTCTAACTTCACAGGACTTTACAGTCCTTACAGTTACTGTGTTATTAATATAAATCATGTGCCTTCTTATCTCTAATCAGAACAAGATCAATAACACAATATAAATATGGTAAAATAAAATAGTGAAAGAGAGAAATAGAATCAGCAAATGATGAAAAATGTATTTACACACACATTAAAATATGTTATAAATTAAAAAAAACATTTTCTTAGCATTAACAACCGGTTAGGTATAGCATCTCAATTAAATTTGCATTCATACTTTGATTATGTCAAGAAGTGCAGCTGTAGAGGTGGTGAGGAAAACACAGAGGACCCAGGTTGTAGAGTGAAAATGATGATTTAATAAACCAAAAACACAATAATCTAGGCAGCACAGATGAGCAGGAGGCAAATGCTCACACTGGTAGCAACTGGTAACATCAAAAGCGACACGACAGAACTGACAGACTGGTACGACAGAGACACAGAGACACAGGTGGCATAAAATACAGCGAGGGTAATCACGGAAGGACACACACCTGGGAACAATCAAGGGGTAGACGGGACAACACGGAGACTCAAGACACAGAAACCCAAAATAAACACACAGAAAAACTCAAATCAACACAGAGAAACCCCAATCCTGACAGATTAAGCCATTAAAACATTTAAAATTTTCTTCCAAACCTTTCAGATTAATTTTCTGGTGTTTCCTAGATTATTGACTGACTTTACAACAAAAGTAGCTTGGACCTTAGGTTCATGAATTTGTGGCTGGGAATTTTCTCATAGAAATTAGAATTTCTCCTATCAATGAAGCTCTCCAGGTGAGTTATTTCTAGTCATTTGCGGTTTTTATCTTCCCATTAGTGTGACTTTGCCAATTTTTCTTTTTACTGAACCCTGAACAATTATCTGAGTCAATTGAGGCCCGCTGTGTAATGGTGTTGTTCTGAATTATTTTGTGACCTCGTGGATCTTTGATGCACTCTTGGAGTAATTTTCTCACGTGAAGCTTTTAGCAATCTTCATATTGTCAGGCAGGTTCTATTTAAGTAAGTCATTTATTGATTCCCCCTATTGATACTGAAAAAAAGGTAAGTAATAGTTTATTCATGACTTAATAAGGTGACAATTATATTGTCAGAATAGCCAAGGGTGGTTTAGATTTGATTACTTTGATGATTGCAAATTATTACATGATCACTGAGAGGAGAAAAATTTTAACAATGACTTATTTTTGTAAAAATAAATGAATAAATAAAACATAAAACACTGTGATAGTGTTAAAAGGTTGGTATGCTCAGTCTCTCTTTTACTAAAGTCTGCACAATGCAGTTTGTACATACTCAAAAAGGGAACAGTCAATATGCCTAGTTTATGATCATAGTAACATAACACTAATGTTTGTCTGCAAATTTGGAGTGATTAATAGATTTGTGAAAATTAACGGATTTGTGAATGAACTGGTAGCTGAAAACTTTCATGTATACAAATACAATTGCCCTTGGAAATGCATTGATACTGTTTTTGTGATACAGTCATATCACAACAATCTCAGATTTCCAACGGTATGTTTGTACCTAAATGCATCTCTTGCTTGCACAGCAAAGAGCTGTGGAAAACTACCCGGACTGCATTCATCTATAGTTCATCTATAGGTCCCATCTAAATTTTAAAGACTTAGAGACGACAACTGTTACCAAACCCGACATGACCCCTGACCCCTTAGACCCCTTTAGCCTACCCTTCTCCTTTGCTGCTTCAACCACAAGCCCTGATCTATTGCCCCAAACCCTCGTGACCCTTTGTCATCACCTTTTAAAAATATCCAGAGTAAAGGGCAACAACAAGTGACTAACACAGATAGACAATGTTAGCTCTACTGTTGACTTCATTGCAGCATGTAAAACAGCACTTTAGCATGAAATTCTCTAATGTGAGAAAGTGAGAACATGTTAAAAGCTCATCTGATAATTCTTAGAAAATCAGATGAAATGACAGTGGCTTAAATAAATTTTACTAACCTGAGGGCTCTCTTTCTGTCTTCCTTTCTTTTGTAAAAATGCTAAGTATAAAAAGTTCTGAAAGGAAACACAGTTCCAAAAGTTTCTTCTTTAAACTACATTTTTTTCATCTTCCATAGAGTAAGTAGTTCCGTGTTTAGTATAGCTGTCTCAACATTTTTTGTTAGAATTCAGTTCAAATGATTCATCTTCTCCTGTGTAGATTTATTTTCGTCCACTTATCTGAGGTCGGGTCATGGTGGTAACAGAACCAGGAGGGAAAATCCCACAGGCCTTCTCGTCAGCAAGACTCTTCTGTGTCTGATATAACTGAATGAGGCCTCAAACCAGAAGAAAACTGTGATCCTTCCAGCAAGTTCTTGCTTGTCTCCTGGTTCTCTTCACTGCGGGGTGTGTCAAAAAGCTTTCTGAAATAGTCCATGAAGGCACCTTAATCAGATGCATAGTCCAAGATTCAGGCCCATTTTCAAACTGAATTTTTCCCCTGAGGTTCAGGAGAAAACATTTTTGTTCCAAATGTATTTGGACAAGTTCAGTCTGGTTTTAAAAAAACATGTTGGTACAAAAAATGAGATTTTAGTGAAAAGATTTCATTGCAGATTTAGGAAAAGAAATTCAATGTCGAGAAAAAGTCATTTTAAACTATTGATTGCGGATTACTCTTGTCATAGTTTAAATAGCATCCAAGATATTTTTCTGCACACAACCTGGCTACAAGATGTTAGAGTTAATATTTAGAAATCCAAATGCGCATAAACAATATTTTATCTGAGGTTCCTCTAGCTGTACTTTACTTTTGTCATAAAATACTTTTGTTTTCTTTCCATGTTACCTACAAATATTGGTCAAATCTGAAGTCCACAGTTGAATAAAATGGCAATACTAAGCTTTAAAAACTCAGCTAAGTGTACCTTCATATAAAATTTCACAAAACTAGCCAACTATATAGTTAAGTAGATTACCTACAAACTTTTGAGACTGATGATGTAAGTCATCTAAGAGCAGAAAATTTCAAACGTGCCAGCAAAGACAGTCTGTTAATTTGTGCCTCTTATTTTTGGTGAATGGCCTCAGGCTAAATCCGCAGGACATCGGATGGCCTTTGTCTCTCTTGTATGAGTCATCCTACACTAATGAAACAAGTGGCGTGGAGTCTCTGTAAAGGTGAGCGAAAACAAAGTAAAACCCGTCACAGCCGTCAACCCCCCCCACCATCCCAAAGATCCTCGCCCCTGCATGCACAGCAGTCTGGGCTCAGCAAGGGAGAACTTTGTGTTGTGTAACATGGCTGCCACCGCTTCTGCGAAGTGACATTCAAATGAGCCGTCACCGACAGAGACAGAGAGTGGGAGTGAGGAACAAGCTCAGGCCCGGGCAAAATATTGTGAGAGCACGTTAGATGTTGTTGTGACCGAGGAATGAGTTTGGGAGGACAGCCACCAGCCTCCATACCCCGACACAAAGTGCTGGGCTAATGGAGAGATAACTCTATGGAAAGTTAACTTCACACTGATTCCTCCTCCCTACAGCTCCAGCTTTCTATCAGCGGCCATCAGGCTGCTGCTGTGATCAAACAGGTGCCTTCTCCGGAGTGTCCCTCTTATGTAACATCAAGCAGCTGATTAACAAAAACACTATCGTCGCCATGCAGATTGCAACTCAACCGGACCCCAGAGGGCTGGTCACACGTCAGACAGACATCGAATCAGGGCAGAACAGAACCAGCCAAGAGAAGACAACAGCAGGGGCCACGTGCGGCTGCAAGAAACCCAACGTTTCAAGTTCAAAGAAAAGCCTTTCAAAAGTGTTTATACCTCTTGCACCTTTTGTCAATCTCCCACATTATTGGGATTTTGAGTTTTGCAAATTGTCTCTCAAAACCTCTGAGGCTGAGATTAAACACAGAAAGACTGTTTGGTTTTATTTAGAGATATCTGATTAAAGTGGATAGAAGAAGGGTTTTAGAGTCTGTACTATTTTGTCTGTCTATGGCATAAAATCTTAATAAAACATGTTGATGCTTGTGGTTCTAAAGTGAGAAAATGCGAAAATGTTCAAGGCGTGTGAATGGCGGTATTGTAATGCCGCTCAAGGCAAAAATGTTCATCATTTTAGACTAAAGTCTAAAGTTAGGCCAACACACTAACATGTGATTCTGCACAAACAAGAGGCTTTAGGCAGAAACTTTTATTCAATCATGAACAAACACAAAGACTTACTTAGATGTTTTTCACATTTTCCATAGATTGTTGGAAGGAAAAATACGCTCCCACACACATCACCTGAAGGCCGTCTCAGTCGCACACATAATCACTTCATAACGTTCAACATACGGTAATGATTTCGCAATTTTCATTCTCTTTTTCCAATTTAATCTGAAACCAAATGCAGACTTCAAACAAGTGCTGATGAAATAAACAGAAATAATTGATGTTAATTATTTAAAAAATAATAATTGTGACATTAGATAGCCAGACTGTTTATAGAGTGCTTGCACAAATCATGTGATTGACTGGAAGTGCTGATAATCACAGGACAAAAGATAAAGGGGCTCTGCTGAAAAAAATCATTGCTACCCTGAAGGTTCTCAGAAAGTGAACAATGAACACGCTTCAAACTCTGCGGAAGGGAGAAAAACACTCTCACAGCGAATGAACATTTCTGAAATTTTGTAATAGTCCCCGCTTCTTTTGGAAGAAAGAAAACAGAAATGATTTAACCCTTGAAGTTAGGGCAGAAGAAGAAGATACTCAGCCAGCAGCAGCTTCAGCCACCTGAAGATAATCAAGATTGATGGCTACTGCCCCCTGGCTGCTGTCTGTCATCACTGCAAGCCAGCAGACCTCATTGGATCAGTTTTTAATCATCTTTTTCACTGTCGTCCTCTTCATCGTCGTCATTGCCACGTCCGTTCATGGCCTCGACCCTGGCCAGCAGGAGCGGCAGGTTTATGGCCAGGCCCGGCATCTCCTCGTCAGAGTCGTCCTTCGGAGGGTAAAACCGCTTCGCCTTGGCCAAGAAATCTTCACCGATGTCGAGGTAAAGAAGGCGATCCTGCAGAAGTGAAGAAGGAAAAAGGTGGATATAATATAATATATTATGTTTTTAATTTTAAAGGAACAGCTCAAAAATCCAGAAGAGAATTTCTGTTAAATCTTTATAAGAAGGTAATATCTAACAGCAAGTTGATAACTCAGGCTGAAGGTAATGAGAGGCCAAGACCAA
Source organism: Xiphophorus hellerii (assembly GCF_003331165.1). Classification (NCBI taxonomy): domain Eukaryota; kingdom Metazoa; phylum Chordata; class Actinopteri; order Cyprinodontiformes; family Poeciliidae; genus Xiphophorus; species Xiphophorus hellerii. The sequence goes on from NC_045687.1 coordinate 6,507,100, forward strand.
AGTGAACCACTACCATCTTAAAATATTTCCAATCTTAAAAACTTTGTAGCAGTTTATGCAAAAGCTATTTTATGAGCCTTTGTTTGCAAAAAGAAGCTGATGATTATTGACACCAATGATCTTCCTGATTGAAACAAAGTGAGAAAGGATCTTGCTATTTCAACTCCCAATAGATAAATGTAGAAATTAATAAAATAACATTCAGGTGAACTACTTTAATGTATTTTTTTTTTTTTTTTTTGCATTTTACACAGTTACTATGACCAGAGATGCTTTATATTTTCCATTCTCAGAATCCACTTCACACAGGAAAATCATTGGTGGTGCATCATATCCTATAACCATTACCTGCTTGAAAAGATGTATATAATCAGCTTCTGTTCAATAAGCACAAAACTAAAAGTGACAAAAGTTTTGAAATGTATAAAGTAGTGCCCACTCAAAACAATAAGGTGATTTTTGGATTCAAGCTCTATTACTAAGGTAGAACAATACTTTGAGATGCTAAAGCTAACCAACTAAAATGAGATGCTTTAGACCTCCTGTTTTGATACAGAAGTGCAAAGTTATTTTTTGGGCCTTTTCTCACAATGATGAACAGATATCTCTCTGGTGGGGCCTCCTTGGAGCAGAAGATGGAGGTCTCCGTGTGCAACGTGTGCAGCATGGCACGTGCTGCCGGGGCGTTACGCATGCGGTCAGCTGAGGCACCAGCAGATACTGTCAGCAGAGAGTCTGCCTCTGCCATAAAACCTGGAACAAAACAATAAATAGCTTCAACAAAGGCAGCTGTGTTCTGCTAATGGTGTTCCTCATCTGTGTATCATTTAGTTTTACCCAGGTTCTCCAGGATGGTTTTCCATTTGTCTCTGACTTCTCTGCGTGTATCTCTCATGGCTTCGATGTCGACACTCAGGCGACGATAGCCCTGAAGGACAGGGTAAAAAAATATTTTTTTTTTCTGTCCTGTTTAGGTTTGCTTTGATCAACATAGACTAATAAAATGTAGAAAGGGCTATAAAAAAATTCTACCTCTTTAAAGATGTATTCTTTTTGCTCTTCTGTCACACTTACATATTTAAGTTTTTCAAACAAATTTTAATATCAAAGACAACCTGAGTAGTTACAAATAGCAATTTTCAATTTGTGACATAAAACATTTGCAATAACTAGTGATGAGTTTATACATGATTAAGGAAAAAGGCGGCTCTGTAACCTTCACTTTCTTTTGTTTAGCCCTGAATTTGCTGGTTTTGATTCTTTGTTCTGTTGCACACACAGAGATGAGACAGACTTTCATGTTCAGAGGTTTCTGCTACAGAGCAGAATCCATGTTTTCGTCCAGCTCCAGGGCATCACACTACCACCACCATGCTTGCTTGTAAGGATGATGTTCTGAAGGCCAAGTGAGGCCTTCAGGATGTTAGATGTTGTTTTCCGTTCTGTTGTGTAAGATTGCATACGTTCTTTAAGGAATCTTGAAGGGATGTTGGTAGGTAGCCACTCCTGGATGGATGTCAGTGATTTTGTTTGTAACATGTTTTTGAATTTCTTTAGATGAGGGCATAACGTTTTGCTCTTTGACATCTTTAAAGCTATAGCATGGAGTTCTGAGACTTGGCCTCAAAATGTGAACAATCACACTTTACAGATTTCTCCCTTTGCTCTTGTGCTGATGCGTTGCAGCCCTCCCAGCCCTGAACACAACACAATTGGCAGTTTTCTTGTAATATAAGGTTGTTTCTCCATCATTAGTGCATTAAATCTTGAACTTGAACAACATGAGCCTGATAGACACTGCTAAGGTCTCCCCCCTGCCTCTGATTGGTTGTTCCTGACTAGGAGCGGTGTATTTCTGCAGATGGCAGTAGGACCACTGGGAGGAGTCTGAGGAGTTAAATTTTTTTCACAGATTATCTTTCTGATATTAAACTGTCACGACATAGTGATTGTTTTAATATGTAAAAAATATATGTATGTTTTTATAAAAGCTATCTAATTAAGCCTATTTCATGTTGTTTGACAGGTTCTGTTTAAAAAATGTCTTGATTCTGTGTGTGGATGGAGACTTACAGGTAACTCATGGTTTAAAAAGGAGGGAAATAATCTTTTCACATAGACTTAGGTAGTTTGTATAAATTGTTTCTTGTTTTTTAGTTAAATGTCTTTAACTAAAAAAAAACATAATTTGAAAACTATTTTATTTACTCAGGCTTTCTCGAAGATTAAAATGTGTTTGAAGCATTTAACTGACAAAAACAGAAGACATCTGTAAGCTGGCAAAAGCTTTTACAGCACTGTATTTATTTAACATATAAAACATGCATTAAAACACAAGAATACAGTATATCAGTTGTTTTTATTTGTTAGTGTTTTATTTGTTCCTTTTTTGATTCCTCTACATACCGTGGATCCAATGCGGGTTTTATTCCTGGCCTGAAGCAGGGTGTGAAGCGTTCGGTCATCAGCTCTCTCCGAGTGGCTGGGGTCTCCGGGTTCACTCCACAGGTTGGTCTCCTCGTCTCGTCTCTTCTGGACTTCACGAGTAAAATAATCCAGTGGATCTGGACTGTGTTGTTGAGACACAGCAAAACTCAATCACTGGCATTAAGAAAGATTCCATGGTTTCTTTCAGCATCAATCAAATGGTTTTAGGATCAGCGGGAGCGGAAAATTATTTCTCTTTTTTTAAATCGCTGTCTTACGTTACAAGAGGTTGCTTTTCCTCCTCTTCGTCCTCGTCTTCAGCACAGCAGCAGCAGCAGAACTGCATGCAGAACCTCTTGAAAGCCGAACCCATCTAAAAGGAACAAGGATGAACTGGTTGCAGGGCTGCACAATACCACAAAGTCCAGATGGAGTTTTTTTTTTTTACCTTGGTTAAAAGACGTTGCACTTTCCTCGCTCCTTCAAAACAACTAGTGGCACTTCTGCAGCTCCGAATACCCGGTGGATGCTCTGAAGAAATGTTTTTGTTTCTTTTTATTTTTCCAAAAATTACTCAATTAGCGGGTAATATTTCAGAAAACAAAATGAAAACATTGGGTAACAGAAAAATAGGCAGTTGCAACAACATTTATATTGTCCACTTTAGTGAATCTTGAAAATATGATATATTTTTCAGATGTAAAACAGACAGTAAATTCAAAGACATTGAAAATAACTTAAATTCTATCTCTACCTGATTTTCAGCCTCCCATTTTCCACGATCTCGCCTCGGCTCCACAGTGACTCAGATATTTGTCTGGAAAAGCTCAGGGAGACGGCATCCCGACGACTGGTGTTTCTTATCAGACTCACATAGAGGACAATAAGAGCACTAAAGGGGTTTTTGCTCTCATCGATAAGGAAAAAAAAAACATTCACACACCCATAACCTCAGAAGACAGTCACAGCACTATCATGTGAGCTGCTTCGTGTCCTGTCCTATGAATTCTGTTTTTGACCCCGAGGACAACACATCTCCTTTCTACAGCGGTAGGACTAATTGTCCGTACTGTATGAAATCTACCACGGTAGATTCAAGGTTTAATTTTATTACTCGCAGTTTCATAGACTGTAAATAAGGGCAGCAAAACTTTATAACTGTTTTCATTTCTTCTTTTTTTTTTTTTTTCTTAAAAAAGAACCCGATTTCTACAAAGGTACAGTGAATATTGAGATCCAACTTGAAATCATAGCATGTGGAATTAACTTCTTGGTTTACGGTTGAAATGTAACCATAAAGCTGTAATGCAAGGTGTCATTGTTTCAATACCTAAACACCAGCAGGATGCGTAGCAGATAAATACTGTACTTCTCAATAAGACCAAGTCCATTGATATGAAGTGATTCTATATTTAGATCAAACATAGTACAATTTCTATATTTCAAAGACCAATAATAGACCAATAATATGGAAATAAATGGTGATTTTGTTTTAGTATGAGCGTCAATTTTCAGTTGATCAAAGATCACACATTCATTTTACAATTAAAGAGCCAGTATTATCACTGAGTTTGGAGATATTTTTACTTATTAGTTATTTCCAGGCACATAGCATCATTTTATATGACAATCAAACAGATATGTTACCTTCAGTTGTTATAAAAGTGCTGTACATATAAAACACAACCTAATAAATACTTGACTTCACAATTTGACACTTTGAAATTGGGTTGTCGTCAATTTAATCCTCCCGCAGTCCTACAACAGTGAACCTTGCGTGATCTTTTACAAGTCTTTTTTTGTGTGTGTGTGGTTTTGGGAACTGACAGGCTAATGGACACCCCCATCACTTCTCTGTTGTCCGACCGTGACATCTGCTGTTCTCTTCCTGAGCATCGCACTAAGACCGTGGGAAGGTTAAGAAGCTCCTACTCTTTCCGACACTTCACCTTCAGCACGGCATCACAAAAATGTTCCTCTATTATCCTGTTTACGCTTCTTCGGAGCATTGAACTGAGATGTATTTCGCACGATAAGCTCAGCAGATGTGTTGTTCCACCAAGTGTTTGCTAATTGCTGCTCCCGCTATTCTGAAGGAGCACAGCTTTAAGGTAGAGCTTTGTGGAAATAGGCAGGACTTTGTGAGAGCAATGCACAAAGTTATCCGGAAGCTCAGATAATGCCAACATATTTTGGTAAGACGGTATGCCTGGTGTGAAACAAGATGGAAGAGCACATGATTCCCACTCTAAACCTAATATGTGGTGCTGCAGGCCAGTTTCTCTTCCAAATGTCCCTGTATTGTGATTAGAGGGATATGTTTGATAGAACTGAACGTTACTAGAAAATTTAATCACTGGTATTTTCAACATGCTGATGATTCAAACAACAAAACACTGAAACCCACCCCCATAATATTTTCTCACCATGAGAAAAGAAAATCAAAGTGGTGGAATAACAATTAAAAAATGTGGTGGAACCAGAAGTGCAAAAACTCAAAGACCTTTAAATGTTTTCTGTTATTACATTTCACTAACTTTATCATCATCAACCCTCTGCAAAGCAATAAAGAGTTAAACATGAAAAATGACAAAAAAAAATCTCACAACTAAGAGCTTTGTTGGCGAAAAAGATGTATGAAAAATTGTCCATAACTGGAAAAATAACGGTTTATGAAAGCTGTTTATGACCTGAAATTTGTCAAACATTTGTGCTGTTTTGTTACTAAAAGTAGAAAAAAAGAAACAAAAACAAAACATTGGCCTCAGTTTGAATTATACCTGTATTTGTGAAAAAAAAAAAAGAAATCTCAAGATAGGTGTTGATGTTTTATTACATATAAGACACTTAAGATTCAGTAAAAACAGTTGGTCAGTAGTGATGGCTTTGAATTAACATGTTTGATGTTAAAATGAATTACAAAGTGATCTGCAAACTAATATTGAAAAAGTAAACATAAGCGCTCCAAGCAGGCTTCTCGTGCATCAACAGACCGTCATAGGAAATATACAAAAAAATGAACAAAAAAGCAATACGCCCAGTATATTATATTACTGCAATGAAGGCACATTGTTTACATTTTTTCACTTGAAATTCCTTTTGTTGGAACCTTAAAAAGTCAGAACAAATACATTTGAGTAATGTTATTACCCAAATATTTCAGCCGTCTTACACAGCTCTTTTTCCACCTATATTAATTGCAGCTTCCAAAAACAAAATTCCTCAAAGTCAAATCCACAAATGTGTTCCATTAGGAAAAATAACTGAAATTTCTGTAAAAAAGAACCCCACAACTTTTTACCCACATTTCAGGACAATTACCTTTGAACCATGATGATTTTTGAGGAGCGTGGTACCACCAGTATGCAGACTAATAACACTAAGCTGAAGGGGAAGTTTTTCCATCATTACAAGCTGAGTTTTGAAGAAATGAAAAGTTTGATCCATGTCTCACACGCATGACGAAATAAATTGCAACTTCAATTTATTTGTAAATCATGTAATTACTCCAGCTCATTATTCTGCCCCCAACAAGGCCACATGAGGTGATTGGCACAAAAGACAGCAGTAGTAAGATGTCTGATCTACTTTTAGCTCGCCTGAACAATCGTCCCTTTGATCTGAAATTAGCTTTAAGATATCACTGTGGAAATCACAAAAAACTGGTTAAAAACCCTGGAACAACAGGGCAGTACAACAGATTTTACTGTTGTACTGGAGAAAAAAAACTAAGCCTTTTCCCAATCTACATTGGTCATGTCGCCCTCTAGTGGTGAGCAGGTAATAGTGCATCCTCTTCATCTATAACAGTATTTTTTTAAATAATAAGAATATGGCTGTTATATGTAGGCAGGAAGGTGTAAAGAAGGTGCAGAAAAAAGAAAGAAAAGCAGCAAATTAATAAACGATAAACAACAATAGGTTTTGAGCTGCTTCTGTTCTGTGACAACAGTTCTCACAGATCCTCTCCTCATGAAAGAGAGTGCGCCGCACCTGAACTCAGAACAAATCCCATGTCCTAGTGGGAGTCAGAGTAACAGTCAAATGTGAAAAAAATAGTTTGAGGATAATCATTTGTTCTGTCCAAATCACTCTGTTTGATCTGAAATATGGCCTCCTATGCTTACAGGTAAAGTCAGTTCAGTTACGGCAGCTGGCCGCGCATCCCTTCAGCTCAGGAGCTCCACAGGATGACGCCTCCACTCCTCAGGTTAATGACTGGGGTTCAGGAGTTCTGCCTCCCAGGCTGCCTTTCTTTAGGCTTCATGGTTGATGAGGAGGACAACGTAATTGGTAAAGGGAGGGATTACGGTCAGCGATGCGTTGCCGTAACTGGCTCACAAACTCAAACATGCCGGAAGGTAGGGCCTGGTGGATGAGATAGCGGGGCAGATGGCCCTAAAAAAGAACAACTGAAGGTTAGGTGTTTGACTGAACATATTTACATAGACTGTTCTGTCAAAGAGTTTTGAATCTGCTTTGAAATTTACCTACATGTTGCCAAACTTCCTTACCAACCTTAAAATGAGAAATAATCCTTCAGGCTTTATGAAGAAGTCCTTAAAGTGTCACTGACACAATAAAACCACTTACAACCAATTGATTTAAAAAGATTGACTACTGCGCTTTCATTCTGTGTACACAAAAGACTTTAATAAGTATTTTTCACAGGCTACTATAAATTCCATGGCATTGTGAGTGTCGCATTTTTCATCTGTAGTAACTGGGTCAAAAGTAATGAGGGTAAGTCAAAGCGTAAACAATTGTATACAAACAGTGGAAGTTGTGAGCAGTTTCAGCAAAGATTTGAGCGATATGTCTGCAGTTTTGGAGGAAGAAGCAAGATCAAGTGATGAAGAAGAGGAAAGGACTGCAACCCTATGTTTTACATGCAAAAAAAAAGACAAAGATTTCTGTGTTCATATTCCCCACCTTAAAATCTGTGTTGAGGACCCAGATGAATGTGCAGACAGATGGGTTACTGCTGGATTTCAGAACCACAAATCCTCCTGGGCGATTTTCTCCCCTAGAACAACCAATAAAAAGCAACCAGGAAGTAAAAAAAGTTATAAATTGATTTTGATTCATTTAATTCAAACAAGATTTTATTAGTAGGACAGAGAAAACATGTGCATACATAACCAAGAACAAGATTATTTGTTTACCACTACTTTTTATTTTGAAAAGGAGTAGGAAGAAGGGAACACTTATGTAATCCTACCCCTTAAAGGGATCCACGATTAGGTATAAAAATAAACCTTATTTGGGAAATATTTATCTTAGATGTAAAAACAATACAGTAATAATACTGTAGGTTATTTAGTTTTTGCAAATTTTAATAAAATATTCACACAAATGTCGCCATGTTGTTCACGCTGCAATGCATTCTGGGTAAATGACATCAAATTGGTCCAACTGCCTGGCTTCTCCAGCCAAAACAGTGATGAGTAAAGTTATTAAGCCTTTTTAATTTGAACCGGAGTGCATTGAAATTGATCGGAATTAGAAATAACAAGAGGTCATGGGAAATTATCGAGATTCGCCTAACTTTTTTTTCCTTTTTAAATTACAGCGAACAGGCACACAGTGTAGCATCATCTAAAATTACACCAGTCAAACACAATATAATAAACAACAATTCAGGTAAAGTTAGCCTTCCTGTGTTTACTCTGTAGATTCCAGGACAGAATGGACCTAATGACGTCATCAACCCATCGGTGGAAAAAATGGCGACCTCCATGGGTGAAAAAACATTACAAAAGACGTTTATTTCTGAAGTAATTAGGAGTTTTGCCGTTTCACAAACAGCAATATTTTAGTTTATAGAGAAACTACATCATATTTAGGTCAACATGTTCAACTAGTGCTGGATCATTTTAAAACAATTACTTGTTGAAAACAAGTTCTGGTTTATGACAGATGACAGAAATCCGGGTGAAGGCATGAACTGACCTGACACAGCGATCATTCGGCGGCCTGGCATCATGGTTGGTTGATATGCCAACACTAATGTAACAGTCTTGTCTGCGTTCGATTCGTCTAACATTAACATAGTCCCTTAAAGAGATAACAAAAACAAAAAACAGAAAGCACATAAATAAAATCAACTTACTTTGTTTCAGGCAAGAAATCTGAAACAAAATAACAAACAAATCCTTTCAGAAGGAAAAAAGTAAGAGATCTAAGGAAGCCCGATCTTTGCTGTGCTGATGTACCTGGAAGACACGATGCCTCCCCCTACGCTAGCGGCAATGTCGTGTGTTACCAAAGTGTTGTCGTCAACTCTCTGGAGGACCTGAGGCCAAAAGGACAGTGCACTATTAAGTTTTAATTCTGCAAAACTTCTCAATGGAAAATGTTTGATCTAACAAAGAGGTGCATCACCTGGCAGGAAATAACTGTTTTGGTCCACTCAGCTATTTTCTCTGGTTGCATAATTGTCTCCTGATAAACGAACTCCGCGGGACACTGCATAAAGGCCTGAGCAAATGAAATAAGGCACAAAATCTGAGGAATAAAGTAAAAGATGAAAAAATGCAGAGAAAAAACAAAAAGAGGACCAAAGTACATCATGCTTCAGCAGATGATTTTATGATCAAAGCAGACTTACTGCTGGGTCATAAAAAAAAAGCGTGAACAAAGAGGTTAACTGACGAGGGGAACATTTGGTAAAGCCCAGTTCACACTACACGATTTTTTGCCCCAATTTCCCCCTTATGACAATCTTAGAACGTTCTGCATTCTAAGATTGCCGCTTGCGATAATCATAACCGATCATCCTGCAGTGTGTGGTGTGTTACGACTGATTGGGTCCAGTCGGTAGACCGCTCCCATCTGAAATCGGACGTATTCAACATGCTGGATTATCGCAGAGTGTGGGGTTTTCCCTGACTGGTAGCGAGAACTAGCTTGTTGAATGTGACAGGTAGCCAATCAGAAAGCACGGATTCCCCTCCGTACTTTTCCCTCAGAAAGCAGAGAGAGGAACCCCAAACAGCTAAGGTGGCGCAACCCAGAGTCCAGCAGACATCCGAGATGATATGTGGAAACAACATTAATGTTTATTCAACATTTCGTGCAAAGAATACCCACAGAAATGACAAGGAGAGGATTTGGAGCGAAATTGCTACCACAGTTGATTCCGGTAATTTTTCAGCTGTTCACCGTTAAAGTGACATAAAAAGGTAATAACGATAATTTTATTCATTCAGTCAGGGCTTGATGCTTACAGAATGTAATTGTCACTCATAAAACATTGATTAATGCCTGGTTTTAAAATGAGTTAACTGGACTTGTAGCCATTATTTTGTGCATATTGCTCTCAATGTAATTGTAAACATTAAAACAGCAAGTACTAATTAACCGATGAAGCTTAAAGAGACGACAGAACAGAAAATAATCTAAACACACAAATGGTATAGAGAAAAAAAACGTAACTTTAAAAAAAATAGAGCCGCCGCGTGCCCCGTTTCCACGCTTTTATCCAACGCCTTTTCTTTTTGTTACCGGTACATCTTTTATGTTTAAAATAAGCTCACACACTGTCGCTATTGCTTGTCGACCATGTTTGTTTACTCTAAATTCACATGTGTTATAGTGGGCTTTTCCTGTATTTTCGGTCTGGAACCTGAATGTCGGTGAGAAATCAGTTCGTGTGTGGTTTGTTGCTCTTGCTGTGTGGCTGGCTGAACACCACACAATGCACGATCGGGCCGATCGAACACGTTATACCTACGATTTTGGTCGGCTAGTGTGTGGTCTCTCAGGTTTTGAAAATCGGCCGACAATTCTAAAATCGTGTAGTGTGAACTGGGCTTAACCCAATGTTATGCTAATAGCATTTAGCATTCACCAGCAGCTCATTAAGGGAAGTGAGAGTGCTGTGGAACAAAAACACTTATCCGGTTGGAACACAGTGGATTAAATATTAAAATACAGTTTAACAAAGTGTCGAAGGATTTTAGTAATCAAGGAACTCGAATAATTCGATTAACTGTTACAGCCCTTTTTATAATCTTTCCCAATAAATGAGGGAAATCTCCACTGACTCTCACCTTTGAATTTAAGATATCGCTGTATTTTAGATCCCAAAAATAAACTCTTCAAATACGGTCTGTTCATTTTATGAAGGATGTGTAAATTAGAAGGAAATCTTTTAAAACATACAAAACAGACGAACAATAGTTTACATTTTGATGTGGAAGCAGAAGTAAAACAGCTCGCGATACCAAAGGTTCCCCTTACATCAGAAATGGCTTCAAAATTCACTCCAACTACCGCAAACGATGTATAGCCATTTTATTTCATGTCATATCTGATGTAGATGCATTAACTAAGAAATCCCTTCCAATTATACTATGAGAAATCTCTTTAATTCCATTTTATCTGATTTTTTGGTGAATTCACAAAAGACAGCAGTAGTAAGATATTTGATCTACTGTTAACTCATCTGAACAATCGTCCCTTTTATCTGAAATTAGCTTTAAGATATCACTGTAGAAATCACAATTGTATTATTTCTTCCAAATGGTTTTGGAAGAAATAATATAGTCTGATAAGATGTTTATGCTTGAATGATTTGTAAATAATATAAAAAATAGTCAGGGACAAAAAGTCTGAACTTGCATAGCTCCTTTGAAGCGCAAAAACACAAACCAAGGTTAGATGTGATTGGTGTTTTTTTTTTTTTTTTTTGTATGACAATGAAGTACAATGTTTCACGCTTGCAGTACCTTCAGAATAAAAATCTTTCCGTAGTTGAGCATCTCCAGAGTGTAGACGGCGTCTCCCGTGTCCTGTCAAAACACAAAATCCTGTCAGCATCAGAAGGTTTTACTGGAATCCAAACAATTCCATATTTTATCTTTTTTTTTTTTAGACTAGATCTACTTCAAAATCTATGAGACAAAGATACATAAATATATACATTAAATAAAAACTTTTAAGATTTACTCAAGTCAAAATATAACAAATTGCAGCTTGTTTGTTAAATGAGAAAATGGACAAAAAGTTTAAGAAAGAAATGTATGAAACGATTAACATGAAGTGAAGTTTTGCTGTGACAAACCAAAGGAACGTAATATAGCTAAAAATTATAGTTTAGAAAAAGCATTTCTTGAAGAAATTAAAATTTGACCTTTTATAGAATGTAAAAAAAAAAAATCACTTTTCCATACATGACAATGAAGTGAAAATTAAATTTCACACCTTTTCCACTTTTAAGAGTCTGTGAAGAACATTTGAAATTCAGAATGCGGAAAATAAATCTGAGCTTTAAATAATGTCAACTCATCACTGCCAGAAAATGCTGCAAGACAGGAAGTGGGTTTCTCTTTCGGTTTGAAAAGCTACGAAACTATTTCCATCAAGCTTTACTACTTTACCCGATACCATTAACAATGAGGTGAAGAAAAATCTCTCATAAATGATTTTGATATTGACTTTTTTTTTTAATCATAAATTGAAAAACATTTTCCAAAAGCTATGTTTTGTTTGGATTAATTGACCAGTACGTTCATAAAAGATTGAATTTATTCCCAGAAATAACAGCTTGAGGGAAGAACCAGAGAGATGTCCTTACGCTGCTTTTCTCAAGCTTCCAGTTCTCCTCCTGGGCGAGGATATGATCCAACACAGTCATGGCCTCTTGACCCTGCTTGATGTACTCCTTCTCCTGCAGCGAGATCCAGATATGGAGAAATTAACGAGAGGAGGAGGATCATTAAATTAAAAACAGTCAGCAGGCGCTGATGCAGGTACCTGAAATGTGGCAGCGCTGTACCTGAGACCCTCCTCATCCAAATACTCGTCTGAGTCTTCAGACAAAAAGATCAGTAAAAAATGACTACTTGCAGAAATCAGGAAAGAAACAAGAATACACAGAAGATGAATGGCAAATATTATAAGACCATCACCTGCAACGGATTCAGGTGGAGAGTAGAACTGTCCATCAGAAACAGGGTGGGGGTAGAGCATAGAAGCTCTGTCAGCGTTTGATGCTGCTAGGTAAGCTGAGGTCAGAGGAGGAAATCAGTTAAAGAGGATGTAAATTTCTGTTGAGGTGTGTTTGCACTCGTGACTTTTCTCTCACCTCGGTCATTTTCGGCTTCCTGAGTGAGAACCTTGAAGTCAAGGAACCAGGTTTCCAACCACGCCACCACAAATGAGGTGATGGGTAAAACATAACCAAAGGCGTTTTTGGACAAGAGCTGCTGAGCACAATGAGAAAGAAGAAAGAAAGAAGGGGATACTTTCACTTTTATTATGCATATGTAGGCAAGTCCTTACAGCACAAGATAAGAGGTTTATTACGCTATATCTATTTGGGAAAAGGGCTTGGTGCTTTAGATAGATGGAGTAGATAAGTATTTTTTCTTGATGAAGCCTATGCAAACATAAGCTGGGAATTTCAAAAAGCAGAAGTGAAAAAGCTGAAGAGGGTTCAGCTGATGAGCGTGCGCTGCTCAAACCGAACTGTGAACGTCCAGCAACAGTAAGGCACTCACTTCAGATACAATGACCTTCACCACGAGGAAGACGCTGGTCACTAGAGTTGAAATCTGCAGGAAATAACTGAGCTCTTATTCATGTTCGGCAGAAAAGATAGGAGACTTTCACTTGAATAACTGTGTTTTGCTGTGTCTGAGCTGACTTACCGCGACAACCCACCAGTGTTTCAACCGAAACGCTGCATAGCCAATTTGTAGACAGAGGAAACGAAACAAGGCAAGGAGCTGACATGAAGAAGAAGAGAAGGGGAAGCAAATGATGTCACCAAGTGCTAAACTTTGCAAATGCTTTCGACTGAAGGAAATGTACATCCAAGCTCCCCAAATAGAGTCAAGATCATAAAATTTAGATTCACACCAAAGCAATAAGGATTGGGCACTTACGACTATGTCAAAGAAGGAAGACTTGAACTTATATCTGATGACCTGATCTGCTAGATTCTCCAAAATTGGACCAGTCACCTGAAGGACAACAAGGGAGGAGTCCAAACGGTTACTGAAGTCAATTGAATTGAAGTTTTGTATCTTAAACATGTCTATGAATAAACACGCATTTACATTTAGCTCTATAATCCACAGAAGTGTGATGAAGAGGAGGTCAAAGGTCACAAAGAGACAGAAGGTGCGTCGGACATCAGAGACAGCTTTGCGTGCCACAGGTGGAAGCAGGAGGTACGGGGTAGGGAGGGTCAGCGACGTGGAGTAGGAGGAGTTCAGGGAGGCAATGGCAGGGAGGCTGCCCCCGTCCTGCATCTCTTTTGCCGAAGTGGTATGTTTCCTCTGCAAAAAAAAAAAAAAAAAATAGGGTTGATTCAATCTCACATCAAAGTACTGTATTTTCCAGACTATAAGTCACACTTTTTTCTCAGTTTGGGTGGTCCTGTGACTTCAGGTGTTTCCACAACTGATAGTCCGGTAGACTCGCTTTGGGAACCAAAAGTACAACAATTGTTAAATTTTTAGCTGCTGCAGTTCGCTTTCACACTATGAAACAAACCAAACCCTTTGAGCAACCTGTTCACTCGCTTGCCTGTGGTGGCGCTGCACCACGAATCACTGAAGGAAATGACACAAAAACCTCAGAAGAAGACATTGAGCACAACCTCCTTATTCACAAAATGTAAACAAATGGAGTGGCATCTGACTATAGGTGTTGTAGTATTTTGTTTGTGTCTTTGGGTAAAGACCACAAGCCATTTCCCCCACCAGCGCTAGATCGACACGTTTATTTTGGTTGCATTTACCCAGAAGGCCCTGCGCTATAGACCACTTCCTGCTTTTGGAACTGTCTCTGGCATTCTCATATGTATTTGAATGGCATCGGAGTTTATTTCAATCAAAGCAAGATCTAGTTTTTTAGTCGGACCAGAGTTCACTTTTTTGTCCGTATCAGAGTTCGATTGTGTATTCACACCTCCCCAAACAAATGATCTTTCTAGGCAAACAAATAAAAATACCATTAAAACAGACTAAACAAGGCTGGTGTGAAACACCTCTACAGTCCAGAGCAACTTATATATGTTTTTTTTTTCTTCTTCATAATGCTTTTTTTTTTTTTTTACTGATTTGTTAAATGTGCTTCATACTGAGAAACATGAGCGAGGGACAAAACATTACTGTCTGTAGCCTCGAGGGAAGCTAAACAAAGGCAGAAGATACCCAGAGCTGGAGGAACAAGTCCACAGCTCGGTGCTTTAAGAAACATATTGTGAGGCTTGAAAACAATGTAGTTATGTGTCCACGCCCTGGTAGTTGTAAAGGAGGTGAATATAAATGAAACAAATTGTTTCAATGAATGCAGCCTCGATTTACACTGCACGAGTCTCCGCAAGTTTTGTCTAAAATTATTTATGCCATTTCCAATAATCAATAAAAAAGTGTTTATTAGCATTTAAATGTTTGTAAATCCCCACTTGCATTTCTGACAATTAATGTTTTTGCACTCACAATGTTTGATCTTGGAACTACATTAACCTTTAGTTCCACAGATTGTGAAATTTAAGTCAGGACTATGGCTGGTCCTGTCCTAAACCATGATTTTAATTGGAGTCAGAGGAAAGTGTTTGGTAAAACTGAAAGATCATTTAAAATCTTAACTTGGCAAGACTTCAAAATATTCAATAATTTTGAGCCTAATTGATGACTTCTAAGTATAAGTGGTAAATAAGTTACCAAGCGAAGAAGCCTTCTAGGTATTATGCTTTTTTCAGACAACCAGGAGAAGTGATATTAAAAGATGGGACCAATTACTTTGGCTTATGAAGTTAACAATTGCTTTCATTGTCCTTTTGCCATCAACCTGATCATGCTTCCCACAAATGTGATGTCTGTTTACACATTACCAGACTTCCTCTTCTTTGACTTATCTGCTGCTTATGGTAAATTTAAGCTGAAACATACACACAACTGCCGTTGAAAACATCTGCACCATCATTTAATTTGCAAGGAAATGATTTCATTTTGATAATTGTTTTTTGGTTGAGTTAAACATGGTCTACTTAACATAAAATATTCACTGAACCATTAAACATTACTTTGGTCTCCAACTGGCCTCATAAATTGTTTTAGCTGAACTTGCATTGCGATTAAACCAATTTATTTATGCACTTCAGTGTTCATGACAGACAGCTTGTGTTTTAAAATCACTCACGGGAAGGATGTTATTGTGCTGAATCATTTTTTAAATAAGAATGGTTGCTCTATTACATCGGGTTTTAGTAGAGATGTAGCAGTATAACAGCCTGCTTGTTAGGCCAATGAACCGACAAACATTCAGACCCGTGTGCTTTCTAATTATCTCTGCAGCCATTTCTAAAGACCCTTTGCCCTAGGATTGATAAATAAGTCCAGGACTCTCCAACTACAGCGAAAACTGTTTACATCACAAGAAGTTCGGGTTATATTTGGTGTGAAATCCCATGACTGACGAGTCGTTACTCGAAGCTACAAACAAATAACCAATTGTGTGTGTTAGCAAAGTGGCTACTAGTGCGAAACAAATAAGGAACATTTCCAGGTTATCAAGCTAAACCCAGAATAAATTAATTAAACATGCACAAATCAAGTTATATTTATCTAACTGACACTCACTGCCGCTAGCTTTTCCCCTGTTAGCTTCACAAACCTTTTTCCTACCAAGTTTTACCAGGTAACAACTTCAAATGTAAAATAAAATAATCATATTATATTTCCATGAGGTAACTATAGCGAATACTATCACCAATATAAGAGACACTGTTAGAAAAGGCTCGTATGGGAAATTTAAAGCAGTAAACTCACTTGAGTTAGCACAACATCCTCGGCTAGCGAGTCTTCCGGAGTTGCCAAAGATGAATTGTTGTACCAAGATGCATCACTACACTTCTCCGACAAATGGTGAGTGACGTGACAAATATCAAAGACTCATATTTCAACACGCTGACTGCACAGCCGGTTTTAGTTGTTTTGACAAGAAGTATATTTCTTATAAATAGGGGTGAAAGTAGTTTTGAATTTTTGCCGGCATTATGACAGAAAGAGTCAATGGCTCATTATCTCTCCATTCATGCATTTACAAAGCAGCAATAAAACTTTTTTTGACTGTACTAACTGCTACCTGTATGGATAAGGTAGAAATTAGAAGCACTTGGCAATGTGGAAAACATCTGTATTTTAATTGGTAAGGCAGGCTGTATGAATCATTGATATTAGCTTGCTGCAGTTCAATCTAACTCAAAGTCAGTATGGGTTTTTCTGGTCACATAATAGGTAGTGGCCTACCACATATGGCAGGCTACTGCCTATTAGCACATTATGTGGTAGTATACTCAAATGCAGTGTCCTGACTGGTCGCGCTACTCACCCTCAGCCTCAGCTTGCCCCAAATCTTCTGCAGATTTTTTTCTGATTTTGTACTTTTCATCTTCGTTTTCCCGTACTTTTATTTTGAACAAGGAATCAATTGTCCTCTGCATTGTCAACTTTTGATTTCGTTTGAATTAAAAACTGTTCCATTGTGTTCTTATATAAAACTCTGTAGATGATTATAGATTTGTTGTTCTTTTTATCTCAAGGCGAGCGGCGTATTTTAATGTCTGTACACCACTCGTGTAAAATGTCCCAGTTCATTAAATCAAATGCACCAATCCCCTTAGCAACCATCGTGTTTTGGAAGTTGACGTGCATATTGCAAGCGAATTCTGACCCATAGTGCAGCCGTGACTGGTTCTGAATGAGGCCTTCACAACAGACAGTCGTTCTCCCCTCTTCCTGGTAAGTACCAGCGCAGAATCTTGTGGTGGTACCGAAATTTACCGGCTTATTTCATCCCTGATTAGTGGTTCTTGAGAAGAGGGACAAAACAGGTCCTATGGATAAAGCACAAAATTTGAATAAAATATACACAAAATATATATATATTTTAAAATATCTGACTAAACTAACCTGGGCCATGTGAGCACAACAATGTATATTTTCCTGGTGTTTGCTGAATATTTTATTTATTTTATTGTAAAAAAAAAAAAAAAAATCTGGCATTATTGGGGGGCATCAGAACTTCTGAGGACCCCATGACCTCTTCCTTTCTCTTCATTTGCTAAGAGGGCTAAGCTTCTCTAGTTAGCTTATGTTATTCTTTAGTTTCCTAAGTTGTTCGTCACAACCATGATGTGTCAACACCATAAATGACCATTTACAAAATTTTGATGAAGTTTTGCGAAATAAATGCTTAATTTCAGTATACTGTAACGATTTCATGGACCTGATGAGCTACAATATGGCCTCCTTCAGAATAACATCATATAAACTGAGGTAGTTTGGCATTTTGTCAAGTCCGTCAGATGTCCACTCCATCAGAGTTTTTAACTGACAGTGTGACTCTTTCAGTGATAGTGTTGACAAATCTCACTTAAGTGTGCAGTTATTTCATTTTAATGTATTTTACATAAATTACATTACTTGACATGTATCAAGTTTTTCTTTTTACTCACTAGTTTGCCACCACCTTCAGTTCTGGGTCAACGCCGTCATGCACTGTCAACTCCGTCAGATGGACTTTATGTTGTTTTTTGTTTTAAATAATATTTCTTTTGTTCTTTTGTTTCTGTAAAACTGAGTAAAAATGTCACTAATAGGGTCATTAAAAAATTATTTCTTTATTTTTGTCAGCTGGTGATGACAAAGTTCTAGGTTAGGTCCATTAAAAATGTAATTTTCAAAAAATGCTGCAACTGGGAGCCTGCACCTTAGCATCTTTACATTTACAAAACATTATTTGTCATATTTGTATACATAAGCTTGAGGAATAATTTTTTTAATTTTGGGGAAAATTTAAACCCATTTTGTCCCACTTCTCAAGAATCACTGATTTGTTGAATGTTTTACCAATAACAAATAAATTAATCTTACTCATACTAATCAGAAGCTAAATATTCTTAAAGTTCTCTTGGGACATGCAAGTGGGTTCTTGTAAAGTAATGTGAAAGATCAAATATAGATATCTCGGTATTTTCTCGTAATATAATCACGGGTGGCCAGACTGTCTACATATTTTAACTGCAATTATTTTTTTCAATCCCTCTATTGTTTAGACTTGAAATTCTAGATTTTAAGTCAGATTTTTACTTCTGGTTTTGTCAAAGAACATAATTTGTCCAAGATTTTGCAAGAGAAAAATGAACATTTCACTTATTTTCCAGAGGGTTCAAGTGATTGTTCCTCTTAATACTGTATTAAATTTTAAAAAGATGTAGAGGTCTATCAAATTCAAAATGTTTTATCTCTTGGGATAAAAAAATATACAATATTTTTCTCATGCATAGATAAGAAGGGGATAGATGAGTGATACAAAAAAAAAACACACACAAACTCACACCAAACACAGACTGAAGTAAAGTATGAGAAAAAAACGTCTTTATTTTGATACCATAGAGTTGCTCACTTTAAGACAACCACATCACATTATGAAACAAGAGTGGAAAACAAAAGAGAAATGAGGAGAAAATAAGCAAAAATATATTCATACAAGTTTTTACTTCTGTCTTTTCTTTAAAGTTGGGCCAAGAAAAGTAGGAGGGTCACAGAAAGCAAAGAGATAACTGCACACACACCCTACCGCTCATCCAGTCAGTTTGGTTAGAGGTTAAAAAAACGATTCAGTTTTATGTACAAACAGCAGCCCAGAGGGAACAAACAGCACAATGCAATCACCCTGTGGAACATTTGGAAACCTTTACTACCACCGGTTAAAAAGAATTTGAATTAGACTGATTGTGACTTTATTTATTTCACATTTAGTTCAATAAAATATGGTTTTATCTATTGTAAAATGCTGAAGTAACATTTGTGTACAGAGCACATTTGACTAATTTACAAAAAAAAAAAAAAAATAAGCACAATGCCTACTTTTAGGCACCTGGTGCTGCATGTCTCATGCTTAAAAACAGGCAGCCGAGCTCAGAAACTCCACTTCAGACTAGAAAAATAGCTCTTACAGCATAAAATTATGTGGGAGCAATCCAAAATATAACATTATAAAAGAGTTAATATACAAAAACCTGTATGAGATCTTAATTTTATTTCAATAAACAAAAAGAAATTTAACTTTAACTAAAATATGGAGGCAGTAGATGTTTATTTTTAATTTTTTTTTAAATTAGAGGTAGAATTGCCCTTTAAGTTTAAATGCCAAATCCTATAAAGTGAAAGAAATGAAGAAAACAAAACACATATACTCATTGAACCGATACCTTTTAGATAAAAGCATGCTTTAGATTTTTGAGAATGATTTGGTTTAATTAAAAATAAAGAATTTCGCTAAAAAATAATAAAAGCAACCTGCTTTTCTTTCATGAGGACTTAGTATAACCTTGAAATATTTCATATAGACATAATTACAGGCAAAGCAATGAAAGGTCTAAAGTTAAATGTAAGAGACAAAATCAATACATCATTGATTATAAGTAAATTAGAAAAAAGGGAGCTGCAGGTTGGACTTTATAACCCTGTCAAGCTTTTGTTCACCAAAAGATGGCAGCACACATTAAGGGCTGATTTGAACAATGCAAGCCTTGATTTCTAAATGAAGCAGAACACGTCATGTTTAAAGACCTCCAAATGCTTTCACAGATGGTCATAAAAGAGCTACTTTGAGTCTTAAATTATACCCAAGAATTTGTATTATCTGTTCAAACTTTTAGCCTCTATAAAATAATGTTTAGCTCTGAGCTGAAGCATTAACAGTGAAGGGAGGACTTCCACTTGCAGAGCTTTTGGTCACACTGACCTTGGCCTATTCACGCTCATAAAAACAGATCAGTAGGGCCAAAGTGGCGTCAGCGCAATGCTCTGTCAGTAGATCATTCCTCACCTGCTCATAAGATTTTTCACTTTGAATCCAGCAGACCCTTTAGAGGGCGAATAGTACAAAAGCTTTACTTACTCACACGCACATGGGATTTTCTATCATTCTCACATCTCACCAACAAGTGAGCCTCCACAAATTTAACCACTTCTTCATTCCTACAAGTTCTTCAGATTTTAAACCATTTGACAACACCCAATTCTTTCCCCAAATCGTCTCTCTAAAATATGTCCTCCACTCTCCCCTCAGTTACACCCCCGACTGTTCTCAATCTTGTCCTTCTTTTCTACATCCTCCTCTTCATCTTCCTCCTGTGGTGTTTCTTTTTCCTTGGTCGTCTCTTTCACACTGGAAAACCGTTCAGTCGTTGCTGTGTCTTGATGATCTGAAGAAACAAAACAAAAATCAAAAGGCGCAATAAAACTTTTTGTTTTCCTTTTATTTTTATCCATCGTGTACCATGGTTTATTTCAGGTAAGGCAATTAATTACAAACTATCAAGTGTTTGTTGGTGTTTTATGTTTGTGACTTGGCAGAACTGTTTGTAATCAGCTGTTTTGTACGTTTTGTTTTTTTATTGCACACAATATCTGTAAAGTTTTAATAAACAGTCCAGTTTTCCACATTTTGTTTAAACCAGTTTTAAGGCAACCAAAGGTGGTTCATACAAGAATGGCTCTATGGACAAGTCCTTCTTTCTGATGCCTCACCAAACAACCAAAACGCAGAAATCCATCCAAGAATTTGAGGCAGGATAAAATACAGCCCTGTTAAAAACAGATTTGTAACCTCGTCTCCTTATTTTCAGTATCATGCAGGGGGTGACACCTCAACACATACAGGAACTATGGGAGGAACTAACCTCCCATAAAACACTTGTTCAGTGTGCAGGTGAAAGGTAGGTTATACTTTTAATCTGGTTCACGAATGCTCCTTTACCCTCTCCTCTACCCCTGTTTCATGTTGTGCCCTGCCTAACTACCTATATGACCTATATCAACAGCTATCTTTTTTAAAAATTGAAAACATTTAGATCCATAGCTAGTCATTAAAGATCTGGCTCTACAGAAGCCAATAGGTCATGATGAACAAGAGTCTCATCTCTACAGAAAGAAATATACATCAAAGAACTCAACAGGTTTCACTTTCCAGAGGAAATCCATCATTCACTAAAGGTGGATTTAACGTTTAGATGACTAACACTACATAACTCTGTTCATTAGCAAGTGATTTAAAGACAGTCAGTCCAGGCTGGGATCCAAAAAAAAAAAAAGATTATTTATATCAAAAATCAGTTAACGTTGCTCAAACAGTCCTGCAACAAAAAATAGATTTTCTTCATACTAATGGACACAAATTGTGTGTTTCTTTAAATTAGGCTGGAAAACACTGAAAGAACAGGCCCAAAAAGAGAACATATCCAGTGAACAGCAGTTCTTAGATGAAAATGCCTTATTGATGGGGGTTAGAGGAGAGTTGGTAGACTGATTCAAGATAATAGACAGGCAAAAGTAGCTCAAGTAATCACTCACTGTGGAAAATTATTGATGAATGTGCAACATGTCAAACCTTGAAGTAGACAGTGCCGCACCTGACAAGAACAGGGAGCAGAGGCTACAATGGAAATAGCCTCTGTGCCCTTAAAACTGGGCATTAATGCCTGTTCCAATGGATTTTGAGTTCAGATGTGGCATTTAGAGGGTTGCGTCAGAATTTGACATAAAAAGAACATTGAAGCACTGATGCATCATGCCTTGTATGAAGGGTTCAGGCTGCTGCTTTGTAATGATATGGGGGATATTTTCTTGGCACACTTTGGCCCCTGAGACTTTCTATGTACTATTGGTGACCATTTAGTGATGGGCACTTCCAGCAGGCCAATGCACAAAGGTACAGAACTCAAAACAGCACAAATTGGTTTCTAGAAAATAGAGAATTAGTTTACTGTACTCCTGTGGCCTCCGCAGCCACCAGATCTCAATCCAGTAGAGCACCTTTGGAAAGTAGTGGATCAAGAGCAGTGACTGCATGACGCAGTCATGTCAATATGGACATCTTGTTGAATCTATGCCACCAGGAACTAAGGTCCATTATATTCAGTACCAGAAAGGTGTAGCTAATAAAATTGCCAGTGAGTCTAGATACCAATCAATACCCAACATAAAACACGGCTTCTAAACCTCTGGAGTTAGCAAGAAGCCTGAATGTCCTGATTTATGGCAAACTGTCATCTACCCCCATTTAAAGCTGCCTCTTGGTTGCTGCTCTTTATACTTTGCAGTATAAAACATATCAGGCCGCATCTGACTCAGCATACCATTAAACCCTCAATACAGGCCATCATTGCTTATCTCAGCTGCTTTAGGTAGGTCTAATGCAGCACAGTATCTGGGTTTTTGAGTCCCATGGACTCCCACTGGTCAGGGTTACTCTTTCAAGACCAGGAAACCTCCTTCCTGGAAACTTCTTTGTGTATTTCACAGAACACCTCAAGTCCTGTGACCCTTAGAAGTCTATATTCCCAAAATTAACAAACTTTCTGCCTCTCTGCTTGTGCCAGCTGTACAGACTTTGAGATTAATCTGCATGTTTTGGTTTCTTAGTGTACTCAAGCTTGAATGTTCTGCACTCACAAAGTGTTTTGGAACAAGGTGATGTGTGAATGTTTAAATGGAAAAGGAAATGGGGCTTGTTTGTGTGTGTCAGTGTAAAGATCTGTTTCTTATACATACTCTGTAAAACTGGTTAACCTTCAAGGAAAGATAACCTTGGAAGCACAGTTAACAGTAAGGTTTACTTTATTATAGCAAGTGAGAAAAGTTAACCTTATTGAGAGATTTGTGATACCAAACTCAAGATCACACATTGTGAAGACTGTGATTTTTAAACTTCAAAATAATACCCTTTCTAACTTTTCAGGATAAATTTACTATTACGATAGCAACAGAAACTGTTCCTTGAATCTGTGTTTAATCTGAACAGGCTTTTACAACACAAAGGGATTTACAGAGACAGTCTGTCATCTGGACAGAGCAATAATTCAGAACAAAATGCCACTGTTCCCCTGTGACGTAACAGAGATTACAAAGATAGAGTATTACATTCTAAAACAAACCAAATCTATAAAAAGCTACAAATAAACTCAAAAGGCCTGAGTTAACTCATAGTTTCTGTATTTGGAGATCAAGTGCTTATTATATAGTGTTAGTTTAGAAAATGTATTTTTGAATAGAATGACTGATCATGACCTGTTCTGAAGATTATCCCTTTCTGGTTCCACAAACCGGTTCATACTTTCGTTTGGTTCAGGTGTCGGCCATGGTCTTATAATTTGAGGTTAAATCCTAGAATAGTTGGTATGAAACCATGTTAATTTTGTTCATTGCTAAATAATATCTTATTATTAGCTCTAAATAAACATTTTTCATTTGTTTTCCATCTCCTGCATTTTATAACAATATGAGTCACATTCAGTGCTATGACAACCAAATCAAAATGTGTTGGTAGATGTGTTAAAAGAATAGAGCTGTAAGTAGCCAAAAAAAAAAAACATTCTGGAGGCTAGCTAACAAAAAAATAAAGACATAAAGTGAGCCAGTGTTTGAAAAATTATTACTGAAAATGGCAAAAGGGAATTTTCCAGTAGCTATACATGTAATTTTAAATTTTACAAGGCAAACAGATTCAAGGGTTTTAATGTGGTCAGTTCTAAACGAGTTCAAATATAACTTCAAACCTGATAAACTGATTTATATAGAAACACTGGAGATAAAATGGTCTGCACAAACCTAGTAAAATGTAAGGGTCTGTCAAGTAACCTTAAGCAGGAAATATATTCTGCACAATCAAACCGAGAAACTTTTTA
This sequence comes from Xiphophorus hellerii, assembly GCF_003331165.1. NCBI lineage: Eukaryota > Metazoa > Chordata > Actinopteri > Cyprinodontiformes > Poeciliidae > Xiphophorus > Xiphophorus hellerii. The sequence goes on from NC_045687.1 coordinate 6,531,239, forward strand.
ATTTGGTGGAGGACAAATGTAAACAAATAAAAAATTTAAAAAACTGCAAAAGCCTGGCTGCATAAGTGGACACAACCATAAAAGATCACTTTAAGTGTTTTTTTTATTCCATTTTACTATTCAATTTATTTAGTTCACGCTTCTCAACACATAACAGAAAATCTGTTTAATCTGAAACAAAATGATATACTTATATATTCCACTGCCAGCAGCATAAAGTATCTCAAGGTATATTTTCTTCTTCAGGAGTTGACATTGTCACAGTGTGGTTGCGTTCTGCAGGCGGTTGACAAATAGCCTCCCTCTCACCAGCAGCTTTGGCGGGAGATGCCTCGTCTCCCTCCTCTCCCTCCCAGTGGTCCTCATCCTCGTCCCCTTCACAAGGGTCTTCCAAAGGATAGACACCTAGTTTCTGCATTTGGGCTTCAGCCATCTTCTGCACAGCTACACACAGACACAGACACACAGGGAGATGGCCACAAGAACACATGGACACGGACAAGGGGACAGAGGGACATGTTGTTTTGGTTTTACCACGCTTCAACAGTTTTTAGCCTCACAGTGGATTCTGAGTACAGGCCAGGCAGGCGGGAAGCACATGCACAGAGAGGCAGACAAATAGCCAAGAAACAAGACTCCACACTGATTTTTTTTAAAATAACAAAGCTGTTTTCCGGTTTTCTGCCACTTCTAGCTCTTTTCCAAATCTTCCTTTGCTCTAGCAGAACGCTCTCCATTTCTGTGTTCTCATTTCCTATGATATTATCTCACCTACTTCTCACTCTTCCTTTAGGTCACCTTGGTTTCTCTTCCTAGCATTCTTTCACACCCTCGAATGCAGAGCACAGCATTGAGGAAGGTCACTTTTTTAAAATTATTTTTTACTAAGAAAGGTTACGCAACAAAAAATCTTCCTGAGTTTGCTCTGTGTGTCCCTCACTGTGCTGACGAAGGGCAGATATCTGGTGCAGGATCAAGGCTTCCTGACTCTATATCATCACTCGACACACACTGAAACACTTGTGCTAAAGTCCCATGTGGAGAAAACAACACAGCAAAATGCTTATTTTCCTTACATGCAGCTAAGACAAAAGGAAATCATGCACGATTTAATGTTAGTGTGTTTGTGCCACAGCTGTATAAAAAAACTGACTGTAATCCTGGATGATCCTGACTTTCCTAGACTTACACTCAATGTCTCGCAGCTGTCACACTCTAATCTGTTTCTCTAGTATCTCTCTGCCTCTCATAAACACCCAAACTTTGTCTTCCAGTGTATTTCTAACGCAGAGTCTGTCAGAATCATGCAAATCACAAAGGTGTGTGCATAGAAATAAACCAGGAAGGCATTATTTCAATGCATTCCCAACATCTGCTCATGCATAATATTATTTTTATAGAAGGTAACACAAACGCAAGGAGGATAAAACCTGCAGCGAAGCAAGGTAAAACAGAAAAGGATATAAACATAAGGATAAATCACGGTTCACTCAACCACCACCTGCTGAATTAACGCTGTTTTGTACAAACCTTTGAGCGATGGAGGCTGATACACATTTTGATTCACACGTTTTGGTTTAAGCACGCCGTTCTCCCCCACGACCCACTGTAAAGAAAGGGATGAGATGATTAACACAAATTTTCTCCTTCACTTTCTCCAAAAACATCCTTTAAGCCAACACCAGCTATTAGGTTGTACTTACTTTATGCATAGCTAAAAAAAGAAGTTATTTTTGTTGACATAATATGTTTAATTAGTAAAACCAGGTCAAATTTGGCTGTTCAACTGCAATTATCAAATATCTTTTTTGCCTGGTGAGGGATTAAAATCTACACTAATAAGTGAAAATGTCTCTGTAAATAAACACATGACATCACTGTAGCTACACTACTGATCTCTGTATTGCCAAAGCAAAATATCTGTCACAATTCCCATATCATTCTTTTAAATGGAAGAGAAACTTAGTGCACTGAACCTGTTTTTGGCCAAGTAAATATTTTACCTTCTTACTCTTTTTATTGGAAATTATTTCTCAATCTTATTTATACTTTTAAATTGTACGGCTGGCTGACCACACAAATCATACATCATCACTACATCACTCCCTTGACCCACAGACTCCCATACAGATCAGCTGATGCAGAATTGTGACTTGTGACATAATTTTGAATTATGCGATGCTGCATAATTCAAAATTTACTACAGTTTTTCAAATTCCCTGTTTTTCAGCACTATGCTAAATGCTTCTTCAAAATTATGATTCAGTTTGTTTCTCTTCTTTATTAAATAAACTGTATATAAATCATATTTAACCACATTCGTCACCTCCTTGAACAGATAATAACTCAACTTGGGTTTTTGATGATGAACAAACATCATAATTAAGTAGGGTTAGATTACAAAAGACTTACATCACCTCACTGACGCAGAGGGGAAAAAAACGTGGAGGATAGAGGATAATCCACAAACACTTGAAGAGTAAAAAAAGGTTGAGACTTCACCTTTACCTGATGAGTGGACTGGTCATCCTCAGGAGATTGGTCGGCTACTCTGAAGAGTGTGGCAGGTGTGGGCCTCCTGCGTCTGATCTGTAAACAAACAGAAACAAAAAGGGCAGCCATGAATAAATGAATAGTCAAAGTGGCTGATGCTGTATTATTAATAACATTCAGCACACCTGCATATTAATCTAATGAGGAAAAATACAATGACAGCGTTGACACCTCATGCCGGCTGAGGACACACTGGGCCCTCTGTGACTTCATTAGCAGAGTTCACTGATGAATGATGAACCGGCAACTTTTAGCACCCGATAACACACTGCAGTCAGCGGAGCAGAAAAGTCATTTAAATCTTTTTGGTCGAACAAACACACTTGGTAACGAGAACTAAACTCATTATTTACATTAATATTGTTTATATTAAATATTTTAGCATTTGGTTCTCAAACTTAAAGCCAGAGGAGTCTTTATAATCTTCCTCTAGACTTATGGTTCTTCTAGGAAGCGAAAGTCAACTATATTATTAACTGAAGAGCGACGTTAGGGCCTGATGAACTAGAGGTTTGCCTTAAACCACTGGGACAAGCTAACTTAAACATTAGCATTTGTACTGCAGCTGCATCTGTTGCTCTTTTTTTCTGACTTATTTATACCAATATTCTTCATGGCTGTAAGTCAATTTACCTTTTTACAAATAAGCGTCCCTGTTTCATACACGTTTCCATTGCTAGTTCAGTATATCTGTTTATTTATTGAGATGAGTTAAATGGCTCCAAAATGTTGCCAATGTGGACATAAAACTATGTGGTATGAAATATGCAAATATGCTGAAAAAGTACAAAAATAACTACAGTCTCAAACATAAGGAATAGTGAATGAGCGAGATGAGCTGCTCTTTGTCTGTGCCTGAGCTAAATGAAGGCGAAAATATTACTGGAATTGCAAACTGATTGTATAGCAGTATTTTATTTTGATTTCCAGTCACCACATGTGTAGTATGAGACTGTGCTGACTTTTTAATGCCAAAGAACATGTTTTTTCTCAAGAAACTAACTGCGGATAGACACTTTTCTGACAAACTGTGTTAGAATATTTTTGCTGTCCTGCAGTTTTACTCTTAAGACTAAAACACAGATTGATAAAATATGTTGACACAGCTGTTTGGTGGACTAGCAATGCTATCACTTGTGCTATCAGTGTAACACTGCTGGTCAAAAGCAAAGCAGAAATTACTACATAATTTAATTTATGCTGGAATTTCTGTGTTACAAATTACAGTTTTTGCCAGAAGAAGTTGCTCTTTACTGTGATGAACTACAGACAAACTGTGATCACCACAGAAAGCTTTAAAATACCTTGGAATGGTGCCAGCTACTTAAGTCTTGATTTCCATATTTACAAGTATCAGTCTTTGGCAATTTTCATTCATGCCTCAGCTTAGCAAAGTTTTTGGTTTCTACAAAGGGTAAAATATTTAACAAAACTCTTTCAGCATGCAGAAAGCAGCTATTTTGTTAACAAGATTAGGTCAGAGTGGTGTTTTAACGTTACTTATATGTTTTGTGCTTTTGAAGAGGAAAGGCTGTTTACAGCGGGAATTACTTGACATGATGTTGTTAAGACGTGCAGAATTAATAGCGTCTAACTTCAGAAAGTAAAAGCAGTTAAGGCGAGTGGAGCTGGCAAGTGAAACAAGAACGTTATTGAAAGTGTCCTCTGTGGAAGAAGTCAACCTTGGCAATGACATGAGCCACTGACATGTACTGCTGTTTATGGCACCACACTGCATTGTAGGAAGGGAGTTATCCTGGCTCTATTTTTTGTAAAATGGCTCCACACCGAGACTCATGTTTGTTTTCTTCTGTCCCATTTGGTGCGTCATCACAGTTAGGCGGTGTGTTGCCAAAGCAGTGGCTTTTTGAGCAGCGCGCTGGACACTCGCCCCTACCCCACTCAGCCAAACAAAGTAATCAGCAATGGATTTCAGCCGCGTTTGTGACACCAGACATGCGCTTTAATCTCATCATGCAACCTCTAGCTTTCCCATCTCCCCTGGTTGTCACACACTATCCGTCTCCCTCGTATTCTCCTCACTTCCATCACACTTGATCCTCTGCTTCCTCTATCCTGTTTACATCCACTACCATCCTTCATTCCTTGACAGTGACATTACCCTCATCTTCTTTGCGTCACACTCTAACTGCAATCATGTTATTTTCCCCTGCACCCTGACACATCTGTTCTTATCTTTCTTCATTTTCCCTCTCCAGTGTCGGGGCACATCCATACAAGGCCTTATCCGACACTTCCGCCTCTGTCCTGGAGAGCTGTAGAGGCCTGGGGCATCTTGGAGCTACAACATCTGCGAAGCACCTGCTTCCTGCCCCTGTGGTGCCCCAGAAGTGATAGTAGACACCAAGTGTTGACACGACCAAGAATTAGAATTAGAGCTTTTTACCTTGGAATAATCCAGGAGCAGTATTGGGTTGAAAGACTAGCAGTCATAAAGCAGATAGAGTTGAACAACAATGAACAAATTAGAGATTGCTATAGTATTTTTCAAGCTTATGTCTGTAACTCTTATGTTTCTAAATTGAACTGTCAATGCAGCCTTTCTTATGAAATGTCACACAGTAGGACTGATGATAAAACCTGATTCTGAATTGATTTAATTGCATTTGACACCATTCACGGTTGTTTTCCCCTTAACTCAAGCTCATATGATTTATTCCTGTATACTGACGTAAATTATGTAAAATGAGAGAGGCCATTTATGCACATTTATGTGAAATAATAAAGTTGACAGATGCACTTGTGTTTTACAGTAAGCATACACACCCACACACGCGCACACACACCAATGTGTGCTGGTGATGACGTCTCCAATGCCGGATGACATAAACATTCAGTAACTCTAGTAATTTTCCAGCCTTAAAACCGCCCCACTCTGCCTGAGTTACGTAACATATGTGACTTCCTCAGCTACGGCAACACTGGGACACAGCGTGTGGGATTACTCCAGCTATGCTTTATCCCTCTGTACCCTCCCTCCTCTGCATCTCTTAATCCCTTGTTCCCAATCTCTCGACCCTTCCCGGCAAACACCGGCAGAAATGTTTTTGACTCTGTACCAGTTACAGCAGACTCTCACAAGGCGGGCTGCAGCTGTGGCCTTTTAGCAGCGCTGCAGGTGAAAGCCTCCAGGCAGCAGCATCTCGCTGGGATTCATGAGGAGCTTTGGTCTGCATAAAAGCATCGGCACGGGGATGATACCGTCCAAATGGCTTGCTTTGGTTTACTTAAAGCTGATGAGTATTCCATGTGGCACTTGTTGGAAATGAATGCAGCTCTTTAAGACACAAGTGTTTTATTTTTATCAGTGTAGGAGAAATGCCCAGCTTTTGAGCTGTCCCATATATGTTATTTAGTAGTAATAACTCTTGACTGCACCGTCGTGTATCAGTTGTACTGTGGAGGCTTTGCATCCTTGTGCCGACTGATAGCTTTGTACAATAAGAACATTTTGATCCTGTGTAACCTGTCTGCAGTCTGTAGTTTTAGCTGGAGGACGCATCTGAACTTTATTTTAGGTTAATTAGATCCACAACAATTGATGCCAGGAGTTAACTTTAAAATGTTCTGTCTTTCTTATGTTGCAGAACATTTTAGTTAAAATGTTCTGCAACAAAGTATTAGTTTTAAAGTCTGCACATCCATGCAACTAGGTTACTGCACTTTTTTCAATGTTTAATTAACCCCTAACAGATTTGCTTGCATTTTTCAGTTGAACTGTCTGGACATATGTCCCACTAAAATGTGGAAAAAAGGTTTTAAAGGATTTATAATGACCCAATGTTCAAAACATAAAACCAGTCTTTTTACAAGGGTTGTGCAACCTTTTAAAAAATACTGTAAATGAGAAACTCATAAAATTATTTTATTATTTACACACGTGTCAAGTTTAATATTGGGGAAAAGGTTGAGCAGCCAGGGCTCCGTGGCAGTGCTGTTTTGGGGTCATGAGTCACTGTTGACTGAGCATGTTTCTGAGTACTAGTAGTGTGTGTGTTGGCAGAGGATCGTCTTGGTTAACAGGCTGGGTGCAGATTGGCTGATTTGGGTCTACTCCCCAGAGGCCAGGCTCTCTAAGCTGGTACTTTCAAGCCAGTCCTATAAAAAGCACGCTGCAGTAGGACGACATAAACTAGATCAGAGGTGCCTCTGGGGGTTCGGTAGGATGAGACAGAAAGCCTGTAAAACTCTGCAGCGGCGCTCGACAGCCAGTGTCTCCTGGGAAGAGTGACCTCGACGGAGGCAGTATGGAGCGAAACACGACTCGGATTTCTTTTCCCTGTTTGCTTCCCTCCCTTGAGTCCAATCGCACTAAATTACATCAGGTCATCTCATCAAGCAATCTGTGATGCGTTCAGGGCATCAGTCAAGTACATATGATGATTATGAACTTGCAACATTCTCCTGGAATGAATCCATATCTGTTCCGATGGATAGATATAGATCTGTGAAATATTGATTAGTGCTTGCGGTGTGTGTCCACAGGCAGACTCTTAAATAAAACCATGATATGTAGAGTTTCTCAATGAGAGCAGATTATTTTTTTCTTGTTTTTTTTTTTTTTTACTCAGAGCTACAATGTTAACGTTTTTAAAAAATTAGGACAAAACCCAATGAATTCCATCCTTACATAAAAAAATTGAGCAGAAATTAAACAGACAAGCAGCAATTCAGTCAGCAGCACATGTGTTGCATGCCAATTGTCCGACTGAGTTGATCTATTTGCATGTTTTTTGTTTTTTTTTTCAATTAAGTGTTTCTAATCATTTATTACCTTTTATACTTGTTTTCTTGTTGCAGCAAAACATGTGGTTTAAATGGGAATACTGCACCGGTTTTGGATTTCTGGATAGACTGACAAAAATATGGAAGGATAAAATTTCATTTTTGGAGATTATAGTGATCATTTTCACCCAGGTCATTTTAAATGCTGTCTGAATATATCCTGCAGCAGCCACATTGTGCTTGCCAGCCAGACAAATTTAGAACATCTTTAGTTATCCTCATCTTGTCTGCCCTGGCATGACAGCCTTTCCCACCATCAAAATATAATCACCGCAGGTTAAAGGAAACACAAAAATGATTCATTTGAGTACCTTTTTTCACTTCCTGTACTACTTTGCCTTCATCTTCACATGTTATTTTGTGTTGTTGTAGTTGTTGTAATCTATTTACTACAAACTCTGGGTGAGCAATTCCAGCCTCAATATCTCTGGTTTGGTCTGAAATATTTTTTAATAAGTTCACTAGAGAGCTCACTGTGGTCCAGCTTGGAGGAAGCCTCCAAAGATTTAAGACGGGATCAATGTTAGCCTACTGACTATCGCTCTCTCATGAAACTCAATCTTTTAGCCTATCTGATAAAAATCTTTCTCTCTGAGGTATTTGGTTAGCTTACGTGGTTTACTGAAAATTTTACTTAAGCTTAAAGGTGTTGGCTTTGGAGCAGGGGTGTTCCTTTTTCACAGTCCATGGTAATGTGATACTGGTAGTAGGTTGATCCTCAACTCTGTATCTAATTTCCATTTTTCTCAGAATTGGACCGCTTTGGTACAACATTAAAAACTTAGTAACAACTGGATATTTCAATTTCAATGGTGTGATGATACAAAACACATCAAAGCTGGTTTTGGAATAGAAACAGAGGCCAACACCAACACTCTGACCTCAATTCTGTGGAAAAACATGTGGACTCTGCTTAAAAACGAGATAATTTAATATATTCTGCTGGGACAATTATCAAATATCCAGCCTAAGTGATACCAAAAGCTTTTTGATTACTGCAGAATAAAAAGTAATCAAATTATATGCAACTTGCTAAGGGACATTTAACCAAAAGTTAGAGGAAGTGCATGTAGATGTGCATGTAAAATTTTGATCTTATGTGATTCAGGAAAAAGTCCAAACTAACCTGTGCGCCTAATACTATTTTTTTCTAGATCATTAGTGTTGCTTGTTTTCTTAAAATAGACAAAAGATGGTTCAACTGTAACACTTGAAGTCTGATGAGTGTACGCAAACTTCTGACCTGAACTATAATTAGACTCCATGCTAAAAACCGATGCTTCCTCCACATTTTGGTATCAATGTAACAATCAAGCCTTTGCTGTTTCCTCTGTATGAAATCAGATAAGTCTAATGAGCATCGAGTCCTTCATCCATTTCAGCTCTTTGCGTTTCTCGGCTAAATGTGCTCTCCTGCAGTGTTATTTCATTCCCACTGCTGTGATCTTTAGCTGGGCTGAACTCTGAAGAGCAACTCAATTAAAAAAAAAGGTCATCAAGTCAACCTTTTTTTTTTCTGAATCACACCCTGCCCCCAGCAAGCTTTTTAAAATGAGATGGCCAGGCCTCATGTGGTCCCCTCTGTAAAGCCTGGCAAATTCAATAAAACAGTACAGTAGGAAAGTAGCCCTATTTTATAGTCATAGATCTGCAGTGGATGTAATATCACATGCCTCAGTTTATTCACTAGTTTAGAAATGCTTAAAATGTTTAAACGTAATGGTTTTTTTGTTCGTGAGGTTAAAAAAAAACCTGAAAAACATTTTATCATATTTAGATAGGGTGCTTACTCTGTATTTTTCACATGGTTTTCAGCAACAAAGCAGTTCAAAGTGCTTTACATCATTAAAACAAAATTACAAAGTCATAGAAGGCACAGTCAACAATTGATGAATTAGATTTTGTCACGTGCCATTGTGTTTCAAAAGCAACTCTAAACAGGTGGGTTTTTAGTCTAGATTTAAAGGAACTCAGTGTTTCGGCTGTTTTGCAGTTTTCTGGAAGTTTGATCCATATTTGTGGTTCATAAAAGCTGAATGCTGCTTCACCATGTTCGGTTCTGGTTCTGGGGATGCAGAACCAGAAGACCTGAGTGGTCTGGAATATTGGACAGACTTTGGGCTTCATTCTGAACTGAATATCTGCCACCATCCAAACAAAGCTGGCATCGAACGTTTCCATTAAGTAAACACCCAAAGAGCAACAATCAGACACATCATGCGGCCGGACAGTCCTGTCAGACTGTCGGGGGGTTTTAACAAGGTTGCACTGAGTAACAAGCGCTTGTTGAGTTTACAGCTGCTTTTTACAAAGTTCAAGGACATTTCTCCACCAGTTGCAGCCAAAACAATAGATACTCATTCCTATTCAGGCACATTGTTTTATTGAATTCCCCCAAGTCAGAGAGGCTGCTGCATGTCGCTTCCTATCATTTACTGAGCACTTGGAGCGACCTTTTGCCCCCACTTCTGGCCAACTGAAAAAAACCAGATGGGCTGCAGATAGTATCCAGAGGGGCTCTTCAAAGATTCCCAAATAGGTATCATAATTATGCTGCAACCGTGGGCAGAATGAAATCATACTCAAACTCTGTTTTCTGTCCCCAGAATCCCCTCTAGCATTTATGTAATGTGCTGCTTGTTCTACTGTTTAAAAAAACTGTTAGAACAAGAGTTTGCCAAAACCTTTGTGTGCAGATGAGTGACAGGAAGCCACCTGGCAGACCCTTGTGCACAGCAGATGAGGTGCCAATCAAAGTTATTTCACAGATAGCAGCACGGCTGTGACCCCCGTCACTGAGGTGATTCTGCTCCTCTTGTTCATGCAAATAGATTGAGTCGTAATGCTGTGTGTGGTTCCAGAGGTCAATAGCCAGCACAAACAGAAGTTAGACCAGCTGGGGTTACTCATCTGCAATGATCTATTTACTCACATTAAAAAAGGAAAAAAAAAATGTTTATGCTCACTGTTGCAACGCATCCGAGAATTATCGCTGAAATTACTGGCAACCCTGCTAGAGATGCATAAAAATAATATATATATTTTTTTTATTGTTGTAGTGTAATTTAACTGAAATATTGAGAGAGAGGACTGCATGTGGGTAGGGTTAGGGTTGTTAGTACTGCTGCCTTTTAGCAAAGTCTGTCGTCTTTCTGCATTCAGTTTGCATGTTCTCCCAGTGCATATGTGGGTTCTTTTCAGGTAATTTCCAATGATCAAAAAAATGCATGTTACATTAGTTGCCCTCTCTAAATTGCTCATAGCAGTGAGTTTGTGTGTTCATGGTTATTTGTCCTGTGTCTGTCAGTGTTGCCCTGAGATAAACTAATGACCTCTCTAGGATGTGCGCATCTTGCCCAATGACCACTGGAGATCGCTACCAGCCCCCCAGTGAACCTTCAAGGATGAGCACATAGAGACAACAGGGCAGATCCCTGTTCAAAGGAATCAGTCTTTTAAATTGAGTATATTTATACAGCAGGGGAAGAATTCTCCAAAAGCAATTTGTTTTTAGTAACCCAAAATCAATTAGTACTACATTTTTCTATAAGATGAAGTGCATTTTTTGTTTATATTTTACTATTTAATGTTCCAAATCTTCAAAACTGAATGAGAAAAAGTTATAACAGCTTAACTTAGTCCAGGCATTATGGCTCATTTTTAAAACTGCTGTAAATTAACAAAACATTTTCCCCAGTCCTGCAAAACCCTCCCATGAAACAAACGCTCCAAGTGGGTCTGGCATAAATCAAAGCCTGAAAAAACACCTCACAGCCACTGCTAAGTTACAATGTCTTCCAAAAGTCCTTGGAAACGTGCTAGAGTGCCTGTCATCATGACAAAATCCGGTGGTCTCTGCCTGAAACCTAAAAGTGGGCCATCCTTGGGATAATGATAATCCAAAACATATGGCTAAATCAGCACATGGTTCATGGGACACCAAATCAACTTTCTTCCATGGCCATGTCAATCAGCATGCCTGAATCATATAGATAGTGGGCTGAGCTAAGAAGAAGATTGCATGAGTATTAAATTACAACCATCTTTTTCTCATGGGTCAACAAAACTATATGCGTCAGTGTTAAAGTTGAAGCATCCCTATGCAGCCTCAGCTAAACAGCCAAAAAAAACCCAATTACAGCAATGCATTTCAGAGATTACAAGTCATAGCAGCAATAACATAATTCTCTCTTCTCAGCCTTGATAAAACAGGAGTTGAGACCAATCCTATTTGTTGCGAGTCAGCGCTCTGCTTGAAATGCCCCCATCGGCCTCAGCATCCCCACAGCCTTTAGCCAGTAGAAACGGGCCCAACTGTGCAGAGGCAGCTGAAGAATACAGGTCAGAGTCCAAATCTTGGTATCTGACAGCATCTGGTGACAGGTCGGCTCCTGATGAGCTAAAGATCTTATGCACCCAACCCCATTTTTATCCCCGTTTCTAATCCTCTTCATCTCATCACAGATATTGTGATTATTTGTTGGGTGAAGGTCAAAAGAAGAAACACTTCTATTGCAATGTGATTTCAGCGCCATTAAAAGACGCATGCAAAACAGAATGACTTTTATTTCTTCACATCCTGAATACAGCCCATCTTGATCTGACCTAAATTTAGGCACTAAGTGGGAAAACCTCTATAAACCAGGTACAAGCCATTGGACCAAAGGCTCAGAGGCCGTGCTGCAGCTTTGGAGGCCTCCTGTCAGGTTTTTGTCGTGTTCTCTCACAAGCACAAGAAAAGAGGGTATTATGGTGGATTTGCAGCTCATTGTGTACAGTGTAATCAGAAGACTTTTCTCTGAATATTTATGTTTTTTAGCTGTTTGCACTTTTCATTTCAAGGCAAAGCAGCCAAGACAATGGTCATTATCTTGAAGAGGGCACGCTTATTGAAGCGACATACAAAAGTTGCCTTTCACAGAAGCCACACTCCTTAATTAAAATGGAAAAAGAACATGAAAGGAAAGTTTCACATCAGCCACTGGCATGTTCTTATTTCAGAGTCATTAAGAAATCAAAATGCCAGAACTGTCAAAAACTAGAAGGAACAAAAACAAATGTAAACCGCAGCAAAACAGAGAGTTATTGATTCTGTCCAAATAATAATTACAACGTGTGGTTTATTAACTTTCATGCCAATTAGTTTTTGCCACTACAAACATCTACAAACTGTTTTCAGGCAAAGGAAAACTCACCAGGAACATAAATAATAGCAGCTCATAAATTAAACAAATCACATCATTGGGCAAACTTGAGTCAGGCCACTACAGCGACATTCCCGCCAGCCTGCTTGTAAGAAGAGATCGCAGCTTGAAGCATGCTGTTCTTTCTGGGACTTCTTGTTGATAGTCCCCCACACTGCTAATGTTTGCCCACAAATACTCACCGCATCAAAGGTCATTGTTTGATGTTTAACCCAGAGTGACGTAAAACTTGAAGTGGTGGTGGTCGGTTTTCTGAGGGGCATGAGGGATTTTGTCATCGGACTTGGAGGGCTAGGCCTCCATAAAACTTCTGGGGTGATGCGAGGACTTTGTTAGGAGCTTTTTGGACTAATGCCCTTTTCTGTCCTTTGATAATCTCTCTTTTATTCTGAGTTTTATGTCAGTTACAAGGCCAGATGGAGTCAAAGGAGGAAAGGCATGTCTGCATAAAGGTAGCATTGTCAGTGCCACGACCCTAATCTCTGTCCATTATGCACATTACTTTGCATGCTTATCACTTGATAAGCATGCAGTATTAACATGTTTGGAGTGGGGTTTGTGATGAAAAAGGGGATTTTTTTTTCTTTATCCATAACGTTCCAGACAATAAAAACGTTTCTCCTGATCTCTAAATGTAATGAATTCTATCTCTCTGAGAGGATTTCAAGAAGAAATTCAGACGTTAGACAGGATACCAACGATGGCACTAAAAAATAAGAATTATGCAAGTGAGCATGACATTGTTAAAAAACATATAGCAAAACAGAAGTTGTGTGTGTGTGTGTGGGCAGGCGTGTGTGTATGTTTCTGCTTGGGCATAGAAATAAACCAAGGCTTAATGTAATCACACATTTTTCTTGTCCCTTACACCTAAATTGATCTGCTTAAGACATCTTTGCCATCCATTTATTCCAAACTTTAACTTTGTCATAAAATTGCACTGTGAAGGGTGCATTTGTTACAAACACTTTAAATTAGCTAATGTGCTAATTTCTGCCTATTTACACTGCCAGGAATTATGGCAATGATGATTAAAGTCCTTCAGCTTATGTTTTCTAATATTTTCCCTCAAAGGTAATCACCTGGTGATCAACATATCTGTCTCTGTGGGAAGCCATTATTGAAAACATATGCCTCTCCCCTTGTTTTAAACATAATGATATAAACAGAACTCTCCTATGCTAACAATCACAACATTCTGGTGTCTCTTTGTGGGAGCCGGCTGTTGGCAGGGAGTGACTCTGGCTATGTGTTTTCAACACAGAAGAGGCTGACTGCCACTGGTTTAAAAAATGCAAACTGTCAAAAAAAAAAAAAAAGAAAATGAAAGGTTTATACCAACAACTCTTTATTTGTGCACAAGCAATATTGAATATCAAAACTTGGGGCTCATATGATTTATAAGAAATCTCCAACTTTTCTAATTGGAATGGCAACTACAAGGGGCATTCTTGTATTTCTAACTGGTAGCTAGGAAAATGCTTAATCACTATACTAACTGCTGCATGACATAGAGTCAGCACCTTTATTTCACAATAGTAATTATGAATGAACATAGAAGAGCTAATGTTGGGACTAACTAATTATTTCAGAATGTTGAATGATGATGAATTGTGAACTATGAAGTTGAATTTATTTAGTGTTGACCTATTTAAACTGAACTCAGAACTACTTCTTGTTAAATGGGAACTTGCGCAACACTCCTCAGAGATATTTCTGATCAGCCCAGCCATCACATGTAAACACACAAAGACATATAGCCATGTATGCACAGTCTCTCCCATAAATGCGATTTAGATTGACCTGTTAGCCTAGCATGCATGATTTGGGCAGCAGAAGGAATTAAACGCCAGTGTAAACATTGGAAAAACATGCCAAATCAACACAAAAAAGCTGAACTACACACAGGGCCTGCTGGTCTCTGAACACCACCAGCAGGCAAGGCAGGTGAAGTGTCTTGCCAGAACAAACTCCCATCACAAGACACAGATGAGCAAGTTTGGTGTGGAAGAAACTGACTGCTCTGCACCCAGATGTTAACCCAATAGAACACCTTTGGGATGAAATAGAGCAGAGACTGCAATCCAGGCCTTCTTGTTCGACATGAGTGTCTGACCTCTGAAATGCACTTCAAAGGGAAAAGCCAAAAATTCCCTAAAACACACTCTTAGACCTTGTGGAAAGCATTTCCTGAAGTTCTGAAGTGATAGTAGTTTAAAGGTTGGGTAAACATCATATTAAACAATATGGATTAAAAATGGGATGTTCATATGAAAGCAAACAAGCAGCTGCTTTTTAATCTGATGCACTCTTGACCTATCTGTGTACTGAAACATGGTTGGGTAGGATTGGTTACGTTTTATTAGATCCTCACACAATTTCAGTCAAATATAACTGTATTTTATCAGGTTAAGCTGGTAAAAGTAATAAAACTGTCACGAACAGACAGAAAATAGCACAAAACACAATTTTCTCTGTCTTTACTAAGTTCTGAAGTATTTTATTCCAAGAAATGTGCATCTCAGTTTAGCTTCATTGAAACCAATCTTTACTTCAAGGCTGCTCTGGGAGTCCCAGTTGACACAAGTAAGATAACCTCTAATTATAAAGAGTGAGTTTAAACAATGATATTATCTGACAACTGGTTGAATGAGTCAGTCGAGAGAGATAGGATTGCTTCAGTATTAATAAAACGATGTCCAGAAATTTGGGCAGAATGATTTGCTCAGAGCAAATAGCTGTTGCTTTCTCCCACATCTCACTGAGTGGGAGGTACGGAAGCGTCTCTCTCCAAGCGTTCACGCCTAGCATATCCAAAATATTGCATTGTTGTAAACAAGCTTTTTTTCACCCCCAACAGATAGATCTGTCCATTAAAGTTGACCTTTTACATCCCGGCTGCGGGGGAGCGTTCTGTGACATAGTTGCACTGGCTGTCTCTATAGTAACAAGAGCAATTCAGTCGATTGTGGTTTTGGTATTTAAATGCCATCGGAAAGAACAGTGAGGGGCTGCTTGTTGTGAAACAAGTTGCTACTCAGTAGCGAAATGAGGACCTGTAAGGGACAGTAATTGCAATGGGCGGGGAAGGGAATGAAATGAGTTCTGTTGACAGTCACTCCCTGCCGACCCACACATCCCTGGAGAATCCCATAAAACTCAAGTAGATGCTATCAGCTTTTAAACATGTGTAAACACATGCTCTCCTAAATGCCCTTTCTGTTTCCTGTACTCCCCAGACAGTAAACTTGTTGCAACGATCTGAATTCATTCACCGGGATCCAGGGGATCAGTTACGGACTGAATGGATCCTTTATTGAATTTTAGCTCCTAACAGATGCACACACCTGAACACGGCTTTTAAAACAGTCCCGGGCCGATCCGCAAGGCTAGAAATTAGTGGTCAATCATGTAGAGATTAAGGAAAGAGAGTGTAGAAAGAGTCCATTTGAAAAAAGAAAGAAAGGAAAAAAAAACAGTGGTACATATGGTATCTTGATGTCCTGTGGTTATTTGGAAGTGGTGGTACAGATCAGAGTGCATGAATGTGTGAGTGGAAGTCTCATGAGGCGTTGCAAAGATGCTCTGTTTTTGCAAGGCTTTTGCATTTTTTTGTGAGAATTTTCTTATCAGTGCAGAACACGTAGTATGAAACAGGCATATAAAAACAAAAGACAGAGTGTGCTCACAGGTCAGGCTTACTCATTAAGAGCCTCTTTTATGCAAACAGGGAATCAGGGGCAGTCGATAAGGGAGTCGACCCCACAGATGAACCCACAGGTCGCCTTTGCTTCCTCACCTTCTGTCACAAAACACATCTCCCTCTTAGTATCCCACCTCATCTTTCTTCAAACTCTCAGGGGGAGTGAGCCATTGGCCTCAATCTTCCAGACCGCTTTGGCCTTCTTATCCCTGATCTATAATAAAAGTATCTAGCAATACAGCTGAATCAGAGATCAGAGGCATACTATCTAACAACAACAACAAAAAAAGTGTGTTGTTTTTTATGTGTCAAAGGATTTACCGGAAAAGCACAGGCTAAAAGGTTTGACAGAAAAATAAGAACCATGACAGTCAAGTGATAAAATGTCAGAGGGTTGCTACAGAGGAGCCGGATGATGACTTTCACATTAATGTCACATTGTGAAAGGGGTCAAAAAAAGCAGAGACAGTGAAGCATTAATCTTGTAAGGAAGTGAAGGGAGGGAAATGTCATCATAGCTTTTCAACAGAGAGGAAAACTCAAAGCCTAAAACTCAGTTCAGTGGAAAAAAAGAAAAAAATGTGTTTATATTTCAAAAAGCTGAGAGCAGCTGGATTTAGGTTTAGTTTTTAAACACTCAGACAATTTAACAGCTTATGCTGATCTGTCCTCATGGATCAAAACGTAATCTGTGCACTGCCAGCTCACCATCTCCACTTGCCGAGGGTCCAGGTTGGTGGGAGCGGAGGCCGGCACAGCAAACTGGATCTTTTTCCTCTCCTTGTGCTCGCCCTCGACCTCGGTTGACATGGAGGGCTCCATGTTTCTGGATCCCGGGGCTCAGACTCCCAGTGGAAGCCAAAAGATCTCTGCACCCCCTCTGGAGGAACCTCCCACTGCTGGGTAGTCCCACTCCTGGCAGCCTCTTGCTCCTGCCTCACCTCTGCACTGTCAGACTTTCTTCAGAAAAATAAATAAATAAATGCACAACTGCATGTACTTCTTCCTGCCTCTTGTCCACTTTCCCACTGCTGCTGATCTTTTCTGTCACTTTGATGTTTAATTCTGCCTGTGCCTGTGTGCTCTCGCTTAAAACCTGTGCGGCAAGAGTGACTGAGGCATGTCCTCAGATCTGGCTGTGTTGCAGGGAGGTAGGTGGGTAAGAGGAGGAGGATGGGAGGAGCCAGCAGCTGAAAAAAGGTGGAGACATCAGGAGAGGGAGTGGTCAGAATTAATAGGAGGGAGGAGAAAAAAGAGGGAAAGGGGGAGGTACACTGAAGTTAAAATTTATATGTTGATTTTATATATTAATGTATAAAATCTCATCCCCCATTTGTTTGTGAATGAGAGATTTATGCATAGAGGGGGAGGAGACAGAAAGAGAAACAGACAGAGGGATTCAGAGGAAGTAAACATCCAGCAGCAAAACTTGCTGACATTACAACAGATTTGTAACGAGGCGTCGCACTGAATGAGAGAAAAGCAGCTTATTTAAAAAAAAGGAACATAATACAATGCTAGCAAAGCAAAAATAATACAGTGCATTCCAAAAGCACTCAGTGTTACCCATTTTGTCACATTTCAACAACAATGTATTTCATCAGGATTTAATTTCAAACAAAGTTGTGCAGAAAGGACCTAATATTTCGTCTTTTACAATTTGTGTCTCTTCTAACTTTGCACATCTACAGGCTGAAATGTTTGACCCATTAATTGTCGTAAAATAAATCATATTTGGTGAAGAGCTTCTATGAGATCAGTTTTCATGTCTTTCTATTGATATCATTGAGTTTCGTTGAATACAAGCTTCCCTGATGCAGGCCTTGAAGCTGCCCATACCACATCACCGTGGGTACAGTATGTTCCTCCGATGTGCAATGTTTGTCTTCTACCACTAGCAGCATTTTGCATGCAGGCCAAAAAGTTTACGTTTGGTTTGGTCTACCGCATAGACTATGTTTAGATTTTTGGATTAAAACATGGTCTTTCAACAGACTACCCCACATGAGCTGAGGATTTCTGGAGCTCCTCCAGACTTTTTATCCACCTCCCATTTATAATTTTTTCCTTGCCTGGCCTGTCACCTTAAATGGGCAGCTACTTCTGGCTACTTCGACTGCTGGATGCAACCAGATTTCATTTATGGTAGAAGAAAAGGGACCAAAGTGTACCCTGCATTTCTTTCCATGGATTTTTTTTTCCCTAAAAAATTTGAAAATGTTTCCATTTTCTTTCACTTCACACATATCCATTTGGTTTTGGACTATTTGGATCAATTCCAAGGGTAGGAAAACTTTAACAAGGCACTGTACACACAGCAGCCAACACGTGTTGATGTTAGAAAAGCCCGGTCGTGTCAAAGAAAACAAATGTCTGTGAAAGAAAGCAAAAGTGCAAAAAGAAACAACAAGTTTTCTCATTTAAAACAAGATGATACAGTTTTAATGTTTGTATGTAGAGCAGAAATATTTCACCTCATATGTAGAGAAAGGAGGCATTTCATCGCTACTTTCAGGGACTGAAAGCTAGCTGTTATTTCACTCACATGGCAGAGGGATTTAGACAGAGCAGAGTGGTGGATTTGGCCCGAGGGCAGATTTGAGCTTTGACATGGACTGGAATGAAGGAGATGGCTTTGGTGATGGTAGAGGAGGAAGCTGTGGTGGAGGAGGGATGGTATAGGAGGCTAGAGGGGCTTTGTGGGCAGAATATAGAAGGTCAAGGTAGATTTGGTGCACTGGGAGTGTTTCAGCATCTACAGAGTACAGAGTTTAGACTGAAGAGTAATCTGAATGTTTATCCCGCTGGTGAGAGCATTATTTATTCATTATTTTAATCTCTTTTCTTTTTTTTTTTTTGAAGCGGGGTTTGAGTCAACAAAGCCCATCCCTTTCAAAGATGAAAACTAATTTCTGTGGCTTGTTTATGTAAAGTTTAACACATCCCTCATGCAGTTCAAAAACAAATAAATCTTTCCCAGTCGCAGCGGTTGCATAACTTGTAGTGTGATCGGCAAGAATTGTGCAATTTTTCAAGGGGAATGAGTAATAGGGCTCTGTGCAAGAGTCCAGCCCTCTACAAGCCGCACCAGCATTCTAGTTTTTAATCAAACTGAAGATTGAGTAATTTTTGGCAAATGATAAGGGAATGACTAACTAGAGTATGCTTGCTATTTGAAAACTGTTCTATCAGCATGTGAGGGAAAGCCTTATATAATAATTAGACCTAAAAAGGCATTTTAAGCTATTTTTCTGGTTGAAGTGTGTATATTATTATAGGTTTACCCATTTCATACATAAAATGTTTCTGCCAAACCATGAAACACTCATTATCTAGACGTATCTCAATATTGTGCAACATACCAAACAATGTTTGCTTTGCAAAATCATCTTCATCAATAGTTCTCCGCTTTTTATGAAAGACTTCCCAGGGTTTTTTTTGGTTTTTTTTACATTATGGCTGCTTTTTCTATTCTTTTTATGTTGACCACAAAAGCTTACACTGCAGGATAAACTAGTAGAAAAATTCACAAAAGTAGGACGGAAGAACTATAAAAACTGTGTCAATGAACAATGGATGAAACCCTGTCTGTGAGAAACAGGGAGAACAAGTCCAGCAAAGACCCACTGCAAACCCGGAGAGATGCATCATCCTTCAACCAATTGTCTCCTGTGTAACTGAATCATAGCTCAGAATTATGTGGCCTAATAAATAAACAAACTTCTCTCTTAAATTGAGCAGGAAAATCAGAAAAAGTCAGCTAAAAAGTTTTAAAAACTTTCAGAAATGTCTGGAGAAATTTTATAAAAGGACAACATTAAAAAATGTTAACAGTAAAACTAAAAATATACATCAGGTAGGATGTTATATTATTGAAAGGTTTGGTTTAATAGATTATTTAAACACACAAAATATGTTCAACTCCTACTTAATGGCTGTTATTTTCAAATGGTACTTTTAAACTGGCAAAAGAATTAAAACATGTATTTTTATTGACTGAATATGACTCTATATGATAATCAGTGTTGTCATATTTCCTTGATGAAGGGAATTTTTAATATTTTTGGAACAGGATTCCTGTATAATTCACAAATTTTAACTTTTTCTTTCAGTTTTCAATTTCTAAAATGTTTTGAGATTTGCATTTATTTTGTTTTATGATAATCAATTTAATAAACTGTTTCAACTGCATTGATGCCACAAAAACTGTGACTTTGTTTTTTTTTATTATGAGTAAAAGCAGTGGAACATGTACAATATAATTATTAAAAAAAATGCAATTAAACCACTCGAAAACAACTGTAAAAAGAAAAAAATCTATCTAAAATTGCTAAAATAGAAACACTGTTGAATATAAATGACAGTCACCTTTTCTGACTCAAACCTTAATCCAGAGAATCAGATTTTTATAAAATATATTAAATGACAAAATTCCAGCAACATCTATTATAGTGAGCTTCTGTGCACAATTACTTTGACGTCACCGCTGCAGTTTACTGAACACAGCACTGTGCAGAGGCAACAAACCGTGAAAAAGTATCAAATGTTACAAACATCCTTCTGCCCCCACACTGACTGAATGAATTACAAGACAGAGAAGGTGTCAGGTAGGTTTTCAAATCTATTACACAAACATTCCAGAGCAGCCAGGCATTGTAAAATCCCCACTCTGTTTGTAAAATTAACAAAATTACAACCCATTGCTGACAAGGACAAAAAAAGAAAATAAAAAGAAATCAAACTAATTTTCTTTAGCGTACAAAGGGTTTTTCCAGTTGATTTATTACTATTCACTTTGTTATTTTTAGAAAACTCGGTTATGTAAAACCTGCTGGTCCACCTGGACACGCAAACACAACTGTGTTTGTGTGTCTGGATGCTCCCACGGGAGTGTTTGTATCTGTCTCCAATTAAGTTATGTCACACTTGCCCATGCAAAGCTAGCTTTTTACGCACATTATTAGTGTCTGAGCTCATCTGCTTGCAGACCTCAATGGCTTCCACCTCTATTTCTACTGAGCTCTGTGTTTGTTTACACATTTTGTTGCAGGGGCATTATTAAATCACTGGTCTGGCAGTACGGAGGGAAAACCTGCTGAAGATAGATCGTACTTGCAGCCACAGAAGTGACAGCTCCAACAGCGTGCAGGAACAAGATGTGCTCAATGTTTGAAATGTGTAGTGTAGAGTAACACATGAACACCCCCCCCCCCCCCCCCCCCACACACACACACACACACACCCTTACAGAAATGTTGGAGACATCCCAAGTGAGTTCTAAAGTCAGATGGAAAAGGCAGTAACTCTATTTTTTCCTGAACAAGACATCTTGGACCATGTGACGTCCAGTGGAGCTGCAGCACACAAAAACCTTCCTGTTATGAAAATAATTCAGACCTCCAGCAGATGATATCTGAGCTACTATAAGGCACAAATGCATTCTGGATAAGCATAAAGTAAAATATAATTAGCTTTTTTGTGTTTTTACTCTAATCTTATGCTCTCCACATTTTGCTCTTGTTGAAATAATAAGCTGTTACATTTACAAAAGACTTTGAGGGAAAACATCAATAAATGGTTAAAAGAAATCCATCATTTGGTTTCAAAAAAGAGGCTTTGTACCAGTGTAACAGGCAGTGATTCTGCAGGGAGAGCTCATCAGTCAACACCCGACTGGACTCCTCACTCATCCCCCCTTCATCCTGTTGTATAAGAAACCACACAATAAACAGGTTGTATTCACAGGCCTCACTCAGGCTCACCTGGGATGGCTGCACATCAGCAGACTCAGTAACCGACTGCGACGGCTCAGCTCGTCTGAAAAAGGAAGGAACCAGCACTATCTACTGGTGGATGCATCTAATTACAAGTTCCAAAGTGAAAGTATTTTGTTTATTCAGTTTTTCTGTCGTTCTAAAGGCCTTAAAAGCCACTGGGGTGGATAGCACGTCTGAAAACCAAGCAAACACTAACATGAGTCCTCCAAAGGCACTGAAATTGTCACACAAGGTAGGTTTATAATAGTCCAACATCGACTCCTGCTTATCCTTTGTCAGGACTGAAGGAGGAGCTGCACTTGATCGAGAGGTCAGTGGGGGAATGGAGTGATAAACTCTGAACAGGGTCAAAAGGTGCAAACTGAAAATTATTCACAAACATTATTCAGAATCTCCAGGTAACACAATATCCCTTTTTATTGGACTGGGGAATATCCAAAGATAACAGTGACAGCAAACAAGATCTAGTTCTGCCATTTCTAACAAATAATTTGTATATTATTTGTATAGTTAAACCCTAGAATCATTCATACCCCAGCAGATTTACATTAGGGTTTATTTTCTAAACTGAATTACATCCGAAACACTGGGCCTCTTCAAAATATTATTATTTCCTGCTAGAGGAAATAAGTTGGTAAAATAAAAAGATTAAATAAAACGGAAATCTGCTAGGGGTAAAATGTAAAATTCAACTCAAGCCACAAGTTCCTGAGAATTAACCAGTCAAGCTAGCTCCTATTTGCAATACAAGTCAATGGAAAATTATTTCTCTTCATTTTGAGATCCTGAAGGAAAATGTTCACTTCAGGGTGAGTAGAGGATGTACTTGTGTATCTGTGTACGGACAAAAGTTAATGAGATATAAACTCCCAAAACTGAAAAATAAAACGTTTATTGGTGGAGTTTTTCCACATTTCAAACATGCAGCATACGTACTGTTTTTTTTCCCGTTTTTTTTTTTAGCTTATAGGTTAGTGAGGAAACCATGCTTGAATTTTTAATTCAGGGGATATTAGTATTATTGTTTCCACCATAGAATTTGCAGGTCTGATAGGTAAGAATTTTATTATATTTTACTTATTTGTTTGTGGCAGCAAATGATAAAAAAAAGACTAATCTTTGTATAAAATGATTTAACGGGTTATGATTGCTCGGAAAACTGAGGGACTCTATTCTGAAAAGTTTGATAACCACTAGGTGCCACTAGATGGCAACCTTTTCCTACATTTTCCCTTTAAAAGCTCATCTCATGTCCTATAATTACTTATTAAACAGAGGTTTTTAATTGATGTGCGCTTGTCATTTGAAATGAAAACAATTTCTACTTTCCCATCATTTAGAGACATTTAACAAGGAATGATCCCTTCAAAGAGGCATCATCCAAACAAATGGAATCATTTCCTAAATTGTGATTGTAAGGGTAAAGAAAATAGGAAGCTCTAAGGGAAAGAAAATGTGGGCATTATCAAACAATTTTTTAAACTTTCTTGTGAATATATTGAAAATAACAACAAACAAAAAGTCGTATGTCTGTCTGTGATCGAGACATATAAAGTAAGGGATGTAGCAGGTGGAAGACACGGCGGAAGAGACAGAGGAGGACATGGCAGTAGGGCAGTGATTTAATTAGCACCCTATACCCCCTCCAGCCCTTCACTCATAGCATCAATAATGCATGGCCCCTTGTTTCTACTGCCATAATTAATCCTCTCTTACTATAATTAAAAGCTAAAACTCCCACAAGATGGTTCAGCTTGGCCAGGCAAGGGGTAGGGTTGGCACAGGAACTAATGAAACACTCACCCTGTGGACGGACACATTGACAGGATGAGACGAGTTGACAGACAGATCAACAGTCCAAACTGAACTCTATCAGAGATATGGAGGATGAGATGAGCAGAAAAGCTGAAATCTGAGAAAAAAGACAGACAAATTACATGAAAACATTTGAGAGAGAAATGTGTTCCTGGAGCTGTTGCATGTTGGATTTGTGAATGAGCGACATTGGAAAGAAGGACAGATCCACAAGTGCGTAAACCCACACTGAGGCGTGCACACAGTTACTTACAGAGGCATACCGCTCCCACATGAGATCCTTCTCTGCTGCAGCCAAGTCTTGACAAGAGGAAGAGGTGGAGCTTTCTGATGCTGCAATTAGGACCTCACTGTCTGGGCAAGCAAACTGAAATTAATACTTCAATCGGGGGCCTGGCACACCTACAGGCACACATTCAGACACCCCTACACACACCAATGAATACAAAAACTACCCAGGATTCCAGAATAATTCATCTACCTTCCAATCACAGATGCGTGAATTATCAAATCTGTCTCTCAGCTCCCTTTCTGTGGATTATTGTACAAGATTCACACCATAAGGATAGATTTGCATTGGAATGGACAGAGTTTTGTGTAGCTGATGCTTTTATCTTTGTGAAAATGGGTGCAGGGAGTGTGCAGGTCTGGCCACATGCCAGGAAACAGCACAGTTGGGGGAGCAGAGGTCACTTTTCAGCCTTAATGTCCTCTCCTGAGTCCCTGCTTCTCTCGCAACAGAGAGCACTCACCTGATTCAGTCACCTGTCCAGCATTTTTAACCAACGTCTGACTTCAGGAGCTCTGGACCTTGCAGGTACTTCTCACAGCACCTCACCACTGTAAGCGCACTCCCTTCAGTCTCCCTCCTGCCCCGCCAGCCTCGGCCCCATCTCCACTTGATTTATCGCCCTAAAATACCACTGCACTAATTAGTCAAGTAATTAATTAATAGGCATTTGCATTTGTGCATATGCAATTAGGAGGCTGACGAGAAGAGAGTGCAGCTGGGGCCCAGGAGTCTGGTGGGGGGAGGTGGGGAGGATGGTCCCCGTGTGTGTTGTATGTGAGCATGTTTTTCTACGCGTGTAGAAGTTTGCACTTTTTACAGAAAGACAACTGAAGAGCAGGTCATCACCTCACACGTCTGCAAGAGATGAGGTGGATGGGGGGAGGAAAGGATGAAGATGCAGGAGGTGTTTACTGACAGCTTTGAGATGCGAGTTGACGTCATTTGACTATTGAGAATCTGATATCTTAAAGAGAAGGAGCTTCGTTTTCTGCATTTTGATTGCATGCAATGAAAAGCACAGCAGGTGGTCCTTACTTAGACTAATCCGCCTTCAAAACGGACGCAAAGTGATTCTAAAATGCCACAAATCCGAACAATCTCTCCTCGGGCGTTTTAATATCAGATCAAAGTCTCCCTGATTGGTGCTGCTCTGAGCCCACTGCTGGCTAAACTCGAGCTGTTGACATTTAGCATTTATTTTGGCAAGGTGACCCGAAGGTTGTTTGGAACTTGTTAAGAATAAATCCCATCCCCTACTTTTCTCAATTGACCGCTGCTATCCCTTCCCCCACCTCCCCACACAATGCAGCTGAGGAAGGATAGGGCATCCGTTTGGCTGGTAGTGGCGCTTGATGCCCCTCTACACACTTGCAAGCTGACACAATCACATCAACGTGGTCTGGGGTAGTGCCAGGTTATCATCCTGGCTAATCCCATAAGGGAGGAGACACATTAGTGAGTCTGCAGCGCCATTACACTCCCGCCACAGCTGCTGTGCTGCTGGTGACCCCACAGATGACCCCTGCAACCTCCGAAAGGCCCCTGAGTTGTGTCTGCAGAGGTCCAAGCCCAAGGACATGATGAGCTTCCATCAGCTATTTCTCATCCACCAGGTCCCCACTCGCCCAGCCCAGTGGGTCTGCTCATGCCAACTTGGACTTTGTGGTCATCAAGCTCATTTCGAGCACATTAACTTCGATAATACCTCCTTAATAGAGAGATCTCAGAGCTGGGAAGGACACAATGCTGCAAATAAGACACACTGAAGGGAAGCAGGAATTCTTGCATCTCCTCCGCTCGTGTGCCAACATGCCTCCTCCTTATTCTCGGGCACCTCTGCCAGCTCCAACCGGCATCAATTCCTTGTCATCCTCCACTGCGCCCCCTCTTCCTCCTCATTTTTCATACATCCCTCGTGGATATGCACACCTGGGTCTCACGCTCTCGCTGTGTATGCCTCCCCGCTGCTGGCAGCCCTCACTCAGCACTGCAGAAATCACAAGCTCTCCGACAGCAGCTACCCATAGACGTCCGCCTGTCTACGCAGCGTCACACGTTTTAATATGATTTCATCGGAGACTCTGGCAAGTGGGTCGGCCTCAGCCGGAGCCAGGCCCAGAAGAGTCAGAACAAATCACAATTGGTTTTGGTTGCCGTTCCTCTGAATTTCATGAAGGTATAATTTGATCCAATTAGGTAAATAAATAAACAATATGCCTGCTGTTCCATGCCCTTAATGCACTTATAATTCATCCCCATCCCCTCCCCCTGCTCCCACTCAGGCATGAAGGAACCAAATATGTGTTGTAGGGTGAATCAAAAGTAAATCCAGCTTATTCAGTGTTGATTTGGTAAAGAGTTTTATAATAGGCTTAATGAAGCATTGTTTTTCATCTTTTCAAACTGAAAACTTGTACATGAGCATAATTAATTGCTTGGTTAGTGGGTTTCGTAGCTGTACTTGTTTCTGATTAAGATGAGGTCAAGGCTTATTTACTGTACTGTCACTTAAGCATATTTCACACATGAAACTGAGGCTGATCTCGCCATATTATACATCGACCTCACCACACTCACATGTCCGTATTTATAGCTTTTAGTAGCATCTTCCTTGTGGTGATTGCAGCATCCCACTCACTTATTGGCCATTAACAGTGAGTTTGGCAGGTGGATGAGAAATTTGGATTTTATAAAGTGGCCTACATGTCTGGAGGCAGCAGCTCAGGTCAGAAATGATGAGTTTTGTTGTTCCTTCATTTTATTTTCTCCCTTTCTCTTCTGTTTTTCCTCTCTTTTTTTCTGGCTGTGTGAGCGCTGCCGCGGTGACAGATGGCGAAGCCCTCCTCCTCCTCCTCCACCACTACCATCTCCATCTCCTCCTCCTCTCTCTCTCCTTTCCTTCTTTCTCTCTGTGAGTCTCTCTTCCCCCGGGAGGGCAAATCTCTCCGAATGCGGGCGCATGTCAATCACTGGGCTCTCATGTGATGGCTCTTGCCGGTGACGTGCCAGCCATATGGGCGCTGGCATCGCAGCCTTAGCTGGTATGTAACCCCTTCCCCGGTAGCTCACGGTTGCCATACGTGCACTGACACACACACACACACACACTATCTCTCTCTCTCTCTCTCTCTCTCTCTCTCGATCTCAGTCACTCTCTCTGTCTCTCTCTCTCTCATACTCTCACACACACACACACACACACACTCGCGCGCGCGTTTACATCCATGCATACATGCCCTCACGCATGCACACGCAGACAAGCCAGGACGCCGGGACAGGAGGACTCACCGAGCGACCCATCAGCGACAGGAAACGACAGCCGCGCGCCTCCTGCACCTGCACGCTGAAGGAGAGCGGTGCTTCGCTCGCTCGTGCGTTCCCGAAGATGGTTTGAAACCGAAGCGCGTGTTTTTTTTCCCCATCCTCTCTGTTTTCGCCTCCCGTCTGTCGCGAAAAGCGAAAGCACAGGTAAGTCACGTCAAATTTTTTTATTTATCTAAATAAGTAAATGAAATGATCAAATCTGAGATGCTGAATCCAAAATGGTCGAGATAAATGTAGGAGACAAACAGATTTTTACGCATGCACGTCGCTTGTAATTTGCAGGCTCTTTTGGCTCGGATCCACATGGACATCTAATCATCTAATTGTTCTAGCAGGTTCGCACCCATCCAACGCAATGCGAGCGATGTAAGAACAAAATATCACGCTGGCGGCACAAGCCTGGTCAGGCACGTAGCTCGGCAATAATGTGGCTCTGCCAGCTTTGTCCTTCAACTTTTGACACCAGAAGCTACCTGGATGATAAAAGCTATTATAGCCGGCCTGGGCCAGTTTCACCCCCTCTTGGATCGTTTTTCACGGAATCAGTCCTGAGGATTGGAGTAATGTGTGATAACAGTAGATCATGCTGGACACTGATTTGCTGTTGAGATTCCTGCGCTCGGACGGTGATGATCTGATAAACAAAAGACAAGGAGAAAGACAAATAAGATTTTTTTTTCTTTTTTATCAGCTTTGAAACAAGGAGGTCAACGACAGCTTATTGGGAGAACTATTGATGATTTCTATTTCTTTTTGTCTCTTTTTCTACTCCTTTTTTTTACGATTTGTACGGTCAGGCTCGAAGCAAATGAAAGGGTGGGACAACTGACCATAACAGGCTTGATTTACCTCCGCTTGTCCACTTTTTTCCCCTCTCGAGTCATTACTTAAAAACACTCAAGGGTTTTGTGTGTGGGGGGATTTTTTTTTAACGCAAGCTAAAAGGATACAAGCGATTTCCATTTGTAAAATCTGAAATCACGCACTCGTGCATATTGAATTAAGTGTGAAATCCATTTCGTGCAAGATGCATGTTCTGTTAATTAAATGTTGCTGCGTTTTTCCCCTCTAATTGTAGAAACCTCCCGAGCCTAAGATTTAAAAACTAGATTTTGCCCCTGGCACAGCCCCCGAGATAATTAAGCAAGCATCAGAGCCCACCTTACTGCTGCAACATAAATGTAACATGCAAAGAAGGAAAAGAGTCAAAGTTACCTCGTGATTAATTCACTTTGGCTAATAAAGTATATATATATATATATACAGAAACAATCGTAAAATCTGTATTTATCAAGATATGGCCGATTAATTTCGTTAAATATTTACCAGATGCTTCCGTATTAAATCCCTTCTCGAGGCAATTAAAAAGAATCTTCTTGTGGATGAATAGTGCTGGAATGCAGCCAGAAGTATATATGGGCGTCAGGAGGAGTGAAAGCGGGGGCCCCCGTGGGACCTGTAATGTGGCCCCTGCCGCTGGGACCCGCTGCGAGAGGACGCGACAGGGCAAACCAGTGACAGCAGGGAATTAAATGGGGATCCGTCCAGCTGTAAACCAGTGGAAAGCCTCGAAGCTGTCTGTGTCGAAATCCCTCACTCTTAAGATGTTTCCTTCGGTCCTTTGTGACAAATTTGACCTTTTATCTTACACTTTTGATTTAATGTACAGTAAAAATAAACACTATAATAATACAAGACTAGTCTGTGTAAGGAGAATTGTTTTTTCTCTTTTTTTTCTGAGGCAGCATTGTGCGACTGTTTTTCTTCCACGCTGTGATTGTTCGATCCCTCTGAGAATTTTTTTTCCCCATTTCCCTGCAGATTCACAATGTTGACGAGGCTTTTCAGTGATCCTTCGTTGCTTCCCGACGTGCAAAAATACTCTGCCTGGGCGGAAGACAGCGATGGAGAGGACCACAAAATCAAAGACGAAGACCAGGACGCTCAGGACGACATGGAGGCCTCTGACATGAGGGGAGACAGTCGGACGCATTCAGAGCACGCCGGGGACGACGACGAGGACGACGACGTGGAAGAAGACGAGGACGGCGAGGATACTGAGGGTGAAAGACCCAAGAAAAGGGGCCCCAAAAAGCGCAAAATGACCCAGGCTCGGATCGAGCGCTCCAAGATGCGGAGGATTAAGGCCAACGCCAGAGAGCGGACCCGGATGCACGATCTGAACTCTGCGCTTGACAATCTGCGTAAAGTTGTGCCCTGCTACTCCAAAACGCAAAAACTGTCCAAAATCGAGACGCTCCGATTGGCAAAAAACTATATCTGGGCCTTGTCGGAGATACTGCGTTCTGGGAAGAGGCCTGATCTTGTTTCTTACGTCCAGACGCTGTGCAAGGGTCTCTCCCAGCCCACTACCAACCTGGTGGCGGGATGCCTGCAGCTGAACTCCCGCAACTTCCTCACTGAGCAGCAGTGTCAGGACGGGGGCAGGTATGGCTCCGGCTCCTTCTCCATGAACTCCTACCCGTATCAGTGCGCGCGTCTGTCCAGCCCCCACTGCCAGCCGGGCTCGAACTCGCATCCGCTGAGGACGCACGGTTATTGCTCGGCGTACGACTCCCTGTACGGTGGGAGCGGGTCACCGGAGTACAACAGCCCCGAGTATGAGGGCCCTCACAGCCCGCCCCTGTGCATCAACGGCAACTTTTCCCTCAAGCACCAAGGCTCTGCGTCCCCGGAGAACGAGAAGGGTTACCACTACTCTATGCATTACTCTGGCCTGCCTGGCTCCAGACCGGCTGGGGCCCACAATCTGGTGTTTGGCTCCTCGGGGGCCCGGAGCGGCATTCACTCTGAAAACGTCCTGCCTTACCACGACATGCACTTACACCACGAGCGGGCCCCCGTCTATGATGAACTGAACGCGTTTTTTCACAATTAAAAAGTGAAGCCCATCATGCGTCCTCTTGTTGTCAAAACCACCCACGGCACACTTTCGGACTATAAGCCCGCCAGGATCCAGACAGTATCCTGGATATAATATTAATATTAATAATAATAATAATAAAACCTCTCACTCATTGTTTTCATTGGTGTTTTTTTTCTTTACCTGTCAACATCCAGTCTGTTTTTGCTATAGTCAGGGATGTAGTGGAAGAAAACTTGAACTACAATCTCATTTTGCGCAATAAAAGCTTCCCGTCCTTTGAAAGTGACCTGCATTTCAAGAGGACTTCATAAATAAACCACATTAGTAGACAACAAACGGATTTGAAATAATATTTATCATGTGTGATTTGTGTTTGTATTGGTGATTGTTTGCATTTTGGTGGCAGGATGTCCTACTACACCTCCCCACACTTTTTTCCCCATATACCACTACATCGCTGGCTATTTAGCAACACTCACCTAAAATTGGTGGTTATGTTATAAAAGAACAATTAAAAAATCACCTGCAAGGGACGAAATGAAAAAAAAAATCTAACAGGAGTGCAAAAACAAACGTTGAGCTGTTAAAAATTATAAGATGTGTTGGTTGGGTTGTTTTTGAAATTATTTGTATATTTATTTTCCGCCAGGAAATCCGTCGTTTGGCATCTATGCAAAACCATACGAGAGCACGAAGCGAGACAGACAAAGGCCCAGAAAGACACTGATCCAATGACAGCACTTTTGCTGCACACATTCTCTCTCACACACACCCACACACACACACTCCTTCATTAAACACACACACCCACACGCACACACACACACTGGAATCACACTTAGGAAACCTGACAAACATGCTCTGGCCAAAATCTTCAACTGAAGTCAACAGTCTGACATACACTGGAACTGACAATGGAAGATATTTATGACATTATTAAGTTATTTATATCGTTTTGTTAGCCAACAGGGCTATTCAAATGGAGTTTTTATTTATTGCCAATGTATTATTATTATTATTATTATTATTATTATTATTATTATTATTATTATTATTATTATTATTATTGAACAGGTTTTATTATTTATTTTGTAATTATTGTTAATAGTCAATGGAAATGAAGGGAACCCTATATTGCTGGCCATTTTTTTTTGTTTTGTTTTGTTTTGTTTTTCATAGAAACTCAAATCTTTCAACTTTGTATTCAACCAACTGTGTGGTAAAATAAAATAACAGCAAATGAGACTGTGGAACTGGATTATTTCGTATGCATATTTGCGCACCTACTAATCATGCAACACATATTTTATGCTATAAATTAAATGTTCCTGCAAATAAGGTTCAGAGAGGGAGACCGGCAGAGTTTGGTGAGTCGCAACCAGCAGGAGGTCCTTTGAACTTTGTGGCCTTTAATGTTAATAAAAAGAAAAGGAAAGAGCGAAATTGTATTTCATTAATTCTTAATAAATGAAATAAGTGATTACATATATATATATTTCTATATCTATACAGTCTTGACAACATGAATGTTCATTTGAGTTGACCTCAGAAGAGATCAGCAGGTATAAAACACAGATCCGATAATGTCAGGTCAATTTAAGAGCATTCCAATGGCAACTGGAAGTGTTTCAACCAATAAAGTCACAGTATAGACACAAAAAGAGCTCATGTTATTTTGCATAATTTTTTTTATTTAGCCTTCTAGAACATATTTTGGAAGGAACTTAACGCAATCGAACTATTATATTTCAGAAATACAAACGTAAGAAAATTAAACGAAATCAGTTATGTTTGTGAATCGTCTTCAAATAACTTCAATTTACAAGAAATACTACTAGGATCAAACGTATGGATTTAATAAAATCTGAAAAGTTATTTCTATAGCAAGTTAGTAACTTAGTAATTTATCCGAAGATTAAATTCATTTAGTTGTTATTTATTTGCCAGAAATTGTCAATTTCGCTGCGGTATATAAGAAAACAACCGTACCTATATTTTTTATCTGTATAATATTTTCACTAATTCGTTTTAATAAAAACAACCATCTTCACAGATATAATATTATTATGGTTCGTATTTTTAAAAAGTGTAAAAATCCACGTTAACATCCGCGGCAGAGGAAGAGTTTTGCGCTGTAAATATGCACAAATTAGTTGTTTTTTTTTTTCTGGTGTCCAAACACACGGTCCCAGTCACAGGAGTGCAGAGGGCAGCCGTTGCCACCCCGGCTGGGTTTGGAGCGCTGCCCCCAGACCCATATGTTCTCCCCAAAATGTCCCGAGTGCTGCGCGCAGTAAGAGCGCAGACTTTTGTTCACTGGTGTTGATCGTCAGTACAAATACTCTCATAATATTTATAAGTGCAAATGCTTAAATGTTTTTCATCTATTTAAAAATGATGGGGAAACGCAATGCAACCAATTTTTTTTTACATAGAAATAAATCACATGGATATTTATTTTTTTCTGTTTATTGATATCAGTTGTTTGATTTTATTTGTCAACGTCCACCGGTTATCCTATAATGCCACTATACTTCATGTGAGAATGTGTTGGCATATATGAACATTTGGGCAGAAACAATCTATTTGGTTCTCTTCTGAAGAACAAAAAACACTTTTAAAATGGGCTTTAGTTAAAAACAGTTTTAACATGAAAATGAATCAATTTGCTTGTTTCAAGCTGTAAATCACAAAAACAAGAAAAATAAGAGAGAATAAAAATAAAGTATGACAAAGGAAAGTACAGTTGACCTGGGTTTCCAAAGATTGCACTTCTGAAATAATTGTAACAATATTTATTTATTTATTTATTTATTTATTTATTTATTTATTTATGCAACAGGATTTCTTTAAAGACTTCTGGAACGTTCTGGAGATTAGGAGCCGTTTGGCTGACTCACTGAACAGTATTAACTCCTTGTATTAAATTTTGTAGGTTAATCGGTGTCTTTTGTAACACCGTTTCCAACCTGTTCTATTTGGCAGATATTTACACCTGTGGGACTCCCTGCAGGGAACCAAACCAGTAACCCCGCGGGGTTTCTTCAGGTTTGCTTAAAACGCCAAAAGAGACTGCTAGGCCTTTTCTCTCTCTGTCTGTTTTTTTTGTTTTTTTTGTTTTTTTTTTTGTTCCACTTTTATGTAACTTTTAGGCCCCTGTTTCTTTGGATTCATCAGAAAAGAGGAGAGGGAGGAACGCTGCAGGAGTTGGTCCAAAAGTGAAACGAGCCAGCAATGGAGAGGGCATCTATCAAAAAATACCTCCCGAATGCGCCACCATTACAACCAGCACCACCTCCTCTTCCTCCACAGAAGTCCGGTGAGAGTGAGGAAGAGAGAAGGCTGGCAGGCTGGCGGTGGAGAGTCGTGCCAAGTCCCTTAATGTTCCCCAGCAGCAGCACCAAGAGCTCCGGGGAGGACAGCCTGGCGTGCGCCAGTGCGCCGCGGTTCACCGGGCCAAAGTGGCACTGCTGGGAGGAGTCGATGTTTCTTTCCTAATTTTTGCAGCATCTGTTCATTATCCAGGATGCTGAAAAACCGAGAAAGAGAGATAGAGAGAGGGCTCATCCTGGGTAGCCCTTTGAAACACACATTCTCATAAACATACAGTAGTAAGACATATTTTTTTTGTGAATTGCTGTTCCATAAATATGCATATCTCTCTAACGCTGTGTCGTACATGAGCTCATGCATTGAAATTAGCGGGTGTTGCATTCTTGGAATTTGACTGTTGACATGCTTTAACCTTGCAACAAATTAGTCTGGTACCACGCGTGCAAAGACAAATGTGAGGGCTAAATTGTCGCAAAAAAAGAAAAAAGAACCACACAACAAAAGCAGTCACTAGATTTGAAAAAAACATACACACCCTAAAGCTTTGAAAAAGTGGAAACAGACATTTATTTCCATAGAAACAATTCCCAGAGCGTTAGATTTGATCACATCACAGAAAATTTAGAACTAATGTCGAAAACAGTTGGAAATCATCATGCGGTTATAAAAGGACAAAATAAATCGACCAAACAATTTTCTGTGGGGTCGAGAGGTGCCGGTGCCTCTCTCCGGCTAACGTTCCGGGCGAGAGGCGGGGTCACCCTGGACAGGTCGCCAGTCTGTCGCAGGACGACAAAATAAAAATTGTATAAATATTCAGATCAGACATTTACACAAACATGTACACAATTATAAGTGTTCGTGCAATTTCACGTAGCTGAACAGTGTTGCGTTCACATGAAATTAGGTTAAAGGAGAGAAAAAAAATAAAATATGAAACTTCCAGTGACACTCTGTGCTCCACTCAGGATGAAAAGTGAGTGAATGAATCTCGCTGTTTAAATTATCATGCTCATGCCCACTCATTTTCTCACTCAACTTGGTAAGAAGGGGAAAAAAATCAGGAGTGTTTGTCCGACATAACAGTCAAAAGTGCGATTATCAAAATGTCACAAGTACTATGGTGTGAATTCCAATTAACGTCGAGTTAAAATAATAACTGAATGTTTCTTTTTCCCCCTGCAAAATAAAATGAAGGAAAAGTATGAAAAATGTGATTATTCAGTGCAGTGAAGCGGAATGTAATCTGGTCAGGAGATGGTGAGGACTTGCAATCTGTTAGGAGTATAACAAGATGGCTGCGGCTTAAACATGCCTCTCTCACGTAGATAAAACATGCATTCAAATATTTAATATTATGACAGAGGAAAACTTGTAACAAAGGGTAAATTGTTAACTTCTCTGGCACCTGCGGAAAACAACAAAATGCGCCACATGTGCAGAGAGAAAACTTATCGTGCGCACTTTGGCCAACCTCTTTACCAGAGCCAGACAAGGGGAGCAGTCCATTCACAAGAAATTCCACAACATCTGTTTGGTGTCACACAATAAGGGCGCGGTGGAGTGTACAGGCAGGCCAGCTGAACTACTGCTGGAGGTTCCGCCAGGGGACAGGCTCCTGGTACGGAGGAGGAGGGCGGGGAGGAAAAGGAGCAGGAGAGCAAAGAGAGCAGAGGCAGAGGTGGAGATTCGGGTGAGCGCCAGGTAGGTTTGAGGCCCTTTGGAGAGTAGCCAGGTAAATTTGTGTGCTTCCAGATGTTCAGGAAGAGAACCTCCGCGACAGTTTCCCGTCATGCCCCCGGAAGTCCAGCTGCGTTGTGCACCGGAGGGTCTGGAGCCGGAGTGTGGCTGGCCCAATGTTTAGGAGGTTAAGTAGGAACGCCACGGAATCAGATATGGAGGATGAAGGTGTGGGGGTCGTTACTGGTCTGCACAGATGGCATGTATGCGCGCGTGTAAAGGCGTGTGCGTGCGTGTGTTATGATAGGGTTGGATGATGCCCTGGTCACATGGGCAGCAGTAATTGGCCTCCATATTGACCAGTTTGCGGCGCTGGGGGGCGGGCGGTCTCCCAGCTGGATCTGTCAGATGGCATCGCATCCACCTCACTGATCACTCCTCCACGGACGACCTCCGAACCTCTACCCTTTTCCCCCTTTCATCTGTCTTGTCCTTCCCTTCATCCTTCTATCTCCACCACCTTTAATCTTGCCGTGCCCGCCTCTCCTGTCATCACAGCCATCTTCATTTCAGAGCTCCTTCACACTTTTAGCAAGAACTACAAGAGCGCCAAAGGAGAGGCAAGGAAGTTATCATAGATAATTCAACTTTCATATTCACAACTTTAATTATAGATCCCCAGTGTTTGGCAACGTTTTTACTGCATCACCTGGATCAACTAATTGGGGTCTCACAGTAGGTTTTAGGGAGTTTGGACCGCACAAATTTTCACAACTGCAGCAACTCCGGAACTGTTTTTTATCCTTTAGTAACTTGTAGCAAAATTTTAGTGAATTCTAAGAGTCATTGTCCACGTGGGTCCAGTCTTTAACTTTATGGATAATAACTTGACAATTCCACACAATGTTCTTTCTTGTTTGTGCTATCTTCCACAATGCAACAAAACACGTGCACAACATGATACTGCCACCATCATTCTTCACAGTTTTGAATGGTGTTCCCACGTTTAAAAGCTTCAAAAACTGTGATGGGATTTTTTAATGTTTTCATGATACATCAACATTAACGACGGTATTTGCTGATATTAGTTGTTGCTTAA
Source organism: Xiphophorus hellerii (assembly GCF_003331165.1). Classification (NCBI taxonomy): domain Eukaryota; kingdom Metazoa; phylum Chordata; class Actinopteri; order Cyprinodontiformes; family Poeciliidae; genus Xiphophorus; species Xiphophorus hellerii. The sequence continues at coordinate 6,567,712 of NC_045687.1, forward strand.
CATATCGGTATCCACCCTATAAGTAAAATTGTGTTAATGTAAAATGCAAACAATTTTTGTCATTGTATTAAAATGGTGGGGAAATGAGGTAATATTGGTTTATATTGGTTAATGGACAGTTTTAATATTGCATACCAATTTTGGCCCAAAATCTTCATATCGGTGCATCTCTACACTGAAAGAAAAAAGCTGTTCATTTTACTTAATTTTATTGTGTACATCCGTCCCACACAATGCAAATAAGTAGAACCGACATATTTTCCCTCTTTCCCTCAAATACTTAAAGCTCGTCAAATCAACATATTTTATTTACATGAGATTACTTGAAAATATTAAGTTGAAACTACAAACATTTTATCTCTTACCATAATGTAAATATATTATGTATTATCAATAACTTTTTTTATGTCTCAGCAACACTATTGTAATGAATAACACCAGCTTATTTTTCATTGCCAGTATTACTCAATGAAATTGTGTTGGGCGAACACAATTCTATCATGTTAATGGAACACATGTTACAGCTTTAAATCCTACTTAATTTTTTCAAGTTCTCTATATGCTGTTCTACTGTAAAAAATTAAAGACTGATATTTGACAAGAAAGACAAAGAAAGCGAGTGCTACTGAACAAATTAGTTTTATTTGAAAGAAAATTTAAATCACACCATTTTGTACTTAACATATTTTAAATTGAAGAGACATAATTTTTTTTAAATTTAGTAAATACAATTTTTATGAACATGAAGGAAAACCTGAGACATATTTCTATAAAAGATGTACAAGATTATGAAAAGTATGTCAAATTTCTACAAACTGTTTTTGAACATGTATTCAAATGACATTAATTAATGCTGCAGTACATAGCTTTACAGACTTTTTTAACATATTTGTTAAAACTATCAGTATGTTATGTCAATATGAGACAAAGCTAAACTTTTTACACCAATTATCTGTCACATGTCTTACTGATTACTATGTAATACCATAGTGATAGTCTAAACAAATGTGTAAAAACAAGAACATTTTTTTACAAGGGAAACACTACATCTTAAAAGTTTATCTATAAGATATTAATATGAAAGACAAAATGATTTAGAAAAGTATGTAAAATTTCTAAAACAATTCTGAACATGTAATTTGCATGACAATAAATCAGTGTAATGTAACTTTTATAGCAAATTTCTTTAACATATTTGTAACACTAAGTAGCAGTAGTGTTATAAGTAGCACTACATACTGGAACGTAAAAGCTGCTGAAGCCCAGTCTTTCAGGTGAACGTTCCTCATTAAAAAAATACATTTCTGTCCTCCAATAAAGAATACAACAAGAAATACAAAAACTGAACATGAGAACATTACCAAATTAAACATGAGAAAATCTCTATTCACTCATAGAGGTGGTTTTTAAGGGACAATGCCTTGTTTGACAGTTTACCTCCATCCAGTTCCATTACTATTTTCTGTAATACCTCGAAAGTGTAGCGGAGGTCAGCAGGGTAGGCGAGGTTCATTGCATATATCAGTCCAAAAAGCATTGCAACAGCTGTTGGCACACTATCCAAATTGGACAACACTCTGATGCCTTCAAGAACGACCCCGATGTCTTCATCTGCTGAAGAACAGTCTTTAAGATGAAAAACACCGATGGTGGTGGCTCCAATACCCTCTTCAATATTAGCTTCATCCACACCCTATGTGAAGAAATGACAAATTAATCTCTTTCTCTAGACCTAGCTGTATCTAGTTCTAGGTATATAGATATAGTTAACATAACATAGAGAAAGAAATAGATATATAGATAGATTTATATAGATCGACAGTTTTAGAGATAGATTTAGAGAAATAGATAGTTTTAGATAGATAGATATCTCTAGTCCTTTCTCTACAGATATCTCTAAGTATACCTACATGTAGATATAGACAGATCTATGTGTCTATTTATGTAAAGATAGATCTATCTCTAGATATCTAGAGACATCTAAGTCTATATAGATACAACTATATGCAGATCTAAATCTATTTCTATATTTAGATTGATTTATCTATCACTAGGTGTAAATACACATTAAGATACATACCACATATTTATGGATGAGCTTGGCTGGATCTTCTCCCATATATATGCAGACTCCCTTAATGACACACTCCCGTGCAACATCAACATCTTCACACTGAAGGAAATTCAGTATGAAAAAATTAGAATTTTTTTCAAGCCTTGTGCTTCACAATGAAGTTTAATAATGTACTTTACCCAAATGTTTTTTATGGTGAAGAGATAGAAACTAATAAAGTTAAAAGTAAAGTTTTAAATGAAAATAAGCAAGAGTAAAAGTCCAAGTTGACAACATTTAAAACAAGAAAAATGTAATTTTCTATATTATTAGTTGTGTTATGGCTACATCACTTACATCATCCATTTGTGCAACAATTTGTCTAAGCTTTTGTCCGAGCTGTCCTCCTCTTCTTTTGAAGAGCTTCCTCAGGTTGTCACAGTGGAGATCCAGTTGAGAGAAGAACTTTGAATGAAGCGGTATGGTCGTAATTCTCTTAAACTCAGCATTTATCTGAAAAAATGAGCACAAAGGAATGATTTTCAAATTATAAACATCTGGAAGAAGGCCACAATCACTCGTGTTGCCAAAGTGAACAGTGAAGTAAATGTGCCTAGACATCTTAGATTAACACAGTATCCAAAAAAACATGTATGAGACAGGTCATACCTCTCTAATGTCAAATAGACCAAGCCATCTTGACATGAAAGCCTCCACCATCGGTGCATCACGAACAACTTCATGTCTTCTGTATGCAAAAGTTTGGACCTACTTGACACTTTTTCTGAGCACCCCTTACAACTCCACATTACCAGCACCACCTAAACCTGTAACACACAAAGATAACCTTGAGTGAGATAACTGAAAATCCAGCAGGTAACTTCACATATATAAAAAAAAAAAGAAAAAAAAAATCTAAGCTCTTCACCAGATTACCAAAACTCAATGTCCTGACAAATATCTGCCATCAGCATAAAATTCATGGGTGCTAAAGTTTGGAAGGCACATTTGAAACTTAAATTTGTTTTTTTATACTAAATCATCTTGGCTTACAAAAATGAATTAAAAAAGCAATTCCTATCTAGGAGCCATAATTAATTTACATCTGTTCTACAACCCAAATTTGTAAACACTTTACATTGAGTCTTCCCTTAAGCTATTGAAAAAAGGGTGAGCTCTCAGACGCCGCCGCCGCTGGAGGGGCTGACACTTGCGGAGCGGCGAGAGACAGCGAGCCAGAGACGACTGTTGGGCTCACAGTAACAACATCTACATGACAAACATTCTACCTGTCATTAATAAGCATGTCACATTCACAAAACAGTACTGTTCCGATGCAGGTGGTTCATAAATCTGTCAAAAATGTTCCTAGCACACTATTTTTCGAATATTTCTATAAATTTTTTTTTAAAGAAAAAAAAATGTGTTACCATATATTGCAGTTATCAGTAGATATTTACAAAGGACACTTTGCATAAGTCTTGAGAATTTGGAAAACATTCGGATTTTTACTCATACCGAATACTGTGCTCCAGCACTGCGCTGGACCATTGCGCCCCCAGCGAACTGTGCTGGATGGCCTTGGCATCCATACAGCGGCGCTGATGCAGTCGAACCATTACGTTAGCAAATTGAAATATGAAGATGGAGGGGATCATTAATGTTGCGCAGTGCACCACAGATAAGGGAAAATAACCCAGAAACCCGTCGAAGTACTCAAAATCCCTCATATTCTTATTTTGTCGTTCTGTCAGCGACGCTACATGCAGAATTGTTACCATAATAACGAGTATCGGTTCTGTTAGTGTATCATGTTTCCACAAGGGTATAATCCCAGAAGAGGTGGCTCATTTGCTTGACAGTGCTAATATGAAAGAACAAAAAACATGCATTTTCTATACGAACAGAACATTGAGAAGCCAGTCGGTTCTAAATCGTCACAGTAGCCATGAGGGAAATAAAGTAACGGACACTTCTCCTGGTGGCATTTCACTGCTTGGAAACTATTGAAACCACCTCGTTGATCTATCCCAAGCACACAAATTAAAAATATGATCGGTAACAACCGTCTTCTGTGGACAACTTTGATGGACTATAGCATACTGTTCTGTACTGCTGTATTTAGCTACAGCTATTAGCTATACTAATAAGAATAGCTAGCAAAATGAAAACAAAAGAACATGCAGATAGTTTAACAATGAGCTATTATACAAGACAATAATCATGTGGAAACATTCTGAACTACAAAAAATATATATATTTAGATCACTTACCTAATCGATATTCCTCTAAAGATTTGTCTTAAACGTTCTTGTCGCTGAGGAGTCGGAAGAAACTGGGCGGCAATCGCGATATCTTTACAAATATCTTGTTTGGCTTCTGATTGGTTAAGATTAAAAAGACCGCTCTTATTATTGTCCAATCATATTTGATAGTGTCTTTTGATATATTGCATCATTTCCGGTGATGATAAAACATGATTACAATGGTTTTAGTAATGTAATATAATTACGTTAAACCAACGTAAAGAAAATGTGTAGTTTCATTATTGTTGATAATTAAGTAAATGATTCTTTATTCAATCGTGTAAATACAAGAGACATGATTGTCTTGTGTAGTATTAACTTATTTTGTTTGTGCAAAATGAAAGACCCCTCAATTCTCATTTTTTCAGTGTAAGAGGCATTCTGTCATTTTTGAATGTGTCTCTGCTTCAACACACCTGAGTCAAATAATGAGGAGGTAATTCAGCCGTTTGATTCAGGTGTTTTGGACCAGGGACGCATCATAAGGTTGCAGAACCCTGTATGGCCTCTTCCTTCCTGAATGGCTTTTGTTTTAGCTTATGCCAATTGCAGAACTCATTACTGTGGATAATGACATTCTTCCTGACCTGCTTTTGCCAGCAAATTGACAATGATACATGGATTTTACAACTAAATACTTTCTTCTCGTCTCTTACCTCTCTCTTACACTGTGTGATGGCTGGATATTCTCATGGATATTCACATTCATGCACATTTTCATGAATGTGCATGAAAATTATGCACATTCATGCATAATTTTAATTTTCACATGACGTCTAACAAAAAAGCAGTTCATTTCATGAGTTTAAAAATGTGTCAAGAGGTTTGTCTCTATTTAATTTAAATGTTAAAATTTAAAAAGCTAAGAAAGTATAAAAAAATAAAATATTTTTTTATTCGTAAAATTTTCTCTAGAGTCACTGCTCCAATAGGCACCAGCTGGTTGCGTTTATTTCAGGTGAAACGAATCTTAGTGATATAAATAACTTTCACTACCTATCAAAATTCAAACTATCTCATGTAAATAAGAATTGATCAAACATGTAATCTGACTTGCTTTTGAAGTGCAATCACAGTCTTCTTTGTGTGGGAGCTCAAATTAAAGCTAATTTTAAAGCTGAAGGCTGTAAAGATTTGGCATGCAAAACACTTTTTATGAATCAGATTAAAAATAGTAAGCCGTGTAGAAATGTGTTAAAATCACAAACTGGCACAGGAATGGTTTAATTTAGCCAATTAGCAAGCAAACAGGGAACATTTGATATTTTTAGAAAACATTAACTTTTAATTGCTGAACACTTTGAAGTATTTAGTTTAAGCTATTTGCATCTATTTGCATCGATAGTGTGGGACAGCTTAAAATATGCTTTTTGTAACAAGGGCAAGACTAAGGTGGGATGAGGCCATAAATAGACTTTAATTTGAATCCCAATTGCTACACTAGACAGAATAAATGAAGGAGAATGGGCTTTTTCACAAACTTGCTCATTTATCCTTGCAGTCAATTCATATAGTATTTCAAAACAAACTCAAAATAGCTTGAAAGAAGGACCCAAGTTCAACTACTGCAGAAACTTTTTAATTACGTATGGAATTTAAATTGAAATTCGAAATTGTTTTAAATCAATTATGTGCCATCATAATTCCCCAGTAGAGACATGCTTTTTAAAGATATGGCTAAATGTGACAACATGCAAGAACAAAACAGATTGTGAGACTTATAGTGCATTCGGTTTGTCTCAGAAATCACAACTTAGATGTTAGAATATCAAATGGACGTACCACAAGTAAGAAACCCAGAGGGATTTGTTAGTACTACTGCACTTATAGGTTCTACTGACAGCATTTTCTTCATGTTATTTATCCAGACTCTGCACATGTTTACATCTTGTATTTTTGGTTTATAAACATACAAACGGATACGAGTGCAAATAAATAGTATATACTGCAACTCTGCATGTGTTTTATACTTACAACAGCCATAATGTAATAAATGAAGAGGTGCTATGGCCACAGTTGACATCTCAAGACTTTCTTCTTGGACCTCAGAAAATTTGACTTGGCTCAACATGTTGATATAGTGCATGACGACTCTAGGCCTCTTGGGGGCGCCCTGCTGCTCTTGGGACCTAATGCAGCAACTTAGTTTGCTTATGCCTCTGGCCGGCTCTGTTTGCAACAGATCCCTGCATGTCTAAGTGACTTTTGTACCCTGGTATCACCCTCCCACCCACTGCAGCGGCGGTGTGTGTGTGCGTGATTTGTTGTGAGACGCCCGGCTGTGAGGAGTTTGCACTAAAGAAAGGATTTTCATCCCAATCTTGGCAGGGGAGGGTCTCTGGGTAGGTAGAGAACAATCGTCTCTCCTTCACTGCTGTCAGCCAGAAAACACAGAGAGCTGGCACAGGCTCAGTGAGAAGGGGAAAAAAAAGGAGCGGGAGTGACAACAGGGATGGACACACACACACACAGTCACACACACTTGTACACGCCGGCCCATTCTTTGCTCACAAAATGGGTTCTGATGATGCCGTCGGGGATTGTGGATGACAGGCTGGTTCTGCGATGTGGATGGGAGGGCCTCCATGAAAATAGTCCACAAAATGACCACAGTGTCCACCTGCTGTCAGACTAACGGATATACACAGCAACAGAGAAGGCGGGAGGGAAGAAAATAGAGACAGAGAGAAGAAAGCAGCACAATGTCTGCCATGCATGAACTTCTGCCAGAGAGCGCTCACTGGGGAAGACATGTTTAAAAGGTCCCGCACCCCGATCTGAACAAGAGGTTTCTGCTCCTCTGGTTTTTTTCTCCTGACATGCAGGAGTGTAACATGCATGTGTGCTTTTATGCATGAACAAAAAAAAAAAAAAATAGAAGAGGAGGAAGATGAAGTGTGTTTGTGTGTGAGGAGGAGGAGAACTGGAGAAGGAGGAGGAGGAGGGGTGCACGCTTAAATTCTGTGACATCTGTTCATTACAACTAGAGTGTGTTTATTTTTATACAGCCAGCCACAAGCATAACTCGACTGGCACCGCTGGTTAATGTACCAGCCTGCTAATACGGTAGGGCAAATGAAATATTAACAGAGGAGACAGAGAGGATGAGGAGAGGAGTGAGGACAAATGAGAAGAAAGAGGGGAAATGATAAGATAATATGTGACAAAAATGCACATCCACACACACACTGTCTCCATAAAAGTCCCCTTTCTGGTGTCATTAAGGAGACATGCACCATCAAAACACATCAACAAGGGGGGAAAAAACGCCACTGCTAAAAACAGCTAATGTGCTGCAGTGAAAAATTAGGCACATAAAATTAGTTTAGATCAGTGATAAAACAACCCAAATAAATATCTGTAAGATTTCATCAGAAAATATCTAAAGAGAGAAAGTTTAAAACACACAAGTAATTTTATGTATTTAGCAACTGATGTACAATTTCCAAATGTTTAAAATGTTTTGCATCCATTTAAAAAAATGTAAACCTGTTTCTCATCTGATTCAAATGATCCAGAGCTGCTTATCATACATACATTAAAGTCTTAATCATTATTTCTTCAAGGTCTCTAAAGGTTTTTACCATTTTTCTTTTGTTTTTGTACAAGATGTGTCCACTTGCCTTGGCTGCTGATAGTGGTCATTCTGTCCAAGGGTAGCTATGGCTACAGTGTTACCACCATCAGCATGAATCTGTATATGAATGGTTGAATGATTGAATGTAGTGTAAAGCATAATGGAGTCCTTGATTTCTATAAAATGTTTAACAAATGCAGGTCTTTAACAATAACTATATTCATCGCCCTTTCCTCTTACAACCTTAAATAAAATTGAATTCTATCAATTTTGTTCAAACTTCCCCTACAATTATAAAAAAAATAGCTTACTTGTGTATGTAATTGTGGCCTATAACTAACACTACCTGGACACAGTTTCATTTTCATGAAACATGGGGATGGCAGCATAATTCTATGGAGATCAATTTTTTCACTAAGAAAAGGGAAATTGGTCAAAGTTGATGGGATAGTGAATGGAGAGAAAAAGGCAGCAATACACTGTAAAAACACAGAAGTGTACCAAGTACTTTTGGTCTAGTTCCTAGTGCAAATATCTTACTACACTTGAAAAAGATAACTTTTCAGCTAGAAATAGAAAGTGGTTTTAAGTCAATGATTCCTTACTATTGATAAAAAAAGAACTAGTTTCCCTGGCAGATTATTTCTATTTTTAAAAAAGACACTTTTCCCATGTTATAAGTTAAAAAATCTGTCAATGGAACAAGTACATTTTTCATCAACATTAAGGAACTAAAACAAGCTCCTATATCTTGCTGAAAAGTTACTTGTTAGTTTTTGTCTTATTTCAGGTGTACTAAAATATTTGCACCAGAAACTAGACAAATGTACTTGGTACGACTGTGTGTCTTTGCAGTGATCTGGGGGAAAAAACAAAACAAGCAAGAGGTGGCAAATTATTTGAGTAGACCAATCACAGTAAAACATGTCAGAGTGGTCCAGTCAAAGTTCAGACCCAAATCCAAGTGCCAATATTTTTCAATCAACATCGGAAAACGTGTTCTCTGCATCGAGTCTGAATGAGCTTGAGTTGTGTGGAAAGCTGGTCACAGGAGAAGCCGTGGCAGTCGCTGCTTGTCTTCGACCTGCTGCAGCAACACTTCATGAAGAGCATGAACAGCAGCTTTAATCATCCATCCAGGCCTTTGCATCAACAAGCCCTTTCCACTGCTTCCCCCCCTTCCTTCTCCCCTTCAACTGGCCTCACTTCCACCTCTGCCCAGGCCCATCTCTCTCTCGCTCTCCCCAGGGACGGCCTGCTCTGGAATGGCGCTCATGGGGAAGAATCTCGCTGCAGGCGGGCAATATGTCACATGTTTCCCAGAGATGGAGACTGGGAGCCAAACAGAGGTGTGACAGGTATGTGCTGTTTTTTTGTTTGCAAGGCAGTGGCAGGTTGAATGGGTCTGTGCCTGCATGTTTGTGTTGTGTTGTGTGTGTAACAGATTCCCAGATTGAAGGTTTAAGGGGTGCAGATTAACAGGCTGAGGACAGAGAGCCTCCCTCAGAGCTGAAGGGGAATTAAGATGGCATTAACGTCTCTTCTGGACCAGCACATTAGCCTTTCATTACCGTGTGGTTGCACAATCCGTACCAGGCAATTCCACACATTCATGACAGCGTTGACATGTTTGGCAGCTTTGTTATTCATATGCCTTTATCAGAGGTATAATCTAATCATCAAGCAACCCCAATTTATATTTTGATCTTCCAATCCTTTGCTCTAGTTGTGATCATTGTGATCCAGTGAATTAAAATATATGCATTCACATAGAGAAATCTGGGATTTATTTGTGTTGTCATTATATATGTGCTTGTATTCAAAGTCAAATTAGTCTGGATAAGCTTGGACTGGGTTACACACGGAACCTGTGACAAGAATGGGAAAACTCATAATTGTTCAATTTTTTTACAGTGTTACTCTAATAAATGAATTCTTATTCCTATTTGTCTTTTCATTTCAGCAATAGATCTTCATCTGAGCTCAATATCAAATGGAAAGCAAATGCTCAATTAACAAAAATAAAGCCAGTGCACTGTAAAACATCTGAGTTGTACAGCTGGTAGTTAATTTTCTGTGGTTTCTTTCTTATTCATTTGTTTTTATTCAAACTTTTCCCCCCGTTTAAAAAACATAACACTTTCTGCAAAAGACACCCGAAATTTGGGTGCATCCCACAATAAAACCAAAGCTTCCTGAAGTCAAAGTTTGGGAGCTTTTCTCTTTCAGTCGGATGTAGTTTTAATGTTTGTTTTATGGTTCCCATCCGCGTTTCTAGCTGCCAGAACAGCCAGATGTTCACTGTGAAAACTCACTGACCTACCTGCCTACAGACACAGCTAGAGTACCCATATGGGAGTTAAGAAGCAACAGTTTTGAAAAGTTGCTGAAGATTATTCAGAGAATTAGACAGAGGAAGAGATTCTTTTTCAATTTGAAATAAAAGTAGATTCTCTGCCCTATAAGTAAATAGGCTGCATTTATATAGCACTTCTTGAAGTATGAGGACTCCAAAGTGCTTCAAACTACAATCTGTCATTCATCAATTTGTAGACTGATGGGTGTCAGGTACAGTGTGGCCACAGATGCCATGGCAAAGTTATGATTGCCACAGGCAATAAGGTGGAAAAAAAATGGCATCATCCCCATTATAATATTAAAATAAACATGAGAGTTGCTGCATTTATTTTTAGAAAACAGGAGCAAACATTTACCAACTAATGTAGAATATTAGGCTCTAATTTGCTAAGGTCCCTTAAAACTCTTAACTGCCAACTTTTTGCTGTTTTCCTGTTTGGCTGCATGTGCCAAGAGAGATGTGAAGACGTGGATTGACACACCATGTCTTCCTCCAGAGCCTCCCTCCTCAGCATCACCAGATTAACGGATTAGCAGGCAAGGCGAGCACTAAAGCTGGCTAATTCTCACCCAAGCACATAGAGCTAAAGCTACTCAGAGCCCCGCAGAGCCTCTCTCTGCTCAGAGCAGCTGTGTGGTGGAAGGAGGGACGGAGCTTCTTCCCTCTGAGGAGCCATGAGGAAAAAAACGGAGGATTCACAGTGTCATTCATTGGCTTGTTTTGTGCACTAATGATTATTTTTAGCACACCATAGTATACTGTTTTGACAAAACACAACTTTCGTGATTTAAGATAAAAATAATACATGGATATATTATGTATATTCTAAATATTCTGATTTTAAATCAAATTAATACATATAAACTGAATTCTGTGTGTACATTCAGATAAAGCGGTGCTAAAAGTTTCTGATTATTTTATCTCTCAGTGGCCTGTATTATTTTCCTTATTCCTCTCTGCAAGCCTCAAATGATTTGTTTGACATCATTTATTGGTTGGACCAATGCGGGGAACACTAGGAACTTAAGTATATTTAAAAACCTAAGAAGAAATTCAGATATACAAAATATGACAAAGTCTTTTGGAGCTATTTATCTTTGAAAGACCAGCCACATAGCAAATATCTACACTCTTCTGAAGAATAGCAGATCTACTTTATAGCTCAACAGCGCCCCCTAAACTTAGCCTCTCACACCAGTTTCTTCTGGGTATTTTATAATCGGTATTTAGATGCATAGACCAAAAAGGTCTCTTGAAAATGTGCCATAAAACCACCAAAAAGTCTACCATTTTGGACAAATTTGTCACTGTTTGGATTTTAATAAACTACTCCAAGAAATTTTGAAGTATTGACTTCATATTTAGTCAGCATCGTCTAAAGCAGGGGTCTCAAACTCCAGGCCTCGAGGGCCGCAGTCCTGCAGTTTTTAGATGTGCCACAGGTACAAAACACTGGAATGAAATGGCTTAATTACCTCCTCCTTGTGTAGATCAGTTTTCCAGAGCCTTAATGACCTAATTATTCTTTTCAGGTGTGGTGCAGCAGAGGCACATCTAAAAGTTGCAGGACTGCGGCCCTCGAGGACTGGAGTTTGAGACCCCTGGTCTAAAGGCACCCGGGTTTAAAAGTTAGGAAAAATGCCGGAGCCCAAACTCTACCTTCTCTCCATGACAAATAAAATGATAAATACTGTATGTTCAGATAGAAACTGAAAATTACACCAAACTTGGTGTAATTGATGCACATGCAAAACACAATAATGCATGGTCACATCCTGAGGTCTGCGAAGCCCCAACCATGAAGTCACATGTTTTACTGGTTCTCCTCCAATATTTAACCTCTTGACTTACACCCCTTAAAACTGTGTCAGAAAGCAAGTTTCTAAATGAAACAAAGTGTTATTTAAATACTTATTTTTGGTGTTAAGTACCAATCTTTTGATCGGAATATATTCAACTCTGTAGGCAGGAAGATGAAGAGACATAATCCTAAATATTTAAACTTTCCTTCACCAGCTAGATGACTGAAAGTTGGATACAGTGATCCCAAACACTCAAAGGTTCTGGCTTTGAAGTGGATAAAACAGGCTGAAGTTAAGCTGCTTGAATGGCCTACTCAAAGCCATGATTTTAAGACTGTTGAACATTTACAGTCTCTGCTTTAAAAAGGCAGTTTGTGGGAGAAAAACCTGCTAAAAAGATACAATCTTTGAAGGGGAAGTGAATGTTTCTCAGTTAAATGCATTTGTCATGGTGATTACTTGCCATGTATGAAAAAAAGCTGGAAAAAAAAGAAAAGAAAAAAAAACTGTTAAAGAACCACAAAACCACAAACCACAAAATGGAAATTATCCGTTTTCTTTGGATCATTTCTAAAGAAAATGATCGAAATGTATTGCACAGTATTTAAAAGAAAATAAATAAATAAACTATGTGTGTGAAACTGATGCACACATCTTCCCCCATTCTTGCACCACAAGTAGTTCTCTTCTAAAGTATAATTAGCAAAATTATTATAAGAAAACAAGATGTAATATAATCTTGTATACTGCATAGTGTTAAAAAAAATGGAAAACCATTTTTGGGGGGCTTGCAGTAGACAGATTTGGATGTTTATTTATGCTAAATAGAAATAGACTGACACATGATTTTGAGGATTAACCCTTTAGGGAATAATTAAAACCACAATCTTTCAGGACAGCTGTACATATGAACCCCAAAGAGCAACCAGAATACTTCCATTAGGATGGGTAAACAGAATAACAACCCATAATTATCAAAAGTTCAACAGGATTTCACCTTTACAAAGTCAATAAAAGGCAAAACCTCTCTCTGAAGTCTAATCATAGACTAATTAAAGGGTAAGTATCTTTACTTCAAAATCTATAACTTGTACATATTTTATCTTGAAACCTTTTCAGTTTTTGCGTTATTAGTCCAGTAGCTGCTGTCAGCGGGAAGTAACACTCCTCACTGAATAAACCAACACTGAGGTAAACCACAAAAAAAAATAAATGCAAAGCTGTTCAGCTGTCGAGCAACATCATTATGAGAAAGACTGCTGCTTGCAAATTGAAGTTCGGGCGTAAATGTTGGCTTTTACCAGAATGAGATTCAAACTGTCAACTATCAATGCCAGCACCTTACCACAATATTTACTACTTCAAGCTACACGAAGGTCGGAAAGTTGGCGGGACTAGAAAACACAGACAATGAGGCACGGGAACATGGCTTCCCAAAAGCGTTTCATCACGCAAGCACACAACCTCATTCATCTTGACTTTCGGTGCACTTTGGAGACCTAAAGCAAGCAAACGACATCCATCTCAGTTCGGGTTCGGTAAACAAGAGGAAAAGCGGTGAGAGGGTCCGCGGTTTGGGCACGTGCTCTCCAGCGGGCTGAGGACAATGCAACGCTGGCAGAGCCGCAGTCTCGTGCCAGAGGGAATGGAGTGCCACATGGTGCCCCTTTTGAGTGGGGCCAGCCCGGAGGGGGATGTGGACCGCAATGTATGCGCACATGTGTGTTTGTGTCTCCTTTTGTGCATGCACTTGTGCGTAAACGTGTAAGATATGCGTGACCACACATACATACCGTATCAAAAGAGACAAGGCAGATCATACATTTATTGGTTATACATGTAGGGTTTTTGTGTGTGTGTTAGAGTGTAAAGCTGGTTGTGTGGGTGCAGGGGTGGGGGCACGCTAAGGTGGAGCACAGGGTGTGTGTGTGTGTGTGTGTGCAGAGGTGGGGAGGGGGAGTCCCAGTTCTCCTTTGCATCTTAAATTCCTCAACATCTGTTCAGCCCTTCTCTGTGCTAGCAGCAGCGGGTTGTGATTTCGATGTGTACGTGTTTGTGCATGTTTGTGTACGCAGATGCCTCTGAGTATGTCTGTTGCTGTGTTTGTGTCTGCCTGCATATGTGCATGCTCTGCTGAAGGTGCTGGTTGTTACCCGCACCTTAATTAGGGAGAAAGAGGGAGATTCATTTTCAACAGTACTTGCAGGTATTGTGATGTATCCTCACAGTGAATACAAAGGCAGAGCCGTTCACCTGCGACGCCCCCTTGGTGCACTGGATTGTGGCCTAAATTACAACTCAAGTTCAAAGCTTTTGATCAAAAATCACAATGCATGTCACCCAATTGAGCCCAACACTGCTACTATGTGTTTTGAAAGTAAAGCAAAAGTGGGGGCAACCTCCAAACCAACCAAATCTCCATTAATTTAAGACTCCTAAACAGAAAAAGAAATTACAAAATGTGGGTTAGCGTTACCATGCAATGTGCATTTGTGAGCACGAAACGACAGAAGATTTTTTGAATGAAATATTTACGTCCTGTGTGCCATCTCCTGAGTGAGAATTTCAAAGCGTCAACAGCTTTGAGGTCAGTAAACAGGGGTGGAAAGTACATTTTCTGAAAGACTGTGAACGGAATCCCTCTTTAGCATTTATATTTCATGATTCTTGACTTCGTTTGAGATGAAACAGATTTTATTCAGTGTCATGCAAAAGTATATACCTTTTTACATTTTGCCACATTACATCCACAAATGTCAATGTATGTTTTAGAGGGATTTTACATGGTAGTAAAACACAAAGTAGTTCATTAATGTGAAGTGCGATAAAAAGGACATATGGCTTTCAATTTTTTAAATAAAAATTTTAAAAGTGCAACAGAAATTTAGACTCAAAACCTCTAACAGATTAAGTGAACTCAGTTGCTTTCAGAAGTCACCATATTGATAAAGTCCAAATGTGTCCAATCACAATGAAAATACTGCTCATGAAAGAGGTTCATTAGAGAACATTATTAAACAAACAGCACCAAACAGATTGGATATATGTGGGAGAAACAATAAGCCAGCATTTCATGCGGCATGAGAGAGAGAACACAACGAAAAGCAAAAGTTTTACAGCTGTTTCATTCATTGTGTGTTTTCATGGAGGTAGACGTCAGCCTCCATGAAATGCTTCAAGCATAAACAGATGTAGAAAATGAGTAGATGTTCTCTCATTGGTCAAATTAATATCGGTTGGGACCAATTTTACTAAATTAATGTTGTGTGAGGAAATTTTTTTATTTGCCCTAAAATACAACATTAATGCCTTTTACTATTCATCTAAGACAAGTTAAGGTTTAATGTCCTCTGTATCTTAGATTTTTAAACCTTGATGTGAGTAAAATTTCTCTAAAGTAGCATTATCTTTACTTAATTGCTTTGTCATGCCTCTGCTTGCAACTGCAGCAACAGAAAAAGAAGATTCTGTAGGGCATTGGCTCGATGGAAGCTGAATCCTGGCCACATTTTCAGATTTCACTTGTAAAACTAAATATACTGCTCAAAAAAATAAAGGGAACACTTTAAGTGTTAAACACCTGTTTAAGTGTTCCCTTTATTTTTTTGAGCAGTGTATTTCTTGTATGATATTCCTTTCATTTGGCAACCGACTATACCACTGAGAAGTATTTCTGAAAAGTTTAGAACTAGGCATCATGTGAAGATGTTTTTCAGCCTTGCCTGCCTGTGTCATGAAAAGTTATGTGAAGCTCACAAGTCAAACTGCAGTAACAGTAACCTCTCTGACAGACACTAACCATTCGGCACCCCTCACTAACCCGCTGCCAGTCTTGTGCCACCTTGATGCCAAGTCTGCCAAACTTGTGTCACATCCGAACAGACCCCGTGTCAACTCGTCACAGTACATATGCCAAGTCGATGCCCTCCACATGCCAACCTCACGCTTCAGCCGTGGCAATCCTGAGACAACAATGTGCCAGTCGGGGACCTCTGTTTGGCCCGCTGTGTGAATCCCTCGGCACTGTGTGCTGGGGCGACACTGTGTGGAAGCGGAAAAGGTCAAAAGTCGCCAGCAAATTAGGGTTCAATGACAAATCTGTTGATTTGGTTCTTCTTCAGTGGATGCAATTAGCAATGAAATCCAGCTCCCAAGCCCTGCTTAAACTCTAATCTCAGAATCTGTGGGTTCCCTCCAGCAGGCCTGTCTACCAGCCTGTCTCCACCAAAGCCCCTCACCTCTGTCTCTCTCTCCTGATGCCTGCTGGCACTTTGGGAGCAGTGCCCCTCCAATCCCCGTACCATCCCCTCCCTCCATCTTCATCTTTCCCCCCAACCGCCCCGTCGTCCCCTCCCTCGCTCTTCCTCTGGATGCCAGCCGACGGCCCTCACAGTGTGGCACGCCATCTGCTGCCTCCCGCCCCGGCAACCCATCCACCCCTCTTCTCAACGCTAACTCCGCCACCCCACCACCACCCCTGCAGACAGCAGCTACCCACAATCCCCTTCTTCCTCAGCCGTGCGGCGCATAGAACAGGAGGCTTTCGCACAGATCACTTCACCCCCTGATGCCCCTGCCATAAAGGAGGAAGCCGGGAAAAAGCTTGCATGTAGGGGTGTGTGTGTTGTGGAGGAGGTGGGGGCCTCTTAGACAAAGTAGACAAGGTTTTCTTTTCTACATGTGATTTAAAACAATGTTTGCTTTTGTGCATGAATGTGTTGAGGCCCACTGCAAAACACAGTGGGCCTCATTGGTGCTTCATATTTTAGTAACATGCAGATTCACCAGTTACCAAACGCAAACTTTCATTTTGAAGCGTTTGTTTTGCATTCTTCATGCAGAAAAAAATGTGTTTGCAAATCTTTAAATAACAGGATCTTCTTTTGTTTCACGCTTTATTTTTCTCTCTTCCGTATTTTATAATTCTTGAACACAAGTCAAATTAGAGGGGGGGAAAAAAAAGATGACGAATGGATAACAAATCAGGAAACCTGTTTTTGGTTAAACTGCCACAGCCTTTAGGGATCTGACGGCATCTCTTGTGGCAAAGCTCTCTGATCAGTGTTTAGCTTTGGAGAAGCGAGCTAAAAAAGATTAGACATCAAACTCTAGGAGGCGGCGAGAAGGAGCGGCGCTCCATCCATCTTGTGTGAGCATGGAGCCTCATTCCTGGCACTCTATCCATCAATGAGCGCAACATTAACTCTCTGGATCAGAACCAACATCTCCATGTCTCTCTCCGTCTCTCCTCCCCTCCGCCTTGCTCTGCTGAACACACACCAGCGTTCAGAGTTGGTGTTCACCAACATTCTAAATTCAACCCAAAATCTCCCACTTTGCTGTTAAAAATAATCAAAATTTTGGACGGCTGCTTATTTTTCCTCCTCCGTTAGAAGCACATCTAACGATAATCTCGTCTTGGTTCAACTTCTCTTTTCTCCTCTCTGCCGAGCCACCCGATCTGCTCCTCTCTTTGTCTCCCTCCCAGTTGGTGTTAATAATTTAACTACAGAGCTGCTGCAGAGCTGGCACCGATCCAGGCCTCCGATTGGCACTGTCTGTCTATTTATGACACTGTGTGGTGGCACACATGTGTGGGATGTGCAAGAGAAAGAGGAGGCCAGTGTGTGTACAGGTTAAGATGTGTGAGCTATTTTTCTGTCAGACTTCAACCAAGAGCAAATTACCTTTCCAAAGCCACAAGAATGTCACTTAAACTTCCCACAAGTGGACAAAAAACAGATTTGTACTGTCAGACTGGTTCACTAAATTAGCTATTAGTCAGTCAAAGATGATATATTTTTCCTGAATATCTTCTGGGCTTTAGTGTGTGGCAACAGTTGTGGGTGTGATGTTATTTTTAGGAACAGACAATCCAGAAGGATTCGTCAAATGCTTTGCATTTTGCACATTAGGCTTCAACAATTGTGTGATCATTTTAAGATGAAATTGTTTTTCTTTAATTTAGGATTCAATAAAGGTTATTCTCTGTATAGCTGTCGACCTGCTAGATAAAAACTTAAGAAGGTATTCTAAAAGATGACACTTCTGGGAAAAAAAATAAAATGTTTAGCACCAGAAACTGTAGCAGGGAAAAATAGCAATGATGCATGTTAAATGCACTGCAATTTTTAAAATTTCACTGATTTAAAAAAAACATCCACTCAGGCTTTACATAAAAGCAGTAACAGAAAAGAAGCAGAGATGTTTGGATCATGTCCCAAAAGGTAGAGTAAATATTCTGTAATAAGAAAATGTGGACAAAGAAAAGACTTGGTTAAGAAATAAAGACTTTTTGTGTATATGACTAATTAAAGTGCTAAGATGTCCCACTCATAACAAATAAGAATAAATATATAACCAAGTTAATAATAAAATCTGGCATTAATGTTTGCGTCTTGTATAGTTTAAAGTACATCACCATTAAGTTCTAAGCTTTCATGTAGCCTGCATGTTTCAGTTGAAGTTTTGGATGGTCTTGGTTTTTCACATACTTTAACTTTGATTTAGTAGTATCTGTTTTGTTTTCAACTGTTAAACAGAATTATATATATTTATCAATAAAAATCTGAAAATGTAAATCTGAAGAGTCAACAGTTTGCACCACAGCTTTTCTCTGCAGTTGCAAGTCTTTACAGAACATCTACCAGCTTTGTGAACCAACAGTGAGACGTTTTCCCTATGTCATCTTTGCAAAATAACTTATACTCTGCTTTGCTATTTATTTTCTAATTGATTTAGGCCAGACCTTTGACTAGACCCTTCTAGCACATGATTATGCATTGATCTAAACTGTCCAAATGTGCCTGTGGCTGCATGTTTGGGGTGGAACATGGATCCATGCCATGCCTCAGTCTGAAGTCTCATACTCTAACAGTTTTTCTGAAGATAAACTCTTGCTACAAAGAAAATCATCTTTATACCAACATGTCACCACCATCATGTTTTACCTAGGAAATGGTGGGATCAGGTTGATGTGCAATATAGGTATTAAGCTAAAAACACCCTGAGAATTGTCTAAAATGCAAACAGGACTTATTTTTCTGTTTAACAATGTAAAACAGGTAAAAACAAGAATAAAAGTAAACAGCAGTCCACCCTACAAACTCCATCATATACAATTTTCAAGGTGTTAACATAAACACTTCAAAGGTGAAGGTGTGGTTGGTTGGAATCAGGAGAGGATGAAACACAGGCACTCCACAACAGCGTCATCTTATACGTCGTCACCACTTAGATAACCAATCCACACCTCTCCATCTATTGGGTCCAATAATCACGAACAGGCACCTGTACACTCAAATTTACATAATTCAACATCTCAAAACATCACCCTCCGACAGCAGCCATCAAAAGGTTCTCCCAACAGAGCTTTAGATCTCTGCAGCTCCTCCAAAGTCACCATGGGCCTTTTGCTTCTGTCATTAATCAGAATGAGTAGGTGACTTTGAAAAGCAAAACTGATGAAGAGGGATTTTATTTAGGGGCACCAGAGTGAAAGTCTGCCATCAAAGTTCTACCTCATATTTTGGCAGCACCGCCTGAACTATCAGCTCAGTTAGACTGAATTCACAGCAGAATTATCCGACCATAACTTAGTGCTTTTCATCACCTGAAAAGCACTCCACAGATTCAGAAGACTTGAAAAATAAGTAAATAAGTAAAGAACTGGGTGGCGTTCCCAATGCTGGAGCTTGACACGGTGTGAATCTCGAAGCCGCCTCCTACACCTCTCGCCCTCCCACACTCCTGCCCATGCACAAGACATGTCAGCTGCAGAATCCAAGCAAGTTGCTCACGACTTTCTATTTAGTCATCCTCAAGCGCCATCAATCATGCTTAGAATAAAAACACCATCATCTTTCATCATCATTGCCCATCATACTGAAAAACATTTGGGGATTATTGTGTCTTTTTTTTTTTTTTAACAGGAAAGGTTTGTTATGCTTTCCTCCCTTGGAAGAATTGCACAGATTCTTGACGTCTCGTGAGTGGAAAGCTGATGTTGTGAATGAATCTGTTGCATCGAGGCCCTTCCAAGGATTCATAGTAAACAGACATATGCAAAGCCGCCCACCACTCCACCTTATCTAAATCTGATATCTCATAAGGGCCCTTCACACTTGTCGGAAAACATAAACACGCCACGAGCGGCTGTGCGCGCGCGCACGGAACCTGCACTGTCATTAATTTCGGCGGCGGAGGGAGGTCAGCGTACCAGACGGCCTGCCGGCGTGTGCAAGCATGTGTGCAAGCTGGCGTGGCACTACAGCGGATGCACACTCCCATGTATGTGTGAGTGTGCGGGTCGTGAAGCAGGGGGAGGAGGAAGGGATGGAGAACATGGATGTGGTCGTGCACGCACACACACCGGCGTTGACAGGTGGCTGCGGTAAAGAGGTGGTCCCTGAGCTGGGGTCTGCCTGTCTCTGGCTGAGAGAGAGAGAGGAATAAAAAGCTCCCAGCAGCTGTCGCCCTAATTCCTCTAACACGGTGCTTGTGCTCTGATTAGAAAACAGATCTGGCCTCTAATTTACTCATGACACCAACTAATGCTCTATATCTCAATCGCTCCATCCCCGCTCGCCACTGCATGGCCTGCCTGGCTGGACACAGACACTGATGCACACAGAGTGACTCAGAAGGCAAAGAGACGAGCGCAAACAATCAGCTGAGCACGACACCGCTGAGCGCTAATGTGGCTTTACCTCCATGGATTATGCTGCAGTCTGAGAAGTCAGGAGTGTCGCTGCGTGGTGTCAAACGTCTTATCTGCAACAAAACAAAGCAAGTTCCAGGCAGAAAAATAATTTCTTAAGTAACTAAAAGTTCTTTTTTAAATAATACTTTTTATTAACACTGGGATAGCTCGGTTTTCGAGTCCTTCCCATATCGGCTCAACAGGGCCAAAAGGCCGGAGTCCACCCTGACGACTCTGATGGCTCAAATTAGCATCCCTTCTTCAATTGTAAATGTGGTCGTTGACCGTCAGGCCAGAAGGTAGGAGTGTGAATAGTCCATGTTGGGGGTGGGTATCTATGATACCAGCAGGAGATCAGGTCTCCTGTAGGTAATGCTCTTCAGTTTAGTTTTGAAGCATACATGAAGTGTTTTTGGAGAGATGTGACCTTTTGCAGCTGATCCATGATGTTGTGCTGCATTATCCAGGTCATTTTGCCAAATGTACATAGAGTTTGCAAAACATAGAATCTGTTTCAAAAAATATGCAAAGGTTTTTCTAAAAGAAATTAGTAATGTTTCTCTTTGAAATAAAGCTAAGAGGGTTTAAAATGACAGTTTAGAAATAAACTAACCAAATTAATTGTGTTGATCCACCTCAAAAAAATCATGCAAAAAGTGTAAGCAAAAGAAATCTGGGAGACTTTGCACATGCAAATTTGCATGCAGCCTTTTGTGCTGTGGAGGATAAATAGGTGACTGCTTCACCTATTTAGTTCACAAGAACTAATGGCATTTATTTCAGTCATAATCTTGCGGGGGGTGACCAAGGTTCCATCACTATGTGACAGCTGGTCAGCAAACCTGGCAAACATGATTGACATGGCAGCACTGAATGCACATGTGCTTTATCAGGCATGCATTGGGGTGCAGGAGAGACGGGTGGACTTCCTGGTTGAGCTTGCAAAAGAGTTCGGTAACTCTCATGTGAGTGAGAAGAAGGCACACAAGGAGAAACTGCTTCGGCAACAACCTTCCACACCCAGCTCAGGCAAAAGGGCGAAGTGTCAGGTCAACCATCGATGCAGGATGCGTGTCCTGAGGCTGAAACATCATCAGTGACCCCTCACACCCCCACCATGGACTGTTCTCCCTGCTGCCCTCTGGAAAGAGGTTCTGCAGCATCCGGTGCAGGCCCACCTGGTTCCGAAACAGCTTTTTCCTACTTGCCATCAGACTGCTGAACTCTTAACTGGACTGCACTCAAAAACTGGTCTCCACTTTATACCTTGCACATGTACAGAGCTAAATAACTTCTATTTTACTGTCAGTCCTGCACTTTATATTTTATATTTAGATTTATATTCATATTTTATACTGTTGAAAATGACAACAAAGTCAGTCGAAGTCGAAGGAACAATTGTGCAACTGTGAGATGCGTTGAGGCCATTACCAGGGTACTGATAAGGTAATGGCCCTATTTACTGAACAAAAGCACCTGCTAGATAAAATCCTTCAGGCCAGTTGGACTATCGAAGCCGAAATAGGTATACGTCAAAGTGGACTAACTCAAGCTATTCTAGATAAAAAAGTTATCCAAACCAACACAAAAAGTAATCCCCCCTTTTCTCAACCACTTTTTGTTTAGTTTCACTAGGCTGATTACTAGCAAACCTTTAGAATCAAGAAGCTATTTAAATAGAGCCTGTCGCACAACACGAAGTAGGCTAACAGGTGTCTAAAAGCAACACATCATGTCCTGATCTACAGAAATGTAAGAACATCTGAGACACGAAATTCCTGACATCTGTCAGTCTGGGAAGAGTTACAAAGTCATGCATTTTAATGCTATGGGACTCCAGTGAACTGCAGCGAGAGCCTTTACCCATAAATACAGAAAACATGGAGCTGTGGTGCTCAACCTTCCCAGTTGTTGGCTTAGAAACATGACTCCAAGAGTAAACTGACAACTGATCCAGAAAGGAACCCAGATATGTGTCTGCAGGCCTCACTTGTGTCGATTAAGGTCCATGTTTGTGATTCTTCACTAAGAAAGACACTTGGCAGAAATGACATCTGTAGATGTGCAGTAAAGCAAAGATCATCTGGATCAAAAAGAAGGCTAAAGGGCTGTCTCACATTTACTGAAAAACATTTTGACTTTAAATAATCTGTTCAGGCCTGAAAACTCATAGATGGCTAAATTTAAACTATTCTCCAAGGAATAGTGGGTTATAAATCCTCCACATTGATGCAACAGACTCATTGCTAGTAGCAAGCTTTTGATAGCAGTTGTTAATCAGGGTGAAAAATTCCAGTATTAGGTTTCAGGAACAATTACTTTTTCACAGAGGGACAGGTTGGATAGCTTGTTTTCCCTTAATAAATGACATTATCATTTAGAAGTTGCTGTTTGTAATATCTCAGATTAACCTTGTCTGATATTAAAATTTCTTTGATGATCTGACACTTTTAAGTATCACAAAACATGAAAACAGAAGAATTCTGTATGGGGAACAATTATTTTTCATAGTATTATATTTTATTACCTCTTTGATTACGTTAAAACCTAAGTTTCTTTTTCTTTTTTAAAAAGGAAAATCCCATTAGCCTGTAAAAAGATCATGCACCATTTCTTTTATCCAATTCTTTCATATGTTTACAAGATGGTAAATTATTCTCAGTTTTACTTCCTGGCAACTTTCTTGACTTTCTTGTTGTTAATTGCAGCAAGTGCTAAAATATTCATCAAACCTGCAGAACAGCAGCCAAAAAAGTCTTTGTAAAAGATATTAATTTGATGTTGGAGCATCTGCATGTGTCAGAATCTGTGGCTCTTCTCCAGTTTATCAAGCTGCGAGTTTGGAAATATTGAACTGAGGATCGTAGCAGGTCAGAAATTTAGGATGTGTGTGAGATCATCATCTCTGAGACAACGAGGATGCTGTTAGGGCTGAAAAACAAATGGAAAATTGTATGGTATCAGAGTATTTTAACAATAAAAACAATGTTTATTTTTATATTTATTTGCAACATGTTTAGACAATATAAAGGGTTTTCAGGACCAAGTTTATCTTAATATCACTGAGGATTGGAGGGAGGGTAGGAAAATGATTATTGTGGCAGCAAATAGTGACATCTTGGCATCAACAAATCTTCATAACCAGCAATCTATAATCCAAGGAAACTGTTTCAAAGGCATGTCAGAAAAAAAAGCTTTTCTGTCCTACTATCAAAAATACAAACATGTAGAGTTGCTAAACCCCTCTGTTTGATTTACTCTTATGAGATTAATAATGAACTTTCAGAAAACAAACGTTCCAGGTGGAAACAAAATTAACCGTCTCCCATGTTTTAAGACCTGAACTGAGCTGCTGAGAAGGAGACATCAGAGAGGATCCAGAACTCTGGATAATCTAAAGATTGAGCAAAGAAGAAAGCTGAAAGATCCAGATCCCTCTCTGCGCTATCTTTGTCAAATATAATACAAAAATAAAATAAAAAAACTAAATGTTGTAAATATGGTAAAACTAGTCATTTTAATAAAAATTTGTATTTTTTAAATGTAGGACTTATTTTATTTTTGGCCTCAATGGACAAGTTTGTCTACGTTGAAGGTTGGATTTTTTTTTTCCTTCTATTTTGCAGTGTAAAACTATCCTTCTGCAATAAAGCCAATTCTATGTCAAGTTTTTATTACATCTCTGCAAGGGCTGACCAAAGGGCCTTGGTAGGTTAAAAAAATATTGTGGCATGATCAAACCAAGAATAGAAATAAATATTTGGAATTGCAAAATAATCAGAAAGCAAAATAGTTCGAAGTTATCACATAACCTGAGTCCAAAAAAAAAAAAAAAAGCTTTGACTGAAAGCGTGACAGAATGTGAAGTTATGTTCCGTGGTGCCAGTGGAGGCGGAGGAGGAGGCGGAGGCGGCGTCTGGATGCCGTGACGCGGTTTGCCCAGCAGGGGGCAGAGGTGTGATGCAAGGAGTGGGAGGTGACAGCTCAGTGTCACACTGCACACACAGGGTGTCACCTCAGCAAGCTGGGAGATGGAGAAAAAAAGAGAGAGACGGAGGGGAGGAGAGGGAGAGTGGACAGAGAGACAAAAAGGTGAGAGATCGGCCTCAAGCTGTGCGTGTTTTTTCTTCTTCTATCTTTGCGAGGACTTGAGAGTGAGAGGTTTTCTGACCTGTCTGAGAGCTTAAGCTCTGCTAAAGGTTCAAGAATTTAAACTGCAAATAAAACATTCTTACAATCTTATTTTAATCTGATGATGCAACACTTGGTGAACTTAGTAGCTATTTATCTAATATAAATAATAGGATGTGGTATTTATTAAAGCCGCAGTGTAATTGTTTATATGTGGACTAGTGAGAAAGCATAATAAGGATATTTTGTCTGGCTTACATCTGAGTCCATAAAAAAGCATCTCTGGGCTTTATTTTGAAAAACAAACGCAGTCACTTTTTAATGCCTTGGTTGGGTCCAACCAATAATGCAATAATGTATTCTTTGAAAACCTGAAAGTTTCCTTCTTGAATCTAATATTAGCTTTATTTTGAAGAGTTAACAATCACTTTGTCGTCATTGGCTTAATTATGCTAGTAATGCAGAACCTACTGCATTTTAGCAATAAGATAAACCTTAGAATATTGAAGATTTTATTTTTTAAAATGTCTGTAATCTTTATTATGACCTGGCAACTAAATCTCTTTTTTGGAAGTGACATAGTCCTATTAGAATTTTGAAAACAACATCTGCAGGAATCTATTCAAAGAAATGTTTCAACTTCTATTGTGAGTAGCTGATCTAAGCTTAATTTTGAATTGCTGCTTCAGAAAAGTCACATGATGCTTACATTTTCAAAAATATTACCATCACTTCGCTGCCATCTAAAATCTTTTGTTGTTTTTTTCAAAGTACTAAAACAAGTCGGAACTCTTGATCATATGTTTATGCCTTCATCTTTTTAAATTTAATAACAATAATAATAATAATAATCTTAAGGGACAGTGATATTCAAACAAATTTCATTAGTTGCTGGGACACTACTTACCGATAAATCAAGCTGAATTGAATGTAGAGTACAAAAATCCACCATGGACCATATGAAATGGACCCCTAAAGAAATTCTGCCCAGGGCCTCATATAAGCTTGGGCCGCCTCTGACAAGAGCTAATGCATCCGTATGTTTTGACCACCTTAACTATAAACCTTATCTAAAATGAGTGTGAGCTTTGTAATTCACTACAGCTAAGCTAGTGTTCTTTGTGTAAGTGACTCATTTAGAGAGTGTGTGGGGGTGCGTGTGTGTGTGCGTGTGTGTGGGTGTGTGTGTGTGTGTGTGCGAAATCCTTTCCACATCCTTTCTTCTCTCTCTGTCTCTATTTTTCTCCAGGGACTCACTTGGCATCACTCCCTACTTTTTATTCTTGCTCCACAAACTGCTGGTGTCTGAGCACAGACTGGCCGAAGACACACACGCACACACACGCACCCCCGCACGCACGCACACTTATTTCCTCCTTAAAAGAAAAGGCAGTTACACTGTTGAACTCGATAAAGCACCAAAATGTTACCATCACTTCGCTGCCATTTAAAATATTAGAAAGAGGAGCTTGTATGCAAATAAAAGTAGTGTAGATAATACAATATATGTTGAATCCAAAGAGTGTACCCACAGAAACACACATGTAAAGCCTGTGATGCCTCCCAAGACACACACATTTTCAAGGAGAGAGTAACTGAGTGGCGCAGAGGCAGCATCATCTGAACTCGATACAAATCCGTATTGAAGGGAAGTACACAGATGCACATGCCGGATGAACCCCTAAAACGTAAACAAAAACAAAAATCAAGGAAGTTGGAGAACATGCACAGCCCACATTTGTTTGTTTATTTCTATCCCCATTTACAGCTCTTTTAGTTTCAAACCAGCCGTATACACAAACACACACACACAGAGCTTTAAAGTTCTCCTGCAAAACATACATTACACTGACAGGCAGACAAGGCAGACTTCAAAAGCAAGAAATAAATAAATTAAACCGAAGTATGACGGGGATTAATTAGTAAAACGAGGGGATAGAAGGAGTCGCAAAACAGGAAGGAAAGATGGAGTTTGGAGCTGAAAGAGAGGAAGCAAAGAGGGAGCCGCGGTAATCTTTGGAAGGAGGCTGGAGGTGCAGGCAGCAAGACGAAGAGTGTCACTTCTAGTTTTACTAAAGCTGATGTGGCATGCAGCAAAAACAACCAAAAAGAAACTTCTCAGGTGTAGACATGTGCAGGCTGCTCACTTTCGTGCAGGATGAGCCGGAGCGACTTTTTTTTAATAAAATACCCTTCCGAATTTCCTGCACCGTCTTCTCTTCGTTATTTGGAGAAGGGTGTGAGTGTGAATGCAAATATGCAAATGAAACGGTTATTATTGCATTGCTCATCAAGCAGCGCGAAGCAGACATTAATAGGCTGATGAATATGCATGTGAATTTGTTAATTAAGTTAATTATTCTGCTGAAAATGCATTCGTCTTCCAAGGACATCTTCCCCAGGATTCCAACCTGCTCTGCTCATTAGTCATGCGATATTTTACACTGGGCACCGGGACAAGAGCGAGGGAAGGGAGGGGCACCGAGGGGCCACCGAGGTTAAGACGTGTAAGAATATAAGGGCATTGTGGGTTTTTGAGTCCACTTAAGAACACGGATTTGAGGGCATCAGAGAGAGATACGATGGCGTGGCGATGAAGCCTAATCATTCATCCGCTCTTCAAAAGTGAAAGGTCAGCGAAAGAGGCAGAGCACGGCAGCCAGCTACAGAGGGGCGTTCACGTCTCTTGTAGCCAGACGTTCGTTCCATTTCTGCTTTTTCCTCTTTTCCTCTCCAGTAATTCCCCCTCTTCGCTGCTTTTCCTCTAATTGCTTATTAAAACCCTCTTAAATGAACTTTTTGTGCCAACTTTCCAACACATTAATTAATTGTTGTAGCCAATTAAGTGTCGCTGTGCAAATGAGCTTCAGCACAAATGGTCCTGCAGGGCCCGCGCCCCCCCTACCCCCTCCCCTTCCTACACCCCTACCCTCTCTCTTACTGCTTTCCCAGCAGCCCCTCTGCCCTTAAAGAGGCAGCACCGGCACATGCAGGTGCCGAGGGGGAGACGAGGCAGTGATTCTACAGTGCTGATCGAGCTTTTTGAACCGAATTGATAATAACAAGGTGAGACCTTGGGAAAAAATGACTTTGGTTTGCAGAATTGCAGTATCATGCAAAGAGGATGATGTGAATTTGACTGAGGTGGGGATATCGCCAAGACAAAAGGTCACAGAATATATTTAAAGAAGCCAGCAGTGTCATCTTTCCTGAGTTTTTCTTTACACTACAGCCTCTCCAGTTAGCCTCACTGCTGTTGGTCATGGTCTATGCTTGATCATTTTTGCATCTGTGTTTAACACCACTAGCCCTATAGGTAAGTAGTGACAAATATAAAATAAAATGAACACCTGACTGAATTTAGTCTCCCTCGGTGCTTCATACATATCTTTATATTCTGTTTGGAATTTTTTTATTCCCTACTATGTTTTTTGAACTATTACGTCACAGTATTAGCTGTAGAAGTGCTAAACAAGGTCATGGACTTTCTATGAACCAATTTTGCGAATCAGCCATTTTTATTTCTCGCATTGATTCTGTAGTTGAAGTTTAAGGATGTCGAAGATAAAAGTGGACAAGTCAAATTGTTTGGTTGTTGGTTGTATTAACTTCATTTTTCTTGACAAATAAACACACATCAGTGGGGAATGTCCTCTTTATGCAAAGCATTTCAAGGACGAGTGCTTTAGCAAACTCCGCTAGTTTCAAGTAAGAATAACTTTGAGGTGTCATTTCCTTCTGCCTATGAAAGCGACACACGCAGCAAAGTGTTAAGCTGCAAATAATGCTAAATTGACAACAAACTTTATTTTAGACATAAATTTACTGTGTGTTAATATGACGTCTCGGCCAATGTGATGATAGCATTAGCATCGTGAATTCTGCTTCTGCTAGCGCTGTGTGTGCTCACTTTTAGGGACATAACTATACTGCCTGCTTTGAATAGTATTATTAAACAGTTTGTCATTGTTTTTGTCATTTTTGTCTTGGGAAACACACCATCAAAAGGGATGCAGTGACATTCTTAGTGCTAGCGTTAGCTAACTCGTTAACTCTATTGAGGCCTTGTTTACAAGACGTCTATGTGTGGCTGGATGGTCTTCTGTTGATGACATCTTTTAATCAATTTAGAAATGAAAAGTTTATATGAATATATTGTTTTTATATAGTCAACAATAATTTAAAAGGAAGGATTAAAAGCATCAACTTCAAAGTTAACTTTTAGTTTTAGCAACATTTTGGAGTGGCCCAACCAGAATCCTGATTTAAATCTGATGTTTTCTTCAAATGTATGTTGTGTGTGATTAAAAGCTGTATTTGTATTTGTAAACTGTTTCCTGGGCGAGTTCAAGTTTTCTTTCTGCCTCTTTTCAGTATAAACATCCTCAAAGTCTGCTTGTAAAGGCCAGGCCTGATATAACAACCATGTGTAACATGAAATTTCCTAGAAAACTATAAAATAAAGAGAAACTGGGGGGGGCGTGGGGGAGTCGTGTTATGGCACCTATAAAACTTGCTGTTTCAGCAGTAAACCATACATCACAGCTGGGGGGAAGTAGATCAGTTTTTGAAATATTGTATAAACAGAGATGTACTCGTAAACAAAATGGCTGACATTAAATTTTATTTGATAGAAGACAAAGAAGAGCTGATGAAGACAAGAATATTTACACGCAAGCTGTCTTAATAATTAAAAAGACTTTGATTCACATTTTGTTCAACTAAAGAGGTGTAGGAATCTCAGTTCTACTTTACTTTTATTTTAATATGTACGTTTGCCAATATTTGGAGTTCTGGGCCGGTATTTGTCTTTTTTGTTTAATTTGGCTTTGTGTGTCTTTGATGTGGAGCTGTGGAAGTCCCTGCCTCTCCTCGATGAGTTCACAAGCTGATCAAACAGCCTCAGTCATCAAACCGGCAAATTGCTCACAAAGACAAAATGCAGACGGCACTGCACACACTCATGTTTTCATTGCCGGGTTATGTTCTATAGAGGTAGTTAAGAACTTTTTATCAATGCCTTTTTATATGTTCAAATGAAGTATTAAAATGAGAAATAAAAGAATTAGACAAAACATTTCAGAATATTTAGCGCTTTGCTAGTTCAATTTACATCTTCTAAAAATCACGTTAAGTTTATTCAAGAGTTGTATTGATATGCATAACATCCTTTGTTTTACATGGCGGTTTAGACGGAATCAAACTGCTTCATTTGTTCCTTGAAAATGAAAAAGTACAGCGAGTTCTGCCAGTGGTAGTATAATTTAAGAAAAATTTAAGATATAGTTTACAGCTTGTAGAAAACTCAAGAAAATGGTTCTATGTCTCTCTTTATAGTTAATTTTTGCTGTAAAATTGGCATTGTTCCATTCTGTTTTAATTCAGGGCTGCTCACATATCCTTTAAATATCACGTCACCCAAACCAGGTGTTTAATTTTGCTCATCACCAGATCTGAGAGGGACTCAGAAAATTCAATCAGTCTATGAAATAAAAACCCAAACATTCATTAAATCAGTTTAGCATGAATAGACTGAAACAAACCCTCAGCAATTTCACTGTTTGTCTGGAAGTCTCCCAGAATTGCTGCAGCTGACTTAAGTGCCAGCATTCAAAGTGGAGGCTCCATTTTGATCGCTGCAGACTGTCCCTGCCATGGCGACAGTGAGCTTCAGATTGGCACATTTTTGGGCATTCCCCATAAGGTGCTTTTTCTGATTGATGGCGCCGCCTCGCTCGCCTCCCTCTCGTCACTCCTCAGCCCTGATTTATTCGTCTCGTCTTTGTGACTTGGCGCTGGCATTGCCCACTACATCCTCCAGTGGAAAGTCCCTGCGGGCACATTCACTATTATTTGGAGTCCCGACGGGCAGAGGCATCAGACAGAATGCAGCACCGTCTCATCTCATTCTCACTGGGCCTGTGCTAGAGGGCAGGTGAGCCTCCCTCCACCTCCTCTCTGAATGGATATCCCACCCAGAGGGCTCAGCTGCTCGCCGGGCCAGAGGGGTAAGCGGCTCTGTAAGCGTGCCAAGTGAGGAGCTGGTCTCTGTGTGCGTGAAGCCAATCCACCACATACACACACACACACAATCTGCACCATCCTTGGAAGCCTCTGCGTTTGCCCATCTAAGGTTTATGATCCTTGGCTGCCTGTCGGGATCTTCATAGAGAGATCAAACCAAGTGGGGAAATAACTGATGTATAAATATGATTGATATAGAGGGAGAACCAATCATGGAGACGTCATGTCTCCATCTGACTGGGTTGGAATATAATCCATCCAACTTTAATTGGGTTGGAGACAATATTACAAGTCTGCTCACTTTAAAAAAAAAGTGTAATTTAGCTGCTTGTGCATTTTTGCTGGATAAAAATACATCAGTCAGCTAAACAGCCTTGATCTGCTGATTGGTGAAAATTCTCACTTTTATTCAAGCCTATAAATGTAACAACACACAGAATGTTAAGATCTAATAAAGGTTGGGAATGTTGTATGATGCATAAATGAGGATATTCTTGCAACCCCTTTTCCGCTGTAATCAAAACTGTCACTTCTCTCAAGAAGTCTGCAACATCATCTGTGTCATTTATTATTTTTAAATATATAAGTCAATCAATATTAATTTATTCCAAAATTTATGGAAAACGTAAAAAGGTTGATGCTACAATAATATATGAAAGTGGAAGCCTGCCATGGTGATGTCCTCAACGTAACGTATTGAAAGAAAATCAAACAAAAAAATGTCAATGTCTCAATAATGTCCTGTGCCTTTGAGCATCAACTACAGATGACGATGTTTACTGCTATTCATAAGTCGACTCGACGTATTGTCTGCTGAGGCATGGCGTCCCACTCTTCTTGAAGGGTGGACCTTCAGGTCACAGCTGACCCCCTCTACCCACACTCTAACATCACCACGACTTCTGGTGACACATAGCGCTCTCCTTGATGTCTTTAACATCGTTGGTTGCCATAAATTCTTCTCAAAGTGAATCAACTTTGATCAGAGAAAAGCTCTGAGGCTCTTTTGTTTAGTGCAAATGCTCCCTGACCCTTGCAAGACAACAACACCTATACCTGGTGGTCTGGTCAGGTACAGTGCCTTTAAAAGGTATTGATGAATGTTTTAACAATTTTATTGTTTTTAAAATCCCTCCAAAACAACTCTAACTCCTTTAAAGTGACTGACCTAATTCAAGAGTTCTGACTAACTTGTGTTTGTATTCTCAGTGAGTGGAATAGAGATCACCAGAGTGCAGTAAGTGTGTCACAAGTGATTGGAGTATGACAGACATAAAGACACATAAAGACACTTCAAGCAAATCAGAGAAAAGGCTATTGACAAGTACAAGTCAGGGGATAGATACAGAAAAATCTAAGGCATTAAACATACCCTGGAGTCCAGCTAAATTCGTCAAAAAATGAAAGGAATGTGGCCCTTTTGTGGCCATATTCCTTCTCTTCTTCTCTTTTGTGGAAGAGAGGCATAAAGAGACAAGAAAACTAATATCAACGCTCAACTTGAGTCTAATGGTCAAATGGACAAAAGTTTGTTAGTCTGGTGAGACCAAAATAGAGCTTTTTGGTCATCAGACAAGACACAGTTTGGTGGACACCAAACACTACACATAACCACAAAAACACAACATCCCCACTCTGAAGCATGGGGTGGCAGTACGAGTGGACCAGTCAAAGCCAAGACTTTAATCCAAAAGATAATTTGTGGCTGGAGTTGAAAAGGGATGTTCAGAGCTGATTCTGAAGCAACCTGAGAGTTTGAACAGTTTTGCCAGGAATAATGGACTAAAATTGACAAGTTCAGATGTGCAAGTCTAATTGAGACCTATAGACGGTCTGTGCTGTGCAAAGGAGAGTCTGTGTTAGATATTTTCGTAATTTTTCTTTACCAAGTTTTCACTTTCACATTAAAGAGTTTTTTGGTAAAATTCCTTCATAAAAAAGCCAAGCTTTTCCATTAGAAAACATCCTGTTGCATTTTTTCCCTTCCAACGGTGAGGTACTATTGATCAATTGTTAGGTGTCGTCTTGATCAGATTATCTCCATCCAATCTCATTTGAGCTACGCTGCAATGGACGAATCCCAAATCTACTTCTGTGTACTATATCACATAAAATGCCAAACTTTTACAAGTATGTGGATTTAAAAGGAGGAATGTGGAAATATTAAAAAGATGCATCAGTTTTGGACTATATGTGCAAAACTGATAAAGAGAGAACCATTTAAAAATTATGTTAATATCTGAGGTGAAATGAGATTTTCCAGGAATCTTTTACTGTACACCTGAGTGTCCTCTATTCAGTATTTTTGTTCTTTTTTTCCTTCAAAGACAGCATGCTGACTCAACAACTCATAGCACCGTAACCTGCCCAAAACGGCAGTTCTCACCTTTTATGAAAAAAAAAAACAGTTGGGATTTGTGGAAATGCCTACCATCTAGTGGTCACTTCACACAGAAACGTTCAGAAATAGTATGTAGTCCATCTTGTGGAATAACCTTTAATAAGCGACCCACAGCCCCAAAAACACAATTACAATTATTTTTGTCGTTTCTTCTGTCTTTTATTTTACAGACATTACTTCTTCCTTTCTTCAAAGCAAAAACACCGGAAGCAAAATGGCTGACCGTCACTTTTTAAAGCGTTTTTCACGTTATGTAGAAAATAATCTAATCGAAATAAAGAAAGAAAATGAGGCGGGACTTGTTGCAACAGTTGTCAGAAAGGCAACGCGCTTAGGTAAATCCGTGTGCATTTATTCAACTTTACGTGAACTAGAGTAGCATGTGCAGAGCAGCGACGTATAATGTTTTGATATAATCTGTTTATGGGTCAGAAACAGGAGAACTAGAGGCTTGTTAAAGAAATGATTGTTGCACGTCATAGGGTCAGAGTTCAGGTAGGACAGTACATCCCAATCTGCTGAGGTTTGGGGTTTAAAACAAAAGAAATGCTCTGAAAAACATACACAGTGGTCACTCAAAGCAGAAAGGAAGCCCCACCATAGCAGAGATCGTTCAGGAAACAGACTGAGAACAGGAGGAGCTCGCATTTAAAATAAACTGAAAAACATTGTTCTCCATAACACTGAAACGCACTGAAAGGGGGCCACTGCAGTGGAACTGACAATCATTAAGCCTCAGTTGCATAGCACTCAGTTTAGCAGTCCGGCCTCGTCGATGTTTGGAAATGAGCAAAGACTTGGAGGCGGCAAGTGTTGCAACCTGAACTAATCCTTGACAGCCTGACCCCATGTCCAAACACTCCCACCAAAGCAACAGAACAGCTTGCTCCATTAGGCAAATGCGTTCATTACCTGAAAAAAAAAAATCTCCTCCTTTTAGACATTCACTTTCAAAATCTTTGATTTGACTTTCACTACCTGCTCTTGGTCCAGTGAGTCACTTTCTGTGGCTGCATTCTCCATCTGCCTTTCCTTTCCCTTCAGGCCAGGACTGCTGGAGCTGTCTCATGATACCCAACATTAAGGTCACCGGTGGATTGGAGTTCAGCGGGCGGCTCCATGGGAAAACCGCAGATCCTGGTCCTTGGGGAACTGCGCCGAAGTGGTGGGAGCATCATTACCCAGTGCTGCCGGGGCCTCAGCTGGGGCTGAAGGTTTAACAGGAGAGTCCGCAACCCAGGGTGGGGTGGGCTCTTCACGGCCTGCGCCATCTACAGCCGGGGAGGGGTCTTTGCTTGGCTTGGAGGTCATGACTTCCAGGTCCTGCTGGGAGATGAGCTGAAGCAAGGCAGCAGCCACAGCAGGGCTGATGTCCTGGTTGCTAGGCCGAGTTTCTGACTCGGCTTGTTGGGAGTTCACCAGGAGAGGAGCTGCTGGAGGTGACCCGGGTGGAGACGGGGGGCGCAGTTCACCGCTTGGAGGCAACTGGTCAGGCAGAACTCGTTTCCTTTTTGACACGCCACCATCTAATGGACCCAAAGAACAACAGGAATTAAAAATAGAGGAAAATTGATCAGAAATGTTAAGCTTTTCTTTTTCTAACCCCCAGTATGTTCTACACCTCACTTACATAAAAATGTTCTGAGAGCAAGTTCAACTTGAAAGTTAAGAAATGCTAAAATTCCCATATCGACCACAAGGGGGCGCACATGACTGACTACATATAAACATGTCTTTGCTCTCAGCTCATGTGGCCATAAATGCTGTGAAGCAGTGAAACAGTAAAATTTATGCAACTTTCCAGGTTTAAAATTGTTAATGAACCCATTTTCATTAATAATACTTTTAATTATTAGTCATTAAACATAAAAAAGTTCAATTTGCTGCATGTAAAACAATATTGGCACTCCTCCCATATAACCAGTTGTGTGTATTGAAAGAAAAAGATGGGATCTAAGCACCAGTGTGTGATATTTATAGAACAGTGCAACCAAAACAAGACTAAGATTGTGGCTTTAAGCATTCAAAATTCTCAAAACCATTCCAGTATAAACAGTGATTCAGCTTAATACTTATACTAATTACTGAGTGAAAGTTTTAAAAAATAAATAAAAACGTGACAAACCAAATTTAAAAGAAACACATGCAGGTGAGATCTAAAAAAAATTCAAAATATTTATTTTCACTTGATAATTTATTAGATTTTCTTCATAAAAATCCTGACATTACAGACTGTTTTTTTTTTTTCTGTGAAGAAGCCACGACACCTCCTTGATGATAAAAATGAAGTGAAGAAGATAAAACATGTGAAAATGAAACGGACAGAAACAAAGACAGTGAGAAAGAAACAAGAGGGAGATTTCATGGGAACAACACAGCGTGAAACTTTTTTTATTTTACGCAGCTGAACATCACTCGACTAGGTTTTGGTTTTTACTGAGCATTTCAACCGTGCACTGGTCATGTCCATGTGCACAAACTTTTACCTGTTTATCAGGGTCACATGACAGCCAAATGCACAAGAGATTTTCACAATGTTTCTTTTGCTTTTTTTTTTTTTTTTAAAGACAGGTGCTGAAAGGAGATGAGTATTTGTCAATAACAGATGGGTTGATGTATGATTGGTCTAATAGCCAGATTCATTTGGATTATTGTTCATTTCATCAAGTCATCTAAAATCTAATTTAAGAAAAGTTTATAGGTCTTATACAGATTTCCTCTGCTTTACACATTTTATGGATTTCCCTCCTGACTGGTTTCCTCTTTGTTCACTCTCTAAAGATTAAACCCAGACTTGCCCTTGGAATCAGTAGTAGAAGCGGACGAACTGCGTGTCAGCGCCTCCTCTGACTTAACGCCATTGCTTTCATCGCTTTGCTCCTCGGTTTGAGGTTTTATGATTTGGCCCAGAATGAGAGCCAGCAGGCTGGCCTGGTCTTCCTGGCTGAGCGGAGGTTCTCCAGATGTGGGTGAGGCCTCCTGGGGTTCGGGAGGCGGCTCCGGAGGCTGTGACGCAGCAGGAGGCTGAGCCTGGTCCTCTGCAGCCCCCTGGTGGTCAGAGGCCTCATTGAGAGTTGATAGCAACTGGCTGACAGTGTCTGAGTCAGAGAGGTTAAGGAGCTGGGCCACTTGGGGCAGCTTGATGTCAGTCTGTCCCTGGAGGAGGTTAAGCAGCACGGCCAGCTCAGTTTGATTCAGTTGCTCTGCAGCTGCTCCAAGACCTGAAAATACACACCGATTAGCAAAAACATGAACTGGAAACAGTAAAAAACAACAACAAAAGAAAAGTCCAAAAATGAAAGAAAAAAAAAGAAAGAATCTGGCTGCATTGTGATTAAAGGACCACTCCTGACTATGCACAAGTAAATACTCACATTTCTGTACATGTATGATGTATAACAGCATTTTAATTTACCTCACACCTCAGCGGACCAAATTACATATTAAGAGAAAAGGAAATCTAACTGTTTGCAAGCTTTTAAAGTTTAAGTGGCTGTGATTGTGAAGACAGTGTCTTCACAATCACAGCTACATTACAGGTTGATGTAGAAAAAGTAAAACTTAGCAGCTTTCATTCACTATCATTGTGTTAAATTAATCTTTGCTGACGCCTATACGTAGAAAGGCAACAACGCCAGTCAGAACTGGAGCAGAAGTTACAAAGTCCACCTGAATTTGACTTGTTTTTATTTCACTTTTTTGTCATAAGGGATAAACCATTGGCAGGCAAACTGGGTGGACCACAAAGCTCTTAAATCCCGGGGCAGGGTGCCTGTTCATTTAGTCTATTCATAATGAGAACACTCTGTGTTCCATTTCTGTTAGACTTTTAAATATTTCTTGACTTCTAACAGAGAAATAAATGCCACTATTCTAAACCACAAGTTTAAAATTATTCCAAGAGTAAATTGCCTTAAAATATGTAATAAACATGATAAGTAAAATATGTCCTTTGAGCTTTGGAGGTCTGGGAGCTGAAAGAAATATTTGCTTAAACACTACAAATGTTGAATTAAAACTTGGCTTTTAATTCAACATTTGTTTAATATTTTCTATTTTTTCTTTGCTTATTTTTCTATTAATTTCAGATATAGCGTTTTGTTTATTTGCAATAAAAATGGTCAACAAACGGGAAAGACGTTTTTTTTCCAAACAAAATACTTGGAGGTGATCTGTTACCTGACAGCTCACTGTCTAGTTTGGCTGTGGAGGGCGGCTTTCCTGGGGGAAGGGGCGGAGCTCCAGGCGGGCTGCTTTGGGGTCGGCTGTTCTCTCCACTGGAGGTCCCAGCCATATTTTTACGGGGCACTTTGGGCACAGGCACATCCTCAGGCAACCCGCTCTGACGTGCACGTCTTTTCTTTTTAATCCACAGCTCGTGACAGTCCTGGTGATGAGGAAGACTGGACAAAGAAAGCGCAAAAAGGTCAAAATTTGAACAGATTTGAATCTTATAAACTGTGCTTTTCTAAATAAAAGTCTTTCGCTACTAACTCTGGTGGCGACATCCTGCCAGGATCGACATCAGTAAGGAAGTCACTGAGAAGAGCTTGCTCCGATGTGCAGCGACGTGAAGGGTCGAGGGTCAACATTCGGTCCAGCAGGTCCAGAGCAGGAGTAGGCAAACTGCAGAAAGGAACAGAAATATTTACCAAAACTAACAGAAAACAACTGATTGGACATGAGCGCTTGGCAGGCGACATACAAGGCAAACTCCTCTCGTAGCCGTCGTCTGTACTGCTTCTTAGGTTTCATGGTGTTGAAGAGAGGAAGTTTGATGACATCGGGCCACGCCGCAGGACAAGGACTTCCACACAGACGGCTGCAGGAAACGGAAGGGAGCTTTTAATCATGTCATATGATTGAAGAAAACAGCAGTTTGAGATAGAAACAATCTGTGAAATTCTCCAACATCACAGAGGAAAAGCATTGATAATTCAATTTCACTTCCTCTATAAAAGGCATGTAACTCTCAGATAACCTAACATTTGTTTTGGAAGGTTGTTTTCCAAGAATGACAGCAAATAACTAACAAAGCAAGAAACCAGACACTATTGTACAGTAAACTGTTTTGCTAACTTTGAGTAAAGCTTTGTTGGACTTTGCTTTAAGACCTTGGTTCAAGTCGTCCAAAACTTTTCTGAGCACAACCACTTTGCACTAGCAACCTAGTTCTTAATCCAAAGTGAGGAACCTAAAGAAGTTCAAACTCACAAAACGAAACCCAGAAACAGTGCTGTCGTTTGTGTCCAGATGTGTTTCTAAGCTACAGTTGGAAATAGCTGCCACGTATCTATGGAAATACAGCCAGTCCCATGAGTTGCACATGTTGGACAAAACAAGGCACTTTGTATTTGTCCTTAACGGATCATTCTCCTATTTTCTTCCTTGAGCTCCCCTCTAGGATTAGAATAATCCTTTTCGTTCATTTTGATAATTCAAAATGAATTATCAAAACGAGTCAATTTTCATCAAACGTTATGTAGATTGGTTCATCAGTAACTTTTTCTCTATTTTTTTTTAATAGTCCATATTGTTTCTGTAAATATTCATTAAAACTACGAGGAATCTCTTATTTTTAGAGTGCAGTTCTTAAGGACTCAATAGAAAAAAGTAATCTGTGTTTATTTTGACGAGTTATGACACTGATTTAAGTTGTAATGCTGATCCGATTTATTTGTGAGACCAGTTGAGTTCAGGTTTTTAAAGCAGACAGCAGCTAAAACACTTTGGGGCTGTAGAAGTTTCTGTACCTGATGAGTTCCAGTTGTAGAAGTTCTTGGTTTGCCTGAAATATTGGTTTTTTAGTGAAGAGCTCTCCAAGAATACACCTAAACAAAGAAAACAAACACACAAACAAAGTTAGTATGCTCGCTGAATATATATTGTACATGAAGAGCAGTAGTCCTGTTTAAAAGTGACTTACAAAACTTTCTGTGTAAATAGGCAAACTTAGTTGGGTGTCATTTATTAAATGTAGATACAAGCCCAAAATGTACAAACAAAAGAAAATGTTACTTTTAGATTGAAATAAATTTTCAATCTAAGTACTTTAGAAAAAATATATGCATTTTACTCAATTGTTGATATAGCTAACTATCCAAAAAGCATAATAATACTTTATTATGCTGGTTCAGAAAAATAAGACATGAGATTTTAACATTATTTGAGAAAAAAATATTCATAATCCCAAGGATTATGTTTCCAAATTACAATATTACAACAATTACAAAATAATTGTTGTAGAAATTTTAAATGGCTTTAAAGAATCATGGAAGAGTATAGGAAAACAAGATTAACAGGTACAGGCCAAAAATATCAAGTTAAAAGTACTTGAGGACCACAGAATTTAGATTTTTTTTAAAATTATTATTAAAACTGCAAAATGTATTTTCATTTTAACCTGATCACTAGCAAACTAAAAAGTAAACATTTGAATAAAACAAGTAAAGTAGTTAAAACAAGTAAAGTAGTTTTCTGAAGAGAAGGGAATGTATAAATGTGTAAATCATTATAGATCAGAAACATAAACAGGGTCTCAGTATTGCTACAACACATAATTATAAGTAGCAGGAGAACCTTCAGTTCTTATTAACCAGATAAAGTCATGCTGAGCTTAAAATACATCTGGCACCCCGAAGAAACAGAAACAATACGCAAACGATTAATCTTGCAAATTGCAGATGTTGCTTACATTGCAGAAGAAGTGCTTTGAAAACATCTGGTAGATAATTAGAACTATTCTATAAAAATATAACCACTTATAAATTACAACATTTATTTTGGTACAGTTTATGCAAATGAAATTGGACAACATGTTTTTAGAAAACAAACCATTCGGCTTTTGTAAAAGTTGCTTCACGGTAAGAGAATTATGTCTAAAGGTTTGTATTTTTAAAATAAAAACAAAGAAAGAAAAAAACGCTGGATTCTGACTGACTGAACAGGCGTTCCATTTCGACAGTTTTAGACTCACCCGCAGCTCCAAACATCAATGGCTGGGGAATACCTCTCCTCCCCAAGCAGTAGTTCAGGGGGACGGTACCATAGTGTGATTACTTTATTAGTGTAAGGTCGACTGCAGGGGAAGAAGGACAAAGAACAATGATGTTACGAGGAATTCACATAAAACTTGCGCCCCTGTGTGTCCAAACAGAAATGGTTCAGAAGCAAGTAAAAAGATTGTGGCTCCATCTACTGGAGAATTACTCACTTGGTAAAAAAATAAATAAATAAAAAATATTTTAAAAACAAGTCATTCATGCAAACCCCAAAAATTTGATACGGACTACAATAGGGGTCTCCAAATTCAGTCCTTAAGAGGTGCTGTCCTGCACCAACAAACCTAAATTAAATGCCTGAATTACAACATCAACATATCATTCTGTTCTGCAGCAGCCTGGTAATGAACCAGTAAGTTGATACAGGTACCCATAGAATAAGGAGGCATCTAAAAGTTGGAGAATAACCACTCTTAAGGACTCGAGTTGGAATTGAATGTAAACAGACTGTGTGTTATCTATTATATGTTTTTTTATTTATTTTTAAATAAACACCACTCACCTTTCCTCAGAGTTGTAAAGTCGAGCCAAACCAAAGTCTGCCAGTTTGATCTGACCTCTGCAAACAGAGAAATATCAACATCTGGCATGAGTAACAAAGCAAACAAGCTTTATCTCCATCAACCAACTTCCTTATTAAAACCATATTTACTTTGTTTCATTCATGCAACAATACAAAGAGTAGACAACGTGTTGGGGGGGAGAAAAGATTGGTCATTAGTCCGATGGGTTGTAGTAATATACAAAAAAACAAAAATAAAAAACGACAGTACTGTAAACGCCAATAATCACAATGCAAATTGATTGGAGTGTGTTTGTTTTCTGACCTGTTGTTGAGCAGTATGTTGGAACATTTGATGTCCCTGTGCAGGAAGTTGTTCTTATGGCAATAGTCCAGGCCCTCCATGAGCTGACGCATGAAGCTGCGGATGTGTTCGTGGGAGAACTGGACAAGGCCTGACTCCAGAAGGCCCATCAGGTCGTGGTCCATGTACTCGAATACTAAATAAAATGCACCTGAGAGTAAATAGAAAAGATTACAGCTTAGAGCGAAGTATAAGTTCAGAAAATCTCAGATGAGGCTGGTAGGAACATCCGAGCAGAAGGAGCTAGACAGCGTTGCTGGGGAAGCGGGTGTGTAGGTTTCCCTGCCAGACATGTTATTCTGGTGGCCCATTCTCAGACAAGCAGAGCACAACACACACACACACACACACACACACACACACAGATATAGGTACTATTAAATGTCAGAGAACCAAAAAAACTGTAAAATAATTTTTGACAATTTGTGAGTGAATAAGAAATGAAGTAATGAAGTTCACAAACGGCTGCCCAATCCTTCATATGTAATAATCTGTTAAACACCACATGAAATCTTTCTCTCAGTTGGAGTGCTACCATATGGAACGTTTAAATGGGAGTAGCTCTACAGACTTGTATGGTAAAGGCGTATCTTGAAAGAAGTAAGAGTAACGATGTTTGTTTTTCTATCCAGCGCTCGATAAGTAAAGCTTTCCAAAGCCTCGAGCTACCCAAACAAACAGAAAAATACAAAGACTAAAAGGAAATCCACATCATGTTTTCTGGGCTCTTAGACAGTAAACATTTTGCTTAAAGACCATCCATTTTGTCACATGTCATCTCAACTTTAAAAGAGATTAAAAACAGAAATTTT
Organism: Xiphophorus hellerii; assembly: GCF_003331165.1. Lineage (NCBI taxonomy): Eukaryota > Metazoa > Chordata > Actinopteri > Cyprinodontiformes > Poeciliidae > Xiphophorus > Xiphophorus hellerii. The sequence continues at coordinate 6,609,805 of NC_045687.1, forward strand.
TTTTTTTTTCCCCATTCACAGCAAAAAAATCATGTATGCCATCTTTGTAGCCGTCGTACCTTTGTCCTTTTTGAAGTCAAGTGCATCCTGCTTGTCGGTAACGATTTCCTTCATGTTGACAACACTGCGATGTTTGAGCTGCCTCAAGATCTTTATCTCTCTGATGGCGGTGATGGGGAATCCCTCTTTTTCATTGTCCAATCGCACTTTCTTCAAAGCAACGAGTTCCCCTATAAAGAAAAGTGATGCACACAGGATTTACGGTAGAACGCATTTAATTCATATATCTTGGAATAATCACAAATGCTTAGCAAGCCTGTACATTACCTGTGTCTTTGTCCTTCGCCTTGTACACTTGGCCATATGTGCCTTCGCCTATGATCCCAATTATATCAAATTTGTCCACACAGCGTTTCCCCCAGTCACTCAGGTTATGTTTTCTCTCACCATAACGTGGAGAACAAATCCTGGAAATCAAAGAGAAACAGAAAAACAAAGATATGTGGGATTATGTGGGAGTAATGATGCAACAACGATAACGGGGGTAATTAACAAAAGATTCTAACTTTGGTCTCTTCTTGAGGGGTTGCTGGGGGACAGGAGGAAGCTGTCGGACAGGCGACTGAGGCGGCGATGAGTCAACTCCAGTCAAAGTGGGCGGCAGAGGGAGATCGATGAGAGATGGCCGGCTGCTAGACGTCTTTTCCTTTCTTGATGGACGCTGGGGAGGCGTGGATTTCTTTGGGCTGACGGAGCAAAGCAAACTAATTCAGAGATAAACCTTAATTTCTTTTATGTTCCAATAAATAAAATTATCCACCAAATTAACGATCCAAGAGCACAACTTTCTTTTATGTGACCATGGTGGTTTACTTTTACAGAGGAATGACTGAAATGACAAAATGGTAATAAAACCTTGCGGGAAGAAAAATAACTTTTGTTTTCAGTTTAGGGAACAGAAAAAAACTTGTTCAGGTTTAGAAAGTAAATGTGGTGCAAATATCTTTAAAACAAAATTCTGTATCCACGTATCTTGAAGTTTTGCTTCCTAGCAGTCAACTTTTTATGTTATAAGTAACAATTTAAAGTGGTGTATTTAAACTTCTGGAGCTTTTTCCAACCCACACTCAAGTTTTCATGCTCATACATAAGCGCTTGAACAAAAAAATAATAAAAACATGCTAAAAATCCAGGTTAGACATTTAAGTTCTCAAAAAAAAAAACCCCCAAAAGTCCAGAAAACTTTTGATGAAGACTGAAATATAGGATTCCATTAAAGTTCTCCGCTTTGGAAGCAAAGCATAACGATACTAGGGATAGTTCTGCATGTGCATTTCATATTATAATAAACTATTAATGTTTGGAAACATGTTTCACTTGGAGACGACTCACCTGTCCTGAGTGTTTCCCAGCAGCATCGGAGGTAAAGGGAGGGGGGGCAGCGTGGATGTTTTGTGGAGTGGTGTCTGGCGGACAGGACTGCGTGCAGGAACAAACCCTGGCGATTTAGCCTGGGACATGTGATGCGTGGCGGGCTGATTAGCCGCCTCTGGCTGAGGAGGCGGCGGTGGCACCTGTGAGACAGCTGATGGGGGCACAGGAGGGGAGGGCTCAGGAGGAGCAGGGGAATTGGTGGGAGAGGAAGGTAAAGGTGCTGTAACTTGATCTTCACTCCTGGGAGTATCAGAGGCTATTTGTGCTGTTGCTTGAGTCTGGGTTTCCACCTTCGCTACAGAGTCTCTTTCTACCTGTGGCGGCTCAGTTTTAGTGGGCCGTGAAGATGTGGAACTGGCGAGTTTTGGGGTGGATGGAAGAGGGGAAGAGGTGCCACTGGCGTTGGCGCGAGCGGCAGCCTCAGCGGCCAGGCGCTCTTTTTTTTTGCGGGTGAGCTCTGCACCCAAGCTGGAGTTGAGGGGCAAGCGAGATGCAGGGGGGGAGCGGCTAGCTGGACGACTACTGTGAGAGCTGCTGCCTCCTAAGGCTGAAGACGGATGCCTCTTGTTGCGTGAACGAGACGAGGAGCGGCGAGAGGAGTAGTGCAGCGGGGAGCGACTTCTGGAACGGCCTGAGCGTCTGAAATAAGACAAAAAAAACTTTAAGCCACTCTAAAAGATCTTTGAAACACAATTCAGAAGTTATTTAATATAGATGTTCACTGAAAATAGAGAATTGCTAACCTTAAAATTGTCATCACTATGTAATATAGAAAATCATTCAATTTCTTAATCTAAAATTTACTAAACGTTTCCATGCATTTTTTTAGTAGACTTGTTTTTTTTAATTATCCTATTCAGATAATGAGGACTGTCACGATAAATTTAGCTGGACATTAAATCGTCCTAGTAACTATAACAAAAAACAATAACAATGACATTTTGAAACCATTTTCAAGTAATCTATTGAGAAAGGCACAATAATGCAAGTTTGCCTTCTCAAAGATCAATGATTTTTGTAAAGAACACTTAACACTAGAACTGGAAGATATTAGTATCCAAAAAACATGACAGCCAAAAACAATAAATAAAACCCACTTCATCTTAAACTATAAATAAAATGGATGCAAACCAAATTGGCCCTCAAAATGGAAATTGAGCTAATTTTAATTTATCTTGTTTTTTTTAGTGTAAAGATGGATGAGCTTCAAGTTTATACTCTTATTTCAATTATTCAGGTTTGTCAGGGTGAAACTGTTAACAGTTCAACCTGACTTAAAACCAATAAAGCAGGTTTAACAGATTCCATGAAGACATTCCTGATTACTTCTCAACTCTCTCTTGAAATGTTATATAGTTTGCTACACTAAACCATTAAAAGTCATAATTATTCAGATGTAGCCAGGTCTACCCCTACAAAGGGTTGAAGTAGTGGTGCACCGATAAATCGCCCCGATTTCCTTAATTTTGGTGATCAGCCAATTTTATCCACCAATCTTATTTACCTCAGCAAAGGTCTAAAAATTAACCCCTGTCCTCTTTTACTCTGTGAGATGTTTGACTGACAGACCCACCTACCCAAGTCTATTTTGGGTGGGTGGATTAACATTTGAGTTAATAGTCACCCCAATATAGCAACTTTCTTACTGTATTTAGCAACATTTCAGACAAAAAAAAATCAGTATACCCAAAACTGTAATCGGCAGGTCAGGGTTTTTAAAGATCGGTAATTGGCGATCGGCTGAAAAACTGTAATCGGTGCACCCCTAGTTTCAAGTTTTCCTATATACTCACCGAGACGCTGGGCTTAAGCTGGAGGACCTGCGGCTGACATAGGGGCTGATGGAGCGTCTCCTGGAATAAGGGCTGCTGTCCCTCTCACAGCTGGAGGACCTGTGCCTGTTGACATAAGGGCTGTCCGATCTTTGCCTGCTGCGGCGGGACAAATCCCTGTAGGGGCTGGGGCTTTTCTGGCCTAACCTTCGCCTGGAGTACCCCTCGTCTCCCTGTTGTCCATAGTTGGAGCCCAGTGGACTCTCACTGCCCCTTCTGGGACTGGATGGTACAGCAGAGCTGGCACCCTTTCTGCGAGGGCTTCCCCTGCCTGACAGCTTCACCTTAGGGCTCGACTTATGGCTCTTGGAGGACTTGCGGTGAGTCTTGTCTGTCCTGTCTGTCCTCCTATGGGAGGAGCTTCGAGTTCCATCTCCTCGGCCTTCTCTCCGCTGTTGCTTTTCTTTATGAGGCTTCCCTGAGCGACCGCTCTCCTTACTGCGAGATGAAGATGTGGAGGATGTGGTGCTACCTACACTGGCTGCAGTCTGTACAGAGAGCGTTGACTCCCCACGCTTGGTGTCACCTTCTGGTTGGAGCTGGCGCTTGGACGAGGAGCCTGATGAAGCAGTTTTCTCCTTGACTTTCCCAAAATTACCCTTTTCACGATCTTTGCTGCTCTTTTTCTTGTACCCATGCTCCCCATTTCCAGAGTCTCTGACTTTATTAGGGTCCTTGGGCTTTTTCCGAGAGTGTCTTTGACCCTTGCTCTCTCGCTCAGGTTCTATGACGATATCGTCCCCATCGTGTTCGGGAGAAGGCGAGGGATCCAGTCGGTCCCCGATCCCCCTCTCAGAAGGCCTGTTGGACGGGGGATCCGAGAAAGTGTCCGAGTCGGAGCTGATGTCGTCGTATTCCACCAGAGGCTTCACCGTGTTGACACCAGGAGGCGCCGTATTACCCGGGGCAAAAACCCCGGGTCGCGGTACCGCCACGGATTCTCGGTTAGGTTTGTTTGATTTATGCCGTTTTCGTTTCGAAGATATCATGGAAGATTTTAACAGCGCCTTACTGTCTTTGCTCGTCATGTTTCCTTCAGAGGTGTGAGCTGGGCCTTGGGTCTGGTGTGGCACGCCGCCGCTCGAAACAGTCTTCCTCTTGGTCCCATGGTGTCGGTCCGACCCTGGCATACCTCACGCCGGCTTCCGTGTTCCGAGAGATTCATCCACAAGAAAACAACGGCTACTTCAAATGTCAAAACAAAGAGTTGCAAAGCAGAAACAGAACAAACACAAGCACAAAATAAACACTCTAGGCCGCTCACGTCCAGTCCTTCTCAGCGCCAATTCATTCCATTAGCTCACCAGAGTAGTTTTCCAAAACAAGAACAAAAAAATCCAAGGTGGTTTTCCTATGCAGCAAAGTTAGCACTCCGAGACAGTCACTGAATGAGGAAGGTCCAAACCAAACATAGGAGCATTGTGGTGTCGCCTCCGTCTCAACGTAGCTAGCACAGCTAGCTAATGCTCGACGGCTAGCGAGCAGACTCCTAAAAAAGAAAAAAGTCCCTTTGTGAAAGGTGTCCTTGTCCGGTGCCAAGTTAAGAAAACGTATTATTATTCCACAGAATAACGGTCTTAGCTTTCAGAAACAAGCAGACGCCTTGAGTAAAAGACGCTCGTTTCTCCAACAAAATGAAAACTTGACCCGGTTGGTGCTGTTTACATGTTCCCTTTAATGTAAGTTTTATCCCCTATAGATTCAATATTGATTAGAAATTATAGTATTTTCGTGTGTAGTAGATGTTCCTGTTTATTATTAATGGCTCTGGAAATCAACCAGGCCTATATTTAGGGCGATGCCGGTGGATTTTGTATCATCCACAGCCCTATCTGAAGGAGACTACAATCGCCATTGTGGCTCCTGTGACTAGCAACTTCTGCGCACCAGCGAATTAACCGGAAGAGGGGGTGCTGTCAATCTCGACAGCCTATCGCAAGAAAAAGGCCGCCCACTGCTCTCGCGATGGCGCGACCGGAACGAGAAAGGTGACAAGTTGCTCAACAACTGTTTTTAATAACGTCAGTTAATGTAAAATTACCACGTTTTGATTCCTAAAAACTAAGCAGTCCTCATATCGTACTTTTCTTGTGGGTTTAATTTGACACCTACTAACATCATTACATTTCAGAGTTTCTTCATACAATAAAAACGTTATTGTTTTTAGAACACTTTTTTTTACAAACCCGTTTCAAAGAAATCTTAACAATACTGAAGAAATGTAACATTATTTATTCATTTCTGATTAAAGTGTTGATTTTCAGCTTCTGGCTGAAAGCATGATGCCAGGGATTAAAATATTAGCAATATAGATAGATAGCATTTATTGTCATTGAACAGAATTCAACGAAATTTCCATTGCAGCTCCCGTGCAAAAGGTCAAATATATACAGTAAAAATAAGCAAACACACAATAATAATAATAACAATATATACAACTAAATTAACTAAACTAAAGGCACTCAACCATCCAAAGAAGTAGCAGCAGGTCCAATTATGGCAAAGTACAGTACATATATGTATTTATATATATATGAGAGTGTATTTGTTTGTGGGTTTTAGATATTTTTGCATTTGCAAACTACAACCTGGACTTTTATGTTTCTTTTGCAATAAAGCCTTCTTCCTCACTGAAAGGTCTTTCAGCTCATCTACAGAACACATTTCACTTTGGATAATAACATTTTTTTTACCAGATTTAGCCAGCATCTTCACAAGGTTTTTGTCTTTGTTTCTAGGATTAATCTATGTATTTTGAACAAAAATGCATTCATCTTTGGAACACAGTACCGCCTCCTTCCTGAGCAGTATATGTTTATACGTACATATAATTGTATGAACAAATGAATACAGCACTTTCAAGCATCTGGAAATTGTTCCCAAGGATTAATCTTGTGCAGCTCCACAATTCTCTTCCTGATGTCTTGGCTGACTTCTTTTGATTTTCCCGTTGTGTCACACCAAAAAGCAGTGTCCTTCAGATGTGGCCTAAAATACATCCACATATATGACACCAATTAATTCAAATGTGTCAATTTAGCTGTCAGGAGTTTATGGAAGTAAACCCAAAAGTTGACCTGTATGTAAACTTCTGCATTCAAAGAAAGACGCTATATATATATATAGTACAGACCAAAAGTTTGGACACACCTTCTAATTCAATGGGTTTTCTTTATTTTCATGACTATTTATAAGGCAAGAAATCCCACTTATTAACCTGACAGGGCACACCTATGAAGTGAAAACCATGTCAGGTGACTACCTCTTGAAGCTCATCAAGAAAATGCAGAGTGTGTGCAAAGCAGTAATCACAGCAAAAGGTTGCTACTTTGAAGAAACTAGAATATAAGGGGTATTTTCAGTTGTTTTACACTTTTTTGTTTAGTGCATATTTCCACATGTGTTATTCATAGTTTTGATGCCTTCAGTGTGAATCTACAATGTCAATAGTCATGAAAATAAAGGAAACTCATTGAATAAAAAGGTGTGTCCAAACCTTTGGTCTGTACTGTATATATATATAAAGAGTTCTCGCTAGGTTTTCTGCCATTAAGCAAATAGAAATAATTTTGATAATTCTATCTGACCTAAATCTAAATAATCCTTTCATTGATTTAGATATATTCCTGAACTCCCTAAAATGTCAAATCTGTCTTCATTTAAGACAATATTATTATCAATGCCAATTTATTTATCTAGCACAAAAACAACATACATTGAGCAAAGCATTTTGTAGCTCAGTAAAATGAAACAAGATCACACACCAGAGCATTTTTTGACAGAAATTGTATTATCTTAGAAGAAACGTATCAGAACATGATGTGTCCACCACCCTGTTTGTCCGTGGACATGGTGTGCTATGATGACGTGTAGTGTTGTTGTTTGTGCTATACATGCTTTTTGAAAAATGTCACAAAAGTTAAATTTTGGTTTATCAGAACATATGTTCACGTTCTTACTTTATTTTGAATTTTGAAAAAAAAAACGGAAGCTTGTCCATGGAAGGTCATTAAGGTAATGTTATTTTGCAACATTATCTGTCCCACTTGTTTGATTTCACCATTCACATAGTTGCTACTGAAAAAATACACCAAAACATTTAAGACAAGTTTTAGTTCCGAGTGACACTGCTCGGTGAGCTTTGACTTCACAATTTTCAAACTTCACTAAAATCAAATTTGTTTGGGCTGTAATTCTATTCACAAAGCTTTACCTCATGATAAGCAAGAACTAAATTTTTTTTTTAAATAACTTCCATACACCACAACATCCTTCAGAGGACTTCATTGATTTCTTTAGTCCTTTAGATTTCTTCTTTTTGTCAAAAGTAAAAAAAATGTAGATTACCAAAGAGTTATTATTATGAAACAAAAATTCACTATTAAATAAATAAAATCAGTTTTTCACCGATAAATGCATTCTGCATCCGGTTCCACCATTTTGTGTAGAACACAAAATATCCTCCAAAGAAACATTGAGATTGACTTTCTGTGTACACCTTTTATGTTTGCTTTTTAGTAAAATAACTATAAAAAAACAAAAAAACAACAACTTAATAACTGGAACAGAATTGCAACCTTTTCATTTGTATGTGACATTTTAGATTAGTCATTTGATTGAAAGGTTTACCCACACATTCATATTTGCCTGTGATTGTCATGCAAGATCTTTTTTTAAGTTAGCAAAACAAAAATAGAAAAAAATTATACTACGAAAATGAACGGCTCGATATCATAAAAAGTTGATGCAGTGCCATTTTAAATTGGAAATCGTAATATGGGGATAAAAAGCGTTAGATGACACTGACCTGTTGTCAAGCATGTGTTCCCAAGTATATAGCATGACGAACAGCCATTCTGGATGCTGATTGGCTCCGATGGTCTTGTGGGTGTGGTTAAAGGAAACGAGGAAGTGGCGATTCTTACTGTAATAACAAAAGTCGTAATGTGTGTATATATGATAGACTGTGGTATTTAAATGGCCAGCTGAGTCAGATGCATACAAAACAATTTAAATGCCCTGTTCGTCTCTCTGTTACGCCATAAACAGAAATTCAAGATGTCAATCTTATCGTCGACTGTTTATTAATTGTGCGTGGGAAAATGAGGGAGTTTTATATTATACGATAATGCATTTTATCTGTAATTTGTGTTATGAAATTGTTTAGTTTGGTGAGGATTTGACATTTGTGACCGTTTCTATGAGTTCATGAAGCCTGTCGGGTCAGGTATTTGTGCTACGTGTGCGCGTTGAAAGGTTGACACCCCGCATTGATATCTTTACTTCAAGCTCCAGTGAACAAGTAAGTAATCCAAGTAGTCATTTTTCTGCGTGGGAAATACGTGACTTGAAGCAACAGGATTATGTTTAGTTTTTCTGAGAGGTGTAAAGCTCAGTTTTAGGCTCCCATGCCTGTTGGGCTATTGTGTGGATGGATATAAAGCTGCACGGGGGGGAGGAGGAGAGGGCGAGTAGATAAGAGGGAGAAGTGGTTTATTGGCTGGCTGCTGCCACTAAACCCTATTTTTTTCAACCAGAAAACAAGAGGACTTGTCGTTTGTGTTACAGGCCGTAAAGCAACAACATCGCAACCCCGGGAACAACGGGAGAGGACATGATAATCGTGGATCGGGCCCGTATTTCTATTCCGCAGCGCCTACGCCGAGCTCATTGAGTCGGTAACCAGCGTCCGACATGGGGAAGGAGGTAAACGGTGTTTCACGGAGCCGGTTTGAGGTGAGTTAACCTCGCATGTTGACTGACAGTCGGCGACACAGACACGACCGAGCTGTTGGAAGCATTAGCATGCGGTTCCGAACAATGGCTGTCGATGTAATTATTTTAAAACGTCGTTGCAGCTTCCGCAGTCGGTGTTTAGGATTAGGTCAAAACACTGTTGTTTTTGTTCGGACAACATACAGCCGAGGCCTGGCGTGTCATCTGGCTGTGGGCACAGAACGTCGTTTTTCCGTCCAACCTCGTATTTCTTTCTCTGCTAAAGGCTAAACTTGGTGCTTAAAATGTTCACTTCTTTTACATTTGCGCAGTCAAAACAAAGACAGCGAGGCCAGGGAGCACGCCGAAGCACAACTTACGTACTTTTAGTCTGGAAATTAGTTTTTTGTTGTCTTTTTAGGCAGCTTTTTCTCTTTATAAACATGTAACACTGTAATGTATCGCTTTTGTTTGGGCCAACCCGATATTTGTGTACAACTGTGGTCGCGAAAGGGGGGCCTCTTCTGTGACTGCTACCCTCAAATACAAACAAATGACTACAAACTGCCTCAATATAACCTGCGTGGAAAGCAGGATGGCCACTTGGATATAGGTGCAGAAAGTAATCGGAAGTATACCCAGAAACTTTGTTTGCTGAATATGTGGGAGAGATTCGAAACTATACCACATATCTCACCGGTGACATTGACCGGTGTAGCCTGAACAGTTGATGTTGTTTAATCCCCAGCTAGCATGGGATTTGTGTGTGGTTTTATTTATTTTTAACGGCGCAACAGCTGACTGACTACTCAGAAGACTCAGGCCGTTTTACCTTCTGGCCCGACAGCTGCGGCCAATCTGCTAAAGCTAACTGGAATTCGGAGAGGAGGAAACCGGAAATGGTTTGTGCAGGCCTTCATTATAAAAGTACTTTTGTGAAGCAAAGTTTGAAGAGGATACGCCGGACAATCTTTTTTTTTTTACAGATTTACTTCTCTAACCCTTTCTGGACTTTTGTTGTTTTTTTGTTTTGTTTTTTGTTTTCAAATTGATTGCAAAATGAGTACATGTTAATTTACCAAAATGAACATAAACCTATTCATCCATTGCATACATGCCCCTTGTCATTTTCATGGTTTTCAGTGGGAGTAGAGCAAGAGGGGAAACACAAGCTGTATAAGTCACTGTCCCTAAATTACCTAAGGACAATTTAGCAATACTAATAAAGCTAACTTTGATGTTTTTGGCCTGTGGGAGGAAGTTGGAGTACCCGAAGAAAACCCATGCATGACCCGGGAGAACAAGCAGACGCCACGGAGAAAGACCCCGGCTCTATTTTCACACTCTATTCTGCCCTCATACACAAACCATAGTATAACTTTTTTGTACTTAAACCAATGCCTATCCGTTTGTTTTTAAATTGGTTAAGTCTGGAATTGTTGAGATGAAAAGTAAGAAGATTATTGTTTTTGAGGATTAAAGTTTTTTTTAAAAGTCATCCTCTCTGCATTTTTTTAAATTGTGATCCCTATATTGCCTTTTGGCTTAAGTAAAATTTGACAAATTATGCTTTTCGAGCAATCCAAAATGGTAGATACTATTTGTTGGAGTCATCTAGCCACATTTTTAAAATAAAGGCAGAGGAATATATAGAAAGTTACTTGTGTGTCTTGCAGCGGACAGCTATAAGTCATACTTGGAAAACTACAAGGGAACAGAATAATGCCAAAATAGTTGGGTAACCTTTAATCAATTAACCTTTTAATAATAAGCTTCTTAAAGAGACTTTATGTGTTAACTAGATGTCTTCAAGCACCTTCTAATAGTTAAGGGTAAATCTTCAAATTATAATGTAAGGTGCCTTGTTAAAAAATGTAGAGTTTTCTCGACTTTTACTTTGAAATATCTCAAAGGAAGTCCACCTAAATTCACATCATCAACATACCCTTTGTGTGCTGGCTCATAACGACAACAACCTAAGCTGTACTTCCAGTCTTGGCCTTCAACACTGAGGCTTCAGTTTTAGGTAAAAGTACCAAAAAAAGGGACTCGTTTTAACGTAGAATTAAAATGAGTCATAAATTTAATTAGAAAAATCAGTGCAGGTCAAATGCTTCCAAAATTATGCCATGAAATATAAATATGAAGAAATTCAAATACTCTTACAGTATGAGCGCAAGATATATTATGTCTTTTCTCAATATTCTTTCATTTAGAAATGTACTTTATTCCTGCATTTTGGGCTTGCAGCTTATTCATTAATAACTTCTAAATTAGTTGAAAAAATGAATTAATGTAATTCTCCATGGTGTGGAGTGTGCCTTTTAAAGCAACTGCAGAATCTCTATACGGTTGGGGAGGTTATCAAAGAATTGACATGGCAACTAAAATGTGGTCCTCATTCTGTTGATCTATCAACTTGCTGCCAGGATTTTAGACAAAACCCCTCCAATAATCATTTTTCATTTTAAGAGTTTTGTCTTTCTATCTGTGTATTTATTTTTGTTTTGGGGTTAGTGGAAGCTTTAGGACAAACTGGTTTGTTATTGCCGGGATGATTGCAAATAGTTTATAAATCAAAATTGGGTCAACTAGTTATGGGCGAGTTACAGGTATCAGAACATGTTAGTGGTTATGGTGTTTTTAATGCCACAGTTCTCTGATTTTCTCCCCCCCAAAACAGATGATACACAAACTACTATGGTAACTGGGGCTGTATGGAGCTTTGAGTAAAGTTGCACAGACCTTCCTCCACCTGTTGCGATTCAATGCCAGGCAGGATTTCAAGAAGGAAGTGTTTTAAAACTACAGTTGTCAAGGTACAATTGACAAATCTGCCAAATAGTCGACTGCTCAGGTTGGCTACGTGAGCATATAGACCAATTACCCACCAGTACAAGCTTCCTTTACTTGCAGTGTAATTAGAGCTGAGCAGTAATAATTTATAATATTCTGCATAATAGACACTTGTCCTACCACTGAACTCAACAGTAGCGTTATACATTTTCTAAAGTGCATGTGTCATAACAATACATATTGATAACTTTATAACAAATAATGGTGTGGGTATATTATTTTAGCTGCAATTTAAATACTTGTCACTCTTTTGTTTCTGTTTCAAATGTAAGTGACATTTAGCTGTGGTATTTTTTTACCCAGTAATGTTAAACCGTCAGAATATCATACTGACCAAGGCATAGGCTCATTACAGGGTTATCTCTTGAGTTAGGATGACACACAAACTACTATGGTAACTGGGCACTAATTGGTTTGTGTTAAGTGAGTTAAAGGGAGCATGCTTCCCTATAAAGGAGTCATAAAGCTGAGTCTTCTGAAGATGCCCAAGTACAAGAATTTGAATTAAAAATGACTGAAAAAGAAATGCATTGCTGCAAAAAGTCCAAATAAATATTGCTCAGCATTTTTCAAAATTACAGGAAAATCGGACTTTTCCAATACATTTAAGACTAATGTATAGAAATGAGCTCAAGGCTTTGCAAATTATTATATTTTGATTCCTAATTTAGCTACAACAGTGTTGTGCAGGAAATAATTTCTGTATTAAACCACAGAGGCAGTTTGGTTTGTGTGTCTTGTCCACATAGATTCCTAAACTTAAATTACTTTATTAAGCCACAAATGTTAAACATGTATTACAAATTTTTCTGTTTGAGCCATTTTCAGCAAATGAATAGTACAATATAATGTCTAATTATGGTTCCATGGCATTTCCTGAAAAATTTCAAAGATATTTCACTGTGCTTCACTGGGTTCCTTAACTGGACATTGGAGCTTTTCAAGCTTTCTCTCAGACTTGCTTTACAGATTATAGTTGACCAGTGGAGACAGCATAATGCTTGCATTCATGCAGCATTAGATTCATTTTATGTTAGATTACAAAAGGAGACAGTGTATGCCTGGTAAACAAACATGCACATCTGCCTCCCTGGAAATGGCTCTGGACTATTTGGCCAAAAAAGAAGTACTCTGGAAAAGCGAGCTCTTGCAGCCAGTTTGCCCCAAATCTAAACAGCGAATGTCTGTCTCTTCCTTTTCCCTCAAAATTTTACACGTCTGTGCTGGCAGGCAGCTGCTTGTGTAGACAGCTGTGTGTGTGTATGCAGAGTTTGTGTTTATCAGAGAGACATAGAAAGGCTTTGACCCAAAGGCCCACTGGCTCTCTAAAGGTCCAGGCATTAATTTCAACTGGCAGACATCTCAGTTTGTTTTTATTATTTCTGCAGATGAATGGGTTGAAGTCCCACAATGTCCAAACCTGTTGTGTGGTTTGGGACGCCCATAATAAAAGCAGCCCACTGTTGGGTGTCGTAAATTATTGCTATTGTTTAAAGGCGGTAAATAAACTTTTAATTTAGTTTTAATTGTTGGCTGGCTGATTTGTTTAACTGACAAAATGGTAGATGAGCGCTAAGAAAATGCCTTAATTTAATGTCCAAGGAAAGCCCTGAGTGACACCCCCTTACCACTGGCACTTTGGTTTGGATTTATTCCTCCCCAAGCCTGAGCTGGGAGTAAGGATTGCTTCATCTGTGGGTGCTCCCAAACATCAGTCTTCCATTCTGCAATCTAGCGCAGGCCTGACTTTCTTCCACAAATCAATAGGGTACCCTTTATTTTTGAGACAGTGGGTTTGTAATTGCATCTATAATGTTAATTTACAGTCTCTGCATGCGAAGACCGTTTGTGTGCTCGAATTAAAGGGGTTTTATTTGTGGTTTCTCAGCATGCGATTATTTGTTTGGAAATCCATTAGACGGTTGCAGGAAAAGAGCCGTGAAAGATGCAAGCTGGCTGATTCTGGGGTGAACTCATAGAACTTGCTGATGTGCAAATTCTTTAGTGTAAACAGAAGAATTGAGATACTGTGCACCAAAAGTGATAACATGAAAGCAAAGGCCGTCACAGGCTTGTCTGCAAGACAAAGTCCGCTCCTGCTGATTTTCTTAGAGAATCCCAAATTTCCATCCTGCTTTCTGCCCTCAATTACTAAATATTTCCTCTAGATCAACTTCTGCCAATGAATTTACACATCAGTGTAGTGGACTTCTTTTTTTAGGGACAAAGTCACTTTGAGACAAGCCGGCAACACTGAAATCCTCTCTTTTTGTTTCAGATGTTCACGAATAGTGACGAGGCAGTCATCAATAAGAAGTTGCCCAAGGAGCTGTTGCTACGGTGAGTGACATTTCAGAACCTTTGAGTCAGCGTATCTGCAGGTTTTGTAAGATTTGGGGGGACTGAGACGTAAACTACTTCATACTTCATGGCCTCGCTTTGAATCAGCAAAATTAAGCCAATGCTACTAATGCCTCACCTTTTCCTTTCTGTAACCTTTAAGCACCACATTCACAAACACATCCGCACGCTGTGCATTTTGCAATCATATCATGTATGCTCACTGGCCCAACCACCCATTTTCCCTTTTAATACCCAACTTGCTCTGCTCCCCGAATGCTATAAGTGTAATTAAAAACAGATGCTGTGGCTATAAAACATTTAAATTGATTTCAGACAAAAAAAACCCAACCTCAAATCCCTTAGTAAACAGAAAATGAACACCATAACTCAACCCTGGTCCATGCCAGACAATCTCGCTGCACTGCGACTGCTTGGCCAGGTGCAGAGCTGCAATTTCTGAAGTTGGCAGATGGTGCTGCGACTTGCTGTTTCCCTACTTCGACCCCAATATGCTTTTAGCTGCATTGCAAGATCCTGTAGATATTTAACTTGGATCCTTTTAGTGTCTTTGTGTTGCTTTTAAGAAAATGAAGCTTTCCCACAGAGAGAGTAAACAGCTACTCTGCTTACAGTCAGTGATGTTGGCTGGTTTATTCTCTGCCTGGTGCTGTGGATGCAAGCAGCTGCAGCATTGACCTGAGGGCAACCTAAAATCATCAGACAGTCAAACAGTTATTGGCAGCGAAACAACTGTTGTGTTTAGTGGCTTGGATGAGAAGCAACCCTACATGTGAATTATAAAGTGATCGTTCACAACTCAGTCCTTCCTGTTTCTTTTTCTGATAAAGGATTTTTCAACATGTTTTTAACAATCAATAGGATTCATAATTGAAAGTAACACTGGATCAATCTTCTACTATCCTTAATGGTTTTCTTGGATGGATGTGGTGACTTTGCTGTTTTTCCTAAAATTGTTGCTTTGTTCAGGACACCAGTTGCAAAAAAGAACTCTTATTTATTATATTTTAATCACTCCATACAGAATCTGCATCCAATAATATTTCGAAATTTATTCAGATCTGTTTATGCTCTCATGAAACCAGCAGTGGATAAATGGGGAAAAAAATTATAGTTTCTGACAATGTAGTTTTTAAACATCATTACTTGACATTTATCGCTATGAATCCAAGTGATACATTGGATTATTATCATCATCATAATAAATGTATTACTGTAACAAATGATACCACAAATGTCCATCCCTACTGTGCTGACACCGATTTGTCAAACAGACATTTTGAGAAATTGATCCTGGTGCTTACTGGACGCTCTAGGACAGGTTTCTGCAACCTGCGGCTCTGGAGCCTCAACGGCTTTTAAAAACTTTGAATAAAAATGATAAGTTAACAGTTGAAGTTTTAGAAATAGATATAAAACAAACTCTAGTTTTCAGTTTTTATATTGAATCATTTTATTTAATTTCTACAATAGAAATTATTGTAGAATAATTAGTTATTTTTACTTTAATCTATTTTTCTTGATAGGAGAATGGGAAACTCTGAAAATACCATATAACATCCCATATAAGCAAATGTTGCCATTATCCTTAATAAAAATGTTTTCTTCATTTTTAAACCTAAAAATAAGAATAGATTAGTTGTTTAAATATGACAACAGATTTCCTGTCATAGATATTTGTCAAAAATGATAAGTTGTCTTTCTCTCTTTTTTTTTTATTTCAGTTTTTGAAAAGGTCATGTAATATTTGTGACTCTAAACCAATTTTATTTGTGTGGACTCAGGACAAAAATAGCTCTTTGGATTGTAAAGGTTGCAGACCCTGCTCTAGGAAGCCATTGAAATGTTTTGCTAGTATTAGACATTTCACTATGTCACTTTAAAGTTTTTAGGGATTTGTATATACTTTTCATGTGACTTTGTTATAATAAAGTTTGCTGACAAAATATAGTGAAGATTAGGTCTTCCAATGAATTGATATGTATGTAATCACTCTGCAAAATATAATTTCCCAACATAATTAAAAACTGAAGCAACAAAATTAGCTAAAGCCAACATTTGTCACTGCCAAAACGCTGGCCATGACTGCAGCCTAAAGAAGCATCTTCCAGCCACGGGGACCAGAGTCTTTTAAATCGTCCCTGTCTGTCTTCCAGAATCTTTTCCTTTCTGGATGTGGTGACACTCTGTCGATGTGCCCAGGTCTCACGGGTGAGTCTGTGTTCACCATTACCATATCTGCATGTTTTCTGCTTGTGTAAGTAGTCGGCAGGCGTAGAAGTGATGTTGACTCTTAAAAATGTCTGCGTCTGTTTCCTCAGTCCTGGAATGTCCTGGCCTTGGACGGCAGCAACTGGCAGCGAATCGACCTCTTTGATTTTCAGAGGGACATTGAGGTGAGAAAATCCTAAGTTGGTTCCTACTTTACTGGTTATACCACTTAAGATATAACTGAGGAGATAAAATAAGTAACAGAAGTGACCATATGTGATGGAGTTTTTGTGTTTTGTTGCAGGGTCGAGTGGTGGAGAACATTTCAAAGCGATGTGGGGGCTTCCTTAGAAAATTGAGCTTAAGGGGTTGCCTGGGTGTTGGTGACACTGCCTTGAGGTGAGTTTGCCAGAAACCTAAGCTAATCAAATACTCACTTCAATCTAAACATTGCACAGGAAGAATCCGTACTGTTTTTACTGCTATTAAATCGATTTGTCTCTGCAGGACTTTTGCACAGAACTGCAGAAATATTGAGCTACTTAGCTTGAATGGCTGCACCAAGATTACTGACAGGTTTGTTTTTAGCTCAGGGAGTAGTGCTGTATCACACTTACTTTTTTGAAAATGTAAAAAAAAAATTCTGTCTCTGCAGCACGTGCAATAGTCTCAGTAAGTTCTGTCCAAAGTTAAAGCACCTGGACCTCGCCTCCTGTACCTCAATCACCAACCTGTCTCTTAAAGCTCTCAGGTATGTTGCATCAGTTCTGGGTCAAAATGTACAGTGACACACACCCCTCTTAAAATGTTAAGCCTTTGTGATGTACTGTGGTAAATTACCTAGAATCTTTACTCACCTTTTAATGTAACCTATATGCTAAAAAACTTAACTATATAACAAATTAATATGTTATGGGGTGAATAAAAATAGCAAAAAAGGTGTATTTACCCGTCTTATTACTTTGTTTGATGCACCTTTTGATTCAGTTTCAACTTTAGGTGTTTTATCACCATCCCAGTTCTTTACTTATTTGATCTCGCTATCAAGGAAAAGTTCTCCAGATGAATCGTATTGTGATAACACACTGATTTGCTGTCAGATTTAGATCTGAACTCTAGTTGGGCCTTTCCTGGACTTTCATTTTATTCATTGTTTGTTGTATGCTTGGACTCATTGTGATGGCATAAATTAATCATATTTTATCTTTCAGCTAACATCTGAAGGTTTAGCATCTGAACAAACAGACGGTTTATATATTATTCATAATTATCCCCTTAAAACACATAATTGTCCTCTAAAGAAAAGCAGCCCCTCAACATGATGGTGCCTCCACTATGCTTTATTGTTACTTAGTTTCTTTGGTAATGAAGTGTTGTTGTGTCAAATGAATGTGAGGATTGTAGTTCAAAGGTTTAAGTATAGTTTCTTTAGACCTTAACACAGAAGGTCTAAAGAAACCTTCTTGAGAGTTTTGGACAATTTTACCCAGATGGAATATTTTATTTGAAAGAGAAACTTTTTTCAAGAGAAAAAATAAATAAATTTCTCTAATGTGTTCTGGAATTTTATCCTCTGTTGCTGCTGTCATTGACTTCCATTTGCAACACCTCATCTCACACCTTTGTCCGTCCTTTAGTGAAGGTTGCCCTTTGCTGGAGCAGCTGAACATTTCCTGGTGTGATCAGGTCACAAAGGATGGCATACAAGCTCTGGTGCGCTCCTGTCCCGGACTCAAAGGGCTCTTCTTAAAGGGCTGCACACAGGTACTGTTGAGTGTAATACCAGTTCCTTGTATTGTTTTCTAATTAAAATAAGCAAACGGAATGAGCGGAGGATGTTTTCAGGTAAAAGAGACTCAGGTTACTATTTGCAGCAGCAGAATGTTGTATGCAGCCATTTTATTAACAGTCAACAACCTTGCGTTCAGAGACGGTTCAAGGTGTCGCATATCACTTTGATGTCAAACAAATTAGATGAAGGACTGGATTCAATGGGTTTTGTAAAAACAAATTAACGTCATTTAATGGCTGAACATCTAAACATTGTTACTTTCTTCCCGTAGCTTGAAGATGAGGCTTTGAAGCATATCGGAGCACACTGTCCAGAGCTGGTTACTCTCAACCTGCAGACATGCTCGGTAAGTGCAATAACAAAGGCATGAAGTTTGTACTGAAATGCAAGGAAGATTAGGTTGTTGTAACTTAATAGTTAGTGTTTTAAAGAAATGCCGCACCGATGCTACAACAAGCTGATCTTATTCACTGAAGACATTCCTTAACGGCTTATGGAACAAGTAGTTTAGCACTTTGTGTTCTTTGCTGTGCAAATACTGCTGTGAAGTTGGGAACTGCTCAATTGCCCTTAGGGGAAATTGCTTTGTTTAGTGTCGTTAAATGAATAAGCTCATTATCTCAAGGTATTTAATGTTTGTTGTCACTGAATTACTTGCAGTACCGGTCTGGTGCTCAGAAGAAGCAAAGTGATCAAAGCAGTAGTCCCTTTATTCAGGGAGGATTTCTTTCTCTTCTGTAACTTAAGAGTAACTTGTAAATCTTCATCCAGGTACAACTCTCTGTCACGTTTGCTGTAAAAGTCCTTCTTTTGCTTCCTCCAAAATTCTTTCCAATCATTTATAATTCTTAAGGTCTGAAAGAGTTTTACTGTGGTATGCAAAGGCATCTTTCCTAAGTAAAGGTCACAACTCAAGCAAGAGAACTTGGATGTATTCAAAGTGTTTGGGTGAGAGTGAGGTACCCAGTGTGTTATGTACTTATTAATGTCATTTGAGTTCATAATTAGGATTAGATGTGAGGTTAGACTGCTTAATCTTTCAGTGCAAAAGGCAAGTTCAACTTTCATAGATGCCTGGATACTTGTCAGTTTTTGTTTTGGTCAACTTTCGAATATTAAAAATAGGCCTGTCACAATAACTGTCACACACTTTTATTCTGCACCGTGTTCTTAACATTAGCCCTCCTCATAAAAGCCTTCAAAATATGTCTAATGTCAAGCTGAAACAATGCGAGTAATGTTTAGTAAAGCTTGCATAAGATATCCTCTGTTTCTGGTGAGCATCTCTCTGTTTGAACTGACTGTCATATGCTCCAGCAGCTGCCTGATGACACTTTTGTTCCATGCATTATGTGACCACTTATAGCCTTTGGTCCCCAGTGTATAAAGGGCAGCTTATTTCAAATAAATGTGCTAAAATATCCATCTCTGGTCTCTGTGTGCAATGATTCAGTCTAATTTTAATGTTTAGCGTTAGTTTGGCTTATTTTGTAAAATTAAAATACAGATCAAAGATATTAAGGAAATTATGAAGAATCATATAGAATATTCATATAGAAAAATCTTGAAACATAAAAGCACATCTACAAAGTATTAATGGGAATTTAAATGAAATGTGTAACAATGAAAATGTGTTGCTTAGCCAATTTTAAGTTGAACCCCTCTAGTTGTACATCTGCTTTTTATTTATGGTGTTAAATAGACCAGAAATCATAATGCAAATAATGACATTTCATTCCAAAAATTCAATGTATTCAACTTTTGAATACACTTGTCTTAAGAAAGTGCAGATGTTTTTTTTGTTGTTGTTTTTTCCCCCCATATTTCTAAAAGTTCTGTTGACTTTTATTTATTATTCTGTTTAAACACTTCAGCCTTTATTTTTTAATCTGACTTCTGCAAAATAAATAAAAAAAAAATGCAGAAACAAAGTAAATGCTGTCCTAAGCTGAGTTTATGGGCGTAGACAGATTTTACTCTTCACCACTTGGAAACACAGCAGAGTGTAAAATTAAATGAGAATTCAAAAGTTGTTTTTTTTTCTTCTTTCTCAAATGAGCAGCAGATCACAGATGATGGCCTCATCACTATTTGTCGAGGTTGCCACCGCCTGCAGTCTCTGTGTGTGTCGGGTTGTGCCAACATTACAGACGCCTTCTTGCACGCCCTGGGACAGAACTGCCTGCGTCTCAGGTACATCTACATTCCCAGCTTTATTGGAAACTTATCAATTAAACACTCACATATCTCTATCAAATTATTGCTTAATTTCTGTTCATTCTCCCAGAATATTAGAAGTGGCTCGCTGCTCTCAGCTTACAGATGCTGGCTTTACTCCATTAGCAAGGGTGAGTTGTGGTGTTTGCCTTCTGAATGCACGCCAGCAAGATTTTCTATTTTGAAAATTTAAACTTAAACTGACTTCACCTTAAAATTGATAACTATAAAGTATGTCAGATTCATTTCAATGTTTTATTTTTTTTTTTTAGAATTGCCATGAACTTGAGAAGATGGATTTAGAAGAATGTGTACAGGTACATACAAATATTTAAAGTATTGATAATGTAGACATTGTGACGTATAATTTAAACAGCAAGATTTATATATTTTTTTTCCACACCAGATCACAGATGTAACGTTGATCCAGTTGTCCATTCACTGTCCTCGTCTTCAAGTCCTGGTGAGTCTGTGCTCTCCTCTCCTGCATGTTTTTGTTCCCGTTACATTTGAAATCACATCTTTCGTTCTTTTTGACTAACCTGTGGCTCCCCTGTGTTCCCTCAGAGCCTGTCTCACTGTGAGCTGATAACAGACGACGGCATCAGACACCTCGGCAGCGGCCCCTGCGCTCACGACCGCCTGGAGGTGATCGAGCTGGACAACTGCCCCCTCATCACAGACGCCTCTCTGGAGCACCTGAAAAGCTGCCACAGTCTGGATCGCATCGAGCTTTATGACTGCCAGCAGATTACCCGCGCAGGCATTAAAAGACTACGGGTAAGTTGTGTTGGCTGATGATTCACAAACATAACGTTCTGAAAACATTCATTTTCTCAAGGCAACGTATGTCACTTATAGTGTGAAATTGATTTATATTACAGTGTGCACATACAGTATGTGATGGGAGGGAATTCTCTGTTCAAATTGTTTTTTGCTTCTCTAGTAGAATATAAATGTTTTGCTGCCCAGGGTTTCTGCTTATAAATAGCAAAAAAAATTGTTTTATTGTGACCTTTTTTTGTAAGACAAACTTGACTTCAGTGCCTTGACAAAGCATCCACACCTCTTGAACTTTTCCACCTTTTTCACTTTATGAACACAGACATTACAGTACACACAATTATTGAGCAATTCTTATTTTTGAGGATTATTTTTATTAATCACAAACAGCGCTTTTGGTCAACCTATAATGTTTAT
This sequence comes from Xiphophorus hellerii, assembly GCF_003331165.1. Lineage (NCBI taxonomy): Eukaryota > Metazoa > Chordata > Actinopteri > Cyprinodontiformes > Poeciliidae > Xiphophorus > Xiphophorus hellerii. The sequence continues at coordinate 6,631,423 of NC_045687.1, forward strand.
AAACCTCAAGCATAAACCTGAGATATTCTCCAAACAAAGCCAAAATCTCACATGTGCTTTCTATGTGCACAATTATTGCTTATGCGGAATTATTATGTTCACTTTATTATTTAAGTATGAATTACAAACAACCCAAAACTTTCCAAGAAATGCCTCTAACATTAAAAAAAACAACCGAGTAACTGTTATGGCCACCGTTCTTTTCAATAAGTGACAAAATGTCTTTTCATGGAGTCTGTCAGTTTCTTGATCTGTAAACGATCAACTTTCTGCGCAGCAGCAACTACAGCCTCCCAGACATTGTTCAGAGAGGTGGACTGTTTTACTTCACTGGAAATATGTTAAAAAAAACTTCCATGAGTTCTCGGTTGAGTTCAGGTCAGGTGAGGAAAGTGGCCATTTCATAAGTTTGTCATCTTCAATGCCTCTATTGGCTAACCATGCAAAAAAAAATAAAAAAATGTCCTGCATAAAAATCATTCTCTTTTTGAAAGATGCGGACTTCTTCTTGTACCACTGGTTGAAGAAAGTGTTTTCTAAAACTGGCAGTAGGCTCTGGAGGTTTTCTTTTTTGTCTTGTCTTGAACCTGAATATTTCCAGCCAGTTTATTTTTAGTAATACCAGCCCATACTCACCTTACTGGTGTTTGAGTTGATGTGGAGCTTTGTGCCCCTTTTCTTTCATATCATTACTCTTCTTGATCTATGGAAGAGGAATAGAACCTATGGAGAAAAAAAAAGAAAAAGAATTCTGACTCTTTTCTAAAAAATTCTGACTTCAATCAAAGTTCTTTTTTTTTTTCAGTGACCCTAATTGTCTTCTGTATTGATCAGCAAGAACATTTAATTTTAGCCAAAGTGTACTTTATGCTAGATTTGGTGTTAGTATAAAAGTTAGTATTTTGCGAAGGGATCAAAATCATCACCTGTCAGCTACAAACTGACAGGTGATGTTTGTAGTAGTGGAAGTTTTGAGGACGTGCGTGTGTTTTCTATTTAGTTTAAAGTGATCCCACACTTTAAACTTTTTTGTCTCTTTCTTGGGAGTCCTTTTTTCTTTCTGTCACCGTCTCCCTCCTTAGCTGCTTATAGCACTGGGTATCAGTCAGTAGCTCATTGGCGGAAGTGAGAGCATGCGCTAAATAGTAAAACATAGTTTAGGAGTTAGTCCATAGTCCAGGAGTTTTACCCATGTTGTGTCTGCAAAGATTTGAAGCATTGAAATGCAAATGGTTGCAGTGTTTTTGTTTAAGGGTGCCTCAGTAAAGTGGCCTGAATACAAATCCACACCAGACTCTTTATTTTTGACATTGAAAAAACCCTGCAATTTATTTATGAACTACTTTGTCTTGCTGTATCGAATAAAATCTCAATGAAATGCATTGAAATTTAGTTGAAACGTGATGAATATAAACATATTCCTCTCTGCCTGGATCTAGATATTTATAGGAAAGCAGCTCCTAAGAAAAGATCATTTCAGACATGAATTTATCTTGATAATTTTGAACGGCTTCAGTAATGCATTGAAAGGTCTTGTTTTTGTTTTAATCATAAATTAGACTCCGAAGTCTTAATGTTTGTTCTTTTCATCATGTGTCTGCATAAAGCAGTGGGAACTAGCTCCAACACTAACATGCTGCTTGCACACTAGTGATTCATGTGATTCAGGTCCATACAGCGAGGCTCCATATTTGGAGCAGCAGACTTGTTGCAGTCGTTCCCCACCAGCAAAGTTTTAAACATGGAAGGTAATCAGAGGACAGAGAGTTTGTTTAATGTTTTTCCAAACTGAATTTTGATTTCTGAGTCACTGCACCACCCACACGAAGCTGGTAATCGCAAGCTGGGCTCGTCATCGTTTGATCTCAGGCCTGCCCGCTTGATTTAGATGCAAATCAATCATAGCGGGACTACGCTGGAATACAGGAGTTTGTTGCCAGTGGAAGACTGACTCAAGTGATGCTCCAATTTTTTTCTGAGGCGTTAACAAATTTCCCATTTTTCTTCCTTCCCCTCAGACTCATCTGCCTAACATCAAAGTGCACGCGTACTTCGCTCCTGTCACTCCGCCCCCCTCCGTCGGGGGCAGCCGTCAGAGGTTCTGCCGCTGCTGCATCCTGCTATGATGCAAAGACAAGCACCCCCTCTCCTCCTGCAACCTCTCTACTCGGCGTGTTCCTCCCCCCAACCCAATGCCACACCGTCTCATCTTCTAAAGAAAAAGGATACAGAAAATTTCATGCTGGTGTGCCCGCTCTGCTTTCTTCTTTTCGGAGCTCCAGAGAACGACGGAGAACCAAGCGGGATTCAAGATTCTAGATGAACTTCTCTAGAAACGGTTTTGAGTCCCAAATCATACACGGTTAACACGAACATCGGTGGGCACATCAGTATTTTTAAGAGGGGCTGTGTGAATAACCGCTGTGTATTAACACAGCGGTTATTCACTACAAGATTTTCCTTTCAATCAAATGAAGTATGGAAAATTTTCTTCCCCCCCCCCCAAGTAAAACTGAGGATTTTTCACAAAGATCCCCTCCTCCCAGTTTTTTCCCCCTGGTTTCGAAGGTCACTCAAAAGCTGCTTCTAAACAGGAACTGCACTTGAGTAAGACCACCGTTTACTGATTATTTCAAAATAAAAGCAGCAGTGACGTAGCTGAAAAACTGCCAACACCTCCGACAAACACACACAGCAGCAGAGAGCAATTATTTTTGTTCCTTTTAAGAATATCAGCAGCCATTTGCACTTACAATGAAAAAGAGAAACAATGATCAGACATTTTACTAACACACGCTGGCGCTCACAGCCATTGTCCTCTCACCTCTCTCCGTTACAATCAGGCGCTTCAAGACACTGAAGAGAATAGAAACAAAAGTCGAAATATTTTTCTAGAACTCAGACTCACAAGTCTGGACTTAAGAAGATGCCAAATGTTGCATGTAACTCCTCCTCGTCCTTTTTTTTTAATAAAAAAAAAAGTGTAAATATATAGGACTGCGAGTCGAAGCCAGCTAAGAAGCAGCAACAGGACAGTGACGTAAGTTGTGGGTGGAAACATCCACCCATCGGAGGAAGCTCCAGCAAAGTTGGAGCATGCTCGTTTACACACTGATCTGCTGGGGAGTTTAAGCCAGATCTCTCTGATTTGCTGGCCTGTTACAGCTTATGTTGACAATAAACTTTTCTTTTTTTACCCCCCCCCCCCCCCCCCCCTGAGAAGAAGTGTAAAAATAAGACCCAACATCACTACAGGAATTCAAGCTGAAGGACAATGGAAAGATAAAGCCAACTTAAAAAAAAACAATCCTAGATTGTCTTCTTTCAGTTAGTTTGAGTTCACTGAGTTGCTTTTTCTTTCGCCTGGAGGACTAAGGTAGCGGTAGGGGTCGAGAGCCTCAGCTCCTCAGAGGCCTTGCAGGGATTCCTCCGGCCGTCCGGGACGAGCGACATTGAAGCCGCTCCAAGAGAAAGCTGACTGAATCTGAGACCTGCAGCGGCGGAGCTTCTAAAGGACTTCAGCTCCGTGGCCCTTTGAAGTATTGAAGCCTTTTCTTATGATTCGCCCTGTCCTGCTCTCACACCTGCTTCATTCTTTCTCTTTATATAAATGTTTTGTTTTTTTTCCCCTCCTGGCTGTAATTTCCTCTGAGTCTTTCACTCTCTTTGTTTTGCTGTGGTTTGGATTCTGTCTCCGTTGTGTTTGAAGCCATGAGTCCCGTCTCTGCGGAATGAGTTTAAGCCCAATTTCCAATCCCGGTTTTGATCTGATGGAGTTTGTTTTCATTAAGTTTGTTACTAAATGTGTAGCGTTTGTCCGTGGGAAGTGTTGGCATCAGTGCAATTGTACGGTTTTTTTTTTTTAAAACTACATAGAAGTTGAGTTTAATGGCTATTATTGCTGAATGTTTTAATCGAGGAGAAGGATCTTATTGAGGCAGAATGATTCTCATTTCCACCCACAAGCATTCTTTATTTGCCTTGTTTTGAGAAGAAGAAATCCTTTACTCAATGTTCTCTGCCCAAATGCTTCAAGCAAAGCGATAAATAAGGATATTTGTCAAAAATTTAATGTGCGTTGCAACAAATTGGCATTTGCCAAATCCAAAATTATGATTTTATTCAGTGTAATTTTTATTTTTTATTTCTTGGAAGGGGCTTTACGAGAGTATTTATAAAGAGAGGAGTGGGAAACGTTTGGGAAAGGTGACTGACTCTGCTCCAGAAGACAAGATTTTTATCTGGGATGTAATACCTGCTTGTCCTCAAGTTCACCAGTGCAGCTAATAGCGACGTGCTTTCAACCTGCTCCTGAACGTTTCATGTGTATTAAAGGATACGTCATTTGATGCTTCAAAAAAAAAAAAAAAGAGAAACACTACATTGAACTTATTTTCCAGAGCAGTATCAAACTCTTATCTTTATATCGGCGCTCTATATCCCCTGGTTTACATTTAAGTTGGAGCCATCACGCTCCGGTTCTGTTTGTCTAATGCACGTTTTGTCCTAAACACTGGAGTCAGGTTAAGGAGAAAGGCAGAAGAAGCTGAATCAACAGTGTCCGTGTCGGAGGCAGAAGATTTGACACCTGAGAAATTTAAAAAACAAAACAGGAGTTTTGGAAGTGACTGTAGTTCATATATTTACTGTAAATCTTTTCCTTTTTTCTTTCTTTTTTATAATTAACCAATATAAAGAAATATGTATGTATGAATAAATATATACCTATATTATTAAGACTTGTGTTTTTATTTTAGGTTTGTCATTGTTGATGGTGATTTAAGACAGTAGATGGCAGCAAAGCTCAGGTTATGCTGATTCCATCGTTGCCCTAACATCCCCCACCCCCATTAATTGTTTTAAAACCCCCAGTTTAGTAAATTGACCTGGGATCAATTCTGATTTTAACTTGATTCAAAATATTTACTTGTTTGGTTTACCACAACCTGCTTACTAAAAACAATTTAAGAACTCGAGTAATTTGAATCAAAATAATTTTTTCTTGCATAAATATCCCACATGTGGGTGCTTCAGGTTAGAACTGAATAAAATGAGATGTAAAACTGTTTGCAATATGCATATTGTCAACAAAATACACTGTCAGAATTATGACTAGCAAGACTTATTTTAATTTTTTTCTAATTAAAAATGCTGATTTCTCATTTCTAAATGCATAAATTTGTAAAAAATTTTAATCAATCAACCTTTATCCTTTGCAATCATCCCTTCATCTTGGAAGGCTTTTCAAAATATTTAGAAATTTGTTTATGGGAATTTTTTTTACCATTCTTCCAAAGGTTCATTTGTGGGGTTGGGCAATGATAAATGGCCTCCTTGCTGTCTCTATACTTACTTTATATTAAGTTACTTATTTTAGCAATCTTGCTTCACTCTATTGTGGAATAAATAAAGACTTAATTTGGGGTTTAAAAATGTTATAGTTGGTATATATGTCGTATCCAATCATGATTTTTAAAATGGGATTTTTAAAAAAGTTGCCTATAGTCTCCGCTGATGTAAGCTAAATTTCAGTTTAATTTTTCGGCCCACTTTCTTCTACATGTTGTCTCAGTCGCTACATTTTTAATCAGCAATTTAAAGTTCCAACAAATAACTGTCTAACAATATTAAGCCAACTAAACAAAGTGCCAAATATCTAAGAACCAATAAAACGATCTGCCAAATCAAACTTTTGAGTAGAAAACTGATGTGAATTGTGTGAGTTTTTTTTGTTTGTTTGTTTTGTTCTGATTCGAAAGAGCCAACAGTTTCAGCACAGCTTAGCTGTCCATGGAGTTTGTTCCAGAGCTGAACCAAAAATGTTTAATCCTGCCTCCCTTTTTAATTCCAGTCCATAAAACACTAACTAAAGCTGTTCTCTGATGGAATCGAGATAATTCAAACCCGTCAAGCAAGTGTGAAGATGAGTGAAAGCTCAAGGTCATTCGGTTACATTAATAAAACCTTAAAATCTCCCCTTTTTTTTTTAGAAAAAAAAAAAAACTGAACCCTGTTTTACATGCTCCATTTTTTTGTGATGTTGGTAAAAACTCTGGCAGCAGCATTTTGGTGCGATCTGTGTTTTTCTATGTCCTGCTTCAACATGAACTCATTTTCACTTTACTAATGGACTTTATGCTGATTTTATAATTAATGGGAGAGGCAGGATGCAACTTTCCAGTCCATCACAGAGCAACACAGAGAAGCACACACACACTCATACCATGGAGCCAATTTAGAGAGACCAATTACCCTAACAGTCATGTTTTTGGACAGTGGGAAGAAACTGGAGCACCTGGAGAGAAAGCAGACCGAAAGATTCCTGATCAAGATAAAAACCTTGACCTTCCTGCTGCAATGCAACAGAGCAAATCACTGCTCCTCCTGCCAGCCCTGATCTGAAAATATGAGATCTTAATAATTTTACTGATTTAAAAACATAGGTATAGGGCGTGCCGTGGTGGCGTAGCGGTTAGCGCGACCCATATTTGGAGGCCTTGAGTCCTCGACTTGGCCGTTGCGGGTTCGACTCCCGGACCTGACGACATTTGCCGCATGTCTTCCCCCCTCTCCTTCCCCGTTTCCTGTCAGCCCACTGTCATATAAGGGACACTAGAGCCCACAATAGACCCCCTGGAGGGGTAAAAAAAAACAAAAAAAGAAAAGAAAAACCATAAAACATAGGTATAAGATCCCCTTATCTTTCAGAGAAGTAATTTTTTGTGTTTTTAAAAAAAAAAAAAAAAAATGTTTTGAGATTTGAGATTCACAGCGCGAGACTGTGCTGATCTGAATCTTTTTTTGGCACCTTGAGAATGGAATTTGTGGTAAGAGGAAATCTCCCTTGCAGAAATAAAACTAATAAGAGCACAGACTGATGGCTGCAGACTTGGAGTGTCTTTCTTGGATATTTCTGTCTTTTTGCTTAGATTGTTGTGTCTGAGGTAGAAGCACAGATGAACAATTGGTGCCAATTTATCCCAGAGGGCTCCCAAAGTGCAGCAGCTCTGGTCCTGCGGCTGCACCATGGCGACCGCTGTCACGGCTGGGATCTGTCTTCTGCCACATGAAGCTCATTTTGTTCCTCCAGTTTTCCTGTATCTCTCCCGTTTCCAAATCACCAAAGCTGAAAGTATGTGTTCCACTCCTGTGTTTAGGGCTCATTTTTAGACGGAGTTATCGTGGCACCTGGGGCATCACATAGAGAGATGAAAGGAAAGTGGCTCAGTGGAAGAAATGTAAATCTCCCCCCTCTCATTCAGTTGTCTCTGTTGTTCTGTTTTTCTGAGTTTGTACACAGATGGTTTGGAGCACAAATCATCGCACACCAACATATTGCGTTCCTGTTTATTTTTAACAGCAAAGACACTGCTATAGAAAAAGTCATTTTTTGTTTTATTTTTCCTTATTGTGCTCATTGTTTCTCACTCTGCCACATGCTGTCTCCTGACTCTGTGTGAAGTTATAATTAATACGATAACTGAACCATCTTCTTCACACGCACCCAAAGACTTTCTGACTGCTAGAAGCAAACTTTGATGTCAGGCTTTGGTGAAATAATGCAAAGAAAATGCAAAAATAACAAAAGTAAGGGGTGCTTCTTACATTTAAAAGTGTCAGCCATCTTTTATTTCCTACTTTCATGACAGTAATAGCAGCTGCTACTTGCCACAAGAAAATGCACTTTAAGAAGGTGGCCATTTTTACTTTTACCTCAGATTTTGAACCGACAATGACCTATTTTGCAACTTTAATTATTCCTATGTAAGGTTGTACAGGCAAAAGCTGTGTTTACTGCGACACAGAAATGGTAGCAGACGAATCTCTGTGTTGCAAAACATTAAAAAAAAGTCCAGCAATATGGATATTTTTTATTTGATTGAGTCATGTAGAAATTGATGCTTTTCATATGTATCTGTGTGATTGATGCAATCATTGCAAACATATATACTGCTTGAGCTTACAATCAGACACTAATAATTAGTATGTGACAAGATCAACACAAAATAAGTGGTTCACAAAAACATTTAAAAAGAAAGATCTGAAAAGTTTGCTATTTATTGGAGTTTCCCCCCTTTACTCTGATGCTCCAGAATAAAATCCAGTGTGAATGAATAGTTGTCTTGAGAAGTCACTGACTTAGTAAATAGAGTAAGGATGAGAAGTGTAAAGGAAGATTAGATTATAAACCAAATTTTGAACATCTCTCAAAGTGCTTCAAACTATAATATGAAAATGGAAGAATGGCACAGGTGTAACATTGCAATCAACCCCAACTAAAATATTAGGCAAGGAAAGCATTAATTAAAGATACATCAAGGCCCATGGGAACTTCAGACGGAGACATCCACAACTCAGTGCGCCTCACATATGTGACCAAAAACAAGTCCAGTTTGCTTCACAGAAAACATGCAGAAGAAGAGGCGCTGGGAAAATGAGAACAAAACTTAACTTTTTTGCCTACATGCAAAACAGCAGGTTTAGTGGAAAATTGGAAACCATCCTGAGCACTCCATTGCCACTCTGTGAGACATGATGGTGGCAGCGACTTTTTATCAGCACCGACAGGGACACTGATCAGAGTTGAACTGAGATGGATGTAGCTAAGCACTGGGCAATCCTGTATGGAACACTGTTAGAATAAAATAAAAATGCATAGAGTAGTTTTCAGATTTTATTGGTAAAGATTACGTACAAAATTATAGACGATTTTGTTTTGGGCTGCCACATAAAATCCCAATAAAATACATGGAGCTAGTGGGGTGTAAATACTTCATTACACTACATGAGGTGAGGTTATGTGTTGTTTGGGTTTAGTCTTCAAATATGGGATGTAGTATTAATAGAGGACCCAAAGCAAATTTGGTTTAACATAACTAAAATGACCACGGACGTTTTAATTAAAACATTCTGCCTATGGTACAAGACATTCAAGACTCTATAAGCCAATTTGCCAATGTGCTGTTGGCGAATTGGCTTGAAATCTGTGTGTCGTTTCAAAGTAAATGATCTCTCTATGAAATGAGCCCTGATTGAGGGTTGAAAACCGCCAATCGTGCGTCTCAGACTCATGGAAAGGCGTGTCTCGGATTGCGCTTAAAATTATGTCTGTGCGTTTGTGAACTGCAGAGTTCGCTTTGAATCTTTAGCCAGTTGATCCCCTTAAATCTTTCGGAGGAGTCATTTTTTGTGTTTTTTATTTATTTATTTATTTTTTAAAAATGTTTTGAGATTTGAGATTCACACCGCGAGGCTGCGCTCATCTGAATCTTTTTTTGGCACCTGGAGAACGGAATTTGTGCCACACTGGAGCTTTCTGGTGCGCGCCGGAGGACGATCCACGGGGCAATACAGAGAGGAGACAGAGCCTTTGCTGAACGCATGTCCACGCATGGCCTGAATACAAATAAAGCAAAAGCAGCTGGTGTATGAGCTGCACCAGTCTCTAATTTACCCAATAAGCGTGTGATTGGTGTGGAGAGTCACCTCGCAGGAGCAGCAGCAGCAGTGCGCACACTCCATTTGACGTGGATCTGTTCTCTGCCGGTGTTTCGCGTAAAGCAGTAATACCACGCCGACTGAACCCAGTTTGAGGAGCTAAAAGTTTTTTTGTATTCTTGCTTGCATCGACCTCCTCCGCCTCGGTACCAATGATGACTGAGAACAGTGAGATGGAGAGCGACTCGCAGCTCCAGCGCTCCCCAAACAACATGCCCATCCAGCCGATGACATCCAAGGCAAGTTGCGCAAATTCTTCAGTCATTTACTATTCAGATGTTGTATGTATCCTCTTGAAACGTGAAAAAAGGACAAACACTTAAATTCAGGCAAAACTTTGCAAACTGTTCCCTCCATTATCCGATGGGAATTGGCTGAATAGTAAAATTTGTTTGTTCATGCTTTTTAGCGTCTTTTTTCCCCCCAGACCTGTTATAATTGATTATGAAATGGGGGTGACAACATTTCGCAAATGCAGTTGTATTTTTATGCCTGCGTCACTAGGTGTAATCTCCCACGTAACGTCTGATGTCACTTTCTCTCTTGTACGTTTCTTCAACACACACATGCGGTTCAATTTAATATTTATTTTTTTTAAAGAGGTATTTTAATCTTCTATTCTTGGTACAAATAGCTAAAGATAAATTGTAACCTTGAAAGCTTCTGCATGTGCATGACTTTCTTTTTTTTTTTTTTTTGCTGAATAGTTATCCAGCCTATAATGCTGCTCTCACTTCTTTCCTATTGGAATTTACACAGAAATATGCACAAATGAAAGCTTTACAAGTGCAGATTTTGACTTGAATATGCAGCTGTAGATCATTTTTCCTCTACATAGGCCTACCTGTCAGGAGCCTGGACTCATTACAAAGTGCCTGCAATGCCATTTGAGTTGTTGACTCAACTGTTTAAACAAAGATGTGGAGCTGTGAAAGCTTTGCCGTTGCTTGCTTTTTAATGGCAGAACACTAGCTCATTAATTTGCTTCATGGACAACTTTCCCTTGAGTGGAGTCTTTGTCTCCACCTCATGCCTCTTCCCGATGCCCACGCACAAACACTGCAGGCTGCACTTTTGAAGCAAAGTGACACTCCGAAGCGATGCAGTCAGACACTCCACTGGATGCTCTGTGCTGCATCTAAATATTTGATGTCCTCCATGAGAAGCTGACATTGCTGCCAGCTAACTGTGCTCACTTTGGGGCGATCCGCTCTATATCCACCCTCCTCGCCAGCTGAGACCAAAGGAAATCATCAGTGATTCGACTCCAGGCAGAACCGATTGGTGTTCAGATGAACTGAATGCCGGCTTTGGCTTAACTACATTATATCTTTAATAATAAAGTCATGAATTTTGTTAAGTGCATCCACTCTTCACACTGATTAATGCAGGATGCCTGAATTCCACTTCTTTGTTTGAAATTCACTTTAATTCAGTGTAGAGTGGGAGATGAGCATTTACTCACTACAGACTTGCTCTGGTTTTGCATTTTGTCACACTATAGCAATTTTTTTGTATCAAATAAAGATAACCTAAATAAATAAAATAGCAATTTAAAAAAAGCACATATTCAAACTAATTTGGACCAAGAACTTTAATTGAAAAGTAATCACCCCATGAAATAACTGGTTGAAAACATTGTCTTGCAAAGATTATTTTAATTTCAGTAACTAGCCACACCCAGGCCTGAGTACTATCAGCCTTGTGGCACCAGGAAATCACAGAATAAAGCCTGTCTCACAGCAGGTTTTGAAATGGTCTAGTTAAAGTTTGGACTTGTATTCAATGGAGGCACTGTTGCATGATCTTAAGAAAGAAGGTGATGCTCAAAAACCCATCAATATGGCTGAATTAAAACAATCCTGCAAAGAATTGTGGGTCAGAATTCTTTCACACTGATGTAAAAGATTTCTTTCTACTCATTTATTTTTGAATAATAAATAAAGCCATAATTTAAAAACTGCATTTTGCATTTACTATGTTATCTTTGTCTGCTTTTAAATTTGCATAATAATCTGAACATGCAAATTTAACAAAAAAACCCCAAAAAAAACAGCAAAAATGGAAGGAATCTTTGCAGAGGTAAAAGCTTTTTTACAGCTCTGTTTAAAATAATGAAAGTTATCTCATTAAAATTAAATGTATTTTAATTTCATCCAGTTACATAGATAATTTTAATTATAATATAGTATATTCAGATTCATATGATATTATGTCGGCTTTTAAAAAGTTATCTCTAAACGAGACCAACAGATTGTCTAGTCATTCATGCTGCCGCAATCCCTCATCCTGACGAAATATGTAGTGACAGTGGGGAGGGGGCAACTCCCTTATCACAGAAAAAATGTCCAGGAGAAACTGTCTCATTGTTGGTGTTTTTCCTGCCAATTCCAGTTTTTCCAAACCAGTTCCAGTGCTAAACTGGTGCTAGTGCTTGTTTTACACCAACTGTTTCTGTTTCTACCACCAAAAACTCTGGCACGAGAACTGATAACCTGGTGCTATCGTGGCTCCAGCTTTGAGTAGGATCAGAGAAAAGAACTGCTGTCATCAGCGGCTGAGGGCAGAGTCATGGACACAAAAAATTAAAATGTTACGAGCATTATATTTTAAAGCCCTGAGTAAGTTAAGACAAAAAACTAACAAAAAAAGTCCAAAACAAAAGAAGGAGATCGACTCTTGGGTAAAAATAAATAACCTAGCAGAGTTTAGATTGCAGTATTTAGTCTTTTGTAAACTCATTTGAAGTGGCTTGACACTTCAGTTTAAATTTGTACCTACACAAAGAGTTTATTGTGGAAAACAGGGTTGAAATAATATGCATTGTTAAAGTCTCAGTTCCATGTCTATTTAAAACACCTAATCAGGAGCATTTCTGAAATAGAAATCTCATTCACAGGAGGTAATTTTGAAGTAATCTAATCAGACTCAGACATGTGTCCGTGTCTTAATTGGACAGGAAAAGACTGGCAGAGAGAGGCTCTACTAGCAGATGCTCTGAGAAATCCACCAGCAGCAAATTCCAACATAGATGGATGTCAAAAAAGAAAAAAAAAGGAAAATCAAGGACAGCTGTGTATGCTGCCAAAATGATTCAGAGGGCAGTCAGGAAGTGTGGACTTTCTCTGCAGCATCCAACAATGTGCTGCCAACGTTGGCAGGAATGTGAGCACAGCAGCCAGTGATGTTGGTCTGTGTTGAGAGCTGTTTGGTCTCTCAGGGTATTTGATGCCGTTTGAGCGTTTCATGAGAGAAGTGTGAACAGGTAAACCACTTTTCTCCTCATGTAAATAATACGCCTGGGAGTTTTTGACCACTGTCAACAACAACAATACCAAATGTGTCTGCCCATTTCTCCAGTTGATTGGCCCATTTTTTTTTTCAGCTTGCTAGCCAAAAGACGATAATTTCACAAATTATCTAGTGTGCACTCTAGAATATTTATTCATTTTTAAAAAACATTCACACTGAGTACAGCCTTTCAGCACAGCTGGCTCAGTGGTAAAATATGGAGGACATTCACCATGTGTGAAAGTGACTATTGGTTCCAATTCCGAATCTAAATTACATGAAATTATAATTACAGTCATTAAAATTAAACTTCTATCCAGTGGCATTCAAAGTCTGTAGAAGATGACTTTGCTCATAAAAAATTACATTGCTGGCATTGTATGTTTTTATGAGGCTAAAAGAGTTTTACATCATCTAGAAATGGTGAAAGATGAAATATTTATTAAAGCACTTTGACTGAGACAAATCCCTCCCCAAATATATATAAATAATCCCAAATCCATCTTAAACCACCTGAATTCATTTTCTATTAACCAAATTTTGTGAATAAATTGTATAATTTGCACAAATTAAGTCAAGTGAAGTTGGCAATCTTTTTACACACAAACTACAATTTCATCTCACACACTTTCTCTCTCTGTGTGTAGGGGTGCACATGAAGTAATGTTTCAGCATCACTAACCCTTACATTCCTCCTGAGGGCAACCTTAAAGTTTGTTGCAAATTTCACAGCAACCCATTCAGTAGCTGCTGAGACATGATACTAAAGACCGCAATCTTCTCTGTGCTGCCGGTGGAGTTAAATTGGATTTTCTGGAAGCTCTAGAGACCAAAAACGCCTGCAGAACTGTGTTAGCTCCAAGGAAATCCAGAGACCTCATGAAGGTCTAGCTTCATCCTTTTAAAAAAGAGGGGAAGGAAACTTACCCTACAACAGTGCAGTATTCACTTATTCAGCTGAGGTGTTACTAATGATCTACCTGCATCACACAGATGACTACAGTTTCTGATCTCCAGAGTTTGCCACTGAATCAAACGACTCTTTGAGAGAACCCTCTTTTATGTTCACTTCAGATCTCGTTAACGAACACTTCACTTACTTCCCGAATGAAGAGGCTACAACACTGAATTTGACTGGTGTAGGCGGTGAGTCAGGGAGGGCTGCAACGTGATATCATTGTGTCATGTGCCGACCTTGAGCGTGCTGTACATGTCACGTCGGTACATTATCAATTTTCTGCATGCGTCATTCAATCTGGGGAATGTTTAGATAAAAAAAATAAAATAAAATAAACTGCATTGACTAAGCAGGTTAAGGTTAACTCAGAAGAGACAACTTGATGTGAAGCTCACTGCGATAATATTTTCATAATCCTCTTTGGCAGCTGAAGGAGGCCAAGGTCTTTCTTAATTAATGATCGCACCTTCACTGCTGTGATCGTTATTGATTTGACACTACAATAAAGGTGTGAGCCTCTGAAATATTGGAGTCTAGGTCAGAAGGGCAGAAAAGATACGTGGCGCTATGAGTTTCTCCTCCATTAAACAATCCTTGAAACGTTGATGGAGAGAGATGGGGTGTGTGTGTGTGTGGTTCTGCGTGAATGAGCTTGATTGATCGCGTGTGTACAAGCGTTTGTGATAGGAGAAGTACACTGGAGGCAGCCAGTGATTATGCATTGCTTATCTCATATTCATAGCAGGAATCTGCCATCCAGCCATGCATAATAACCAATTTTAGGACACAGAATGGGTCCACACACTGTTTTTTTTCTGAAGGAAGCTTTTTTTTTTTTTTTTTTACAGGCTTGAAACTGATTTTATGATAGGTGATAGGTGATGATAGGTTTGTAGAAACGTTATGTTTTTCTTTTTGTGTTCACAAGGTGAAGTTTAAATACTTTGTGTTCTACTTTAGAGATATAATTCCCTTTAAACTACATATTCTTCCACTGACCTAGAATTGGTGTGAGCCAGGAGACTGTCTTTCACAGCACATTTTCACTAAAGTTGGTTTCTTAAGGCTGAAATATCCCCCCTTAGAACAAGAACAAGGTCGGACACGGTGACGTTGATCATGTATTTGACTATGGCTGGTTAAAGGGAACTTTACTGCCCGTATACACTGATAAGTGGACTTTCTTATAAAAAGCACTTTGGACTTTATGCTGTTCTAATTGGATTAGCTGGAGGAGTATATCCGCTTCAGTGGTTCTTTTTTTCCAATATATTCTGAACCACCACTTTTCTTCCAATGGCACAGAGGGATATTTCCACATTTTAAAAATGGAGATTGATATTTTGAAATATGAAATGAAGAAATTTGAAAAGGGGGCGGAACTTTAACATTCTAGACATTCAACCAAGCAGCAAAAATGGGTCGATACATCAACAGTAAAAGCATCTGTTTGAAACATTTAATGTTATAGTTGCATATAAAAACTGTGAGAGTTAGTCGATTCAACGTTCAATCAATAAGATATGCCTCACTCCAGAGATCTCTGAAAGCCGTCGGCATATTGTGGAGAAAAGCTGTTTATATCTGCACCTTCCTGATAGAATCAACACTTTATTGTTTGGTTGTGACCTCTAGACACATTCAGACATTCCATAAATATCTCAGTCTGACCTCATTAAATTTTAACTGAAGCTCATGTCTGTATTCAGCAAAAGTCTTATTATTGATTTATAGATGTTCAGACTCTGCTGTCTTCTTGCAGAGCCTTGATTTTTGACATTTAGACTGAAAACATGTGAGTACTGTATGTGATTGGTGGTGGACTCATGCAGTTCTTGTGAGATGAGAACTTAGATTCCCTTCAGCATTAAGACTTTTTGTGTTAGAAGAATAAAATAAAATTATTTTTGTGGTGATTTTTATGGTTTTAGAAGCAACTACTGGACCACAAAAATAGCTTACTGCCTGGATCAGCTCCACCACCGTAGGACCCTAAACCAGATGAAATGGCTATTAATGCATTGATTAATGATTTACTAATAAGAAGACCTGCCCCAAATGTTTTTTTCTACTTTCTTTTGGGAGCTATACACTTTTTTTGATCAGTGTAAAGATATTAGGCTTGATTTGCTAAAAGATTTTGGAAATAAACCTAGGCTGCACCCTGAAGCCAACAGTATATCTCTCTGTGTCCAAACTCAGACTTTCTGTTTGTGAATTAGACATTCTGGATGAATTTATGTTAAAATTGCTTGTTTTCATGTATAGTTATGTAAATTACACTGATTGCCAAGAGCAGGATTCTCAAACAAAGCAGACATGTGTATATATATATATATATATATATATATATATATATATATATATATATATATATATATATATATATATATATATATATATACAGTATATATATATATATATATATACAGCATATACGTATATATACGTATATACTGTATATATATATATTGTATTTGGAAATTTACTGAATGTAATTTCTCCCAGATGTGTGAGGCATGTCGCATACTGCAAATTATTAACATCTCCAGTTGTTCAGTTCGTTTGCACCACTAAATACGGTCCTCAGTCAAAAATTGTGCCAGGTGGAAAAGATGTGCAAAAAGTGGAGCTAAATACAGAAATGGAGCAGTCCAAGTGAATCTGGGCTTTTGTTTCGTACAACAAAAGACTGGTTAATGCAGGAATTGTTACTTTACAAATAAAAGTGCAGGAAACATTACTTTGTCATTTGTGGCTCTTTGACTTTGGCCATTGATTGTGTAAAAGACGGATGCAGTGTCTAAAAGTACTTTAAGGGGAAACATGCACCTCCCTAATGGCTCCGGCTCTAAGTGGCATGCATTTGTAGCATTGGTTTCTCTTCTAAAATAAGACAAATTTGATGATTTCCCCCTCTGGTATCATCAGCAAGAATCACCCTCTCTGGTTTCTGTGCCTGAAAACCTTTCTATTACTGGCTACATTCAAAAAGCTGACTTGATTTGTATGAAATCGAGTTACATGGCTTTGCCACAATGACTTTGTTCACATGTTAAATGCCTCCTCTGAACCTGTCTCTCTTCTTACCATCTGAGCTTTTCACCTGTCACAGAGATTCATGTGAGATGGCGTAGTGATGCCTCCCTTTCTAGCGTGAGGTCACTTTGGCTTTGACTCCATAGTAGGATCCGCTCACGTAATGCTCAAATGAAGGGTAACGGGAAGGCTTTTTAGAGCTGCACACTGACAGTAATTGAGACATGTGCTTCAGCCGGCGCTGTTATGCTACCACTCGACTGCTCTGATTATGAGCTCGGCTCCAGCTGGAAATAGACAGAGTTGGAAAAAAGTGAAATAAATAAAAATATTAAAGACTTAAAAAACATTGACTGATGGCTGGAAGGGAGTGATAAAACTGAATTTATTTAGACCCACAGATTCTCTGTGCATTTTTATGTATATAAATTAGATCTATTTGTCTGGCAAAGTGCCTTGAGACGACTTTTATTGTGAATTAGCCCTTTATAAATAAACTGAATTGAATTTATTGCGTAAGCCTTAATAATGAAGCTGGGGCAACAATCAGAGCAATCAGTAACAACCACTTTGAACAGACTTTGTTGTTGTTTTCTTTCAGTTGTTTACATGAAAATCAAATTATAACCAACAATGCAATGTAAGGGGGAAAAATCTGTTTGTTCAGGGGCAGTTTTTAATCACAAAGTGAAAAGAAATAAATTGCAATTGAAAGAGATTTATTTATTTTTTTAAAAAACAGACTTGGATAAATATGCAGATGGAAACATACACACAAATTAATGGACAGACATAAATAAATGAGTAAATTATTATCAAGATTTGGAAAATACCTAAATCAAGTATTGCAAGTTCATGCGTTTCAGTACTTTTCCAAAATATATGAATATAGTCACCTATTAGTTGAAAGCTTTTATAGAATACAGACAAAAGAGAGGAAAAGAGAGTCAGAGGAAAAAAATGTACATATGAATGTGACACATCAAACACATGCAATTCAGATTTACAGTATTTAATCAAGCACAGCACATTAAACAATGTTACATGATAAAACACAGAGCAATCATTGTAATGTACATAAGTTTTCTAGTCACAGGCTAATTTGCAAACCCAGTCCTTGGTTGGACATTTGTTAAAAGAAAGCGAAAATAAAATTAAGATTCATGTTACCTGAGTTACATGATGGTAAAAAGGAAAAATACATTTTAGATTTTCTTTTTTTCTATGAATCGTTATTAAAAATACCTGGGTTAAATTTCAAAATTTGAGCCATGAAGGGCCGCCAAGAGCAGAAAACCTTAAGTGCAAACAGAGCTGTAACAGTTAACGGCAAACAGAGTATTCATCGTTTTAATCTAATGAGGTTATATTATCCAAATGAAATTATGCAGGAAACATATGGAGAGAGCAAATGCACTTACTCTTTAGTCTCTGTGCGTTTGCCTCTATGTGTCCCACACACAGATGCATACTCTTAAATAGACAAACTGTCTTCATATCTCATTACCAGACACACCGAGCTGCAAACAACATGTCCCCGTAAAGTGATTAAGTTTGGCACCGAGCAGAACGAGCGCAAACAGACGGTGCATCTGCGCACATAGCGTCTGCATTGCTCTGATTATCTGTCTGTGTGTCTGTCTGTTTGTGTGTGCAACGCCACTCTTCCCCTTCAAGAGGGCAGCTTCCTCGCTGACTGAAGCGGCATGTCAGTGCACATCATGAGCATATACTGTACGTGCAAAGCAGCAGGCAAATTTCTAGAAACATCCATCCATCAATCAATGCCAAGCAACTGCAGCTCAGTAGAATTTTTCTGCTTTTGTGGCTTTTGAAATACAGCAACAGCTAGTTATGTCTTTATGTTCTGTTAGACCTTGTGCAAAGTTTTATATGGCATATTTCTTTAAAATTGCTTCAAAGGAGCGAGGGTTTGTTCTATTGTGAAGTGGTATTAATAAATGGTTCTTTAAGCTCCTTGGAGGTTCTTCACAGATGTTTGATTTAATATTTGTTTAGAACAATGAGGAAAGTGGAGGACAAAAGAAGATTCGTATTTTTTGAAATGATGTGTTTAGGAACTAGAATCAAAACACAGCAAAAACTGAATAATACTGTATATCCACTGCTGCAGGTCTTTTCGACTTTAAGTGCATTACTGTAAATATTAGTAAAAGATGTAAAAGAAAAAAACAAAAATAATGTAATCAGAATGTTAGAACAAGCTGGTTGTAACAAAGTGCCAACAGATGTGACTTAAAGTTGGTTCTTCTTTAATATTATTCCCAAAACAAGTGAAGAAAGCGGTGAAAGTCCTAAAAATATCCCATTTAGCACCAATTCAAAACTTTTTAGGAATATTTTGCTAAGTGAGGGTTTAGGAAAGACTTTTACACAACACAATTTTGCTGTAATGTTTGGATTTAGCCTTGTTTTCTCAGGGCAAACCTTTTATGTCATCAGTCGTACTAGCAGCATCACTTGGATATGCTGTTAGCACATGATAACACTGTGTAAACCCATTTCATTTAATGACAACACCTCCCTTTGACCACTACTGAAGAAAAAACATTTACACGCAGCAGAGTTCAATATATAACAGCAGATGGTCATAAAGAGAATTGGCTTATCTTGTTTAACCACGAACCAATCGAATGAGGAACACTTTGTCTCACTTAAGAGAACTTTGAAACTTCGCTATTAATATTTTATTCACATGAGGTAATATTGCGTGCTGTGAGTCACCCTATATCCCCAATGAGAACTGGTGAGAGCATGGCGTTTTGTTTATGGATGCTGGGATATTGCTTGTGCTGTCCTGAGGGTGCATTCAGCATGTGTTATTGCCTCCTGCTCAGCTCGTGTTTATTATCTGTTTTCCTTCCTGTCTTCGTCAATGTGTGCAGCTCCAGAGATTGAAACGCTCACTGTCCTTCAAGACCATGATGCGCAGCAAGAGCGTGGAGAACTTCTTTCAGAGGTCCTACAGCGACGCTCGCCTGCCCGCCGACTTTATCACTGACCCACCACCGCCTTCTCCTCCGCTGCCACCCGGCTCCCCTCTCGTTGGCGAACGCTCACCCTCCATTTCACCGTCTCTTAGCCCCAACCCCTCCATCTGTTCCCACTCACCGTCTCTCAGCCTTTCTCCATCATTGCCTGTAAAGCCTCCCCGAGCTCAGATTAACCACTGTTTTCAGGACCACATTTTTCGGAAGCCCACCAACTGCCAGCACTGCAAGCACATGATAGTGGGTAAGGTGCTAAAGCTGTTCCTTCAAGATTACATGATTCCATGTCGCTATATTTGGCTCAGACTGATGACCATTTGTGGAGGGGATGTGGGAATGTATGTGCAACTTAGAGGTTAAAATGTGCTTTGAGATTCAAAACTGGTCTTTTTGCTTTGTGTATTCAGGTCAATGGCATCACAAGAGGTAAAAGAGAAGTTGATCAGCAGGCATTAGCAAACAATTTTCGAAAAATTTCATATGTGTTGTGCAGCTTTTGAGTTACATTTCAGTTTGTCCTGAACCTCTTTCACAAACCTTTTATTGTTGCCAAATTTTACTTAAATCCAGGCAGTGTTCTAAACCCTGAATATTTTGTTTTGCTCCACAGAATATTAGGAAACACTGGTGAAGGACAACCTTGATTTCAAAACAGGGAAATAAAGAAAAACAATTAAAGAACCTGTTTCAATTGTATTATACCTCATGTGATGTCATCAGAGACCCAGAAACGTGCTTTTGGGGTGGTAGACTCCAATGATTTACAGCTAAATAGCAAGAAAACATCAAATGGATCATGACATACTGTTATAGATGTCAAACGTCAGTGTGATTTTTCTTACAAAAAGTCTAGCTTGTAGTTTTAAAACCTTGGATAAGTTGTACAAATAACCTTAAATAGAAGGTTAAAGAACGTGTGCAACACATCAAACACATTTTTATAAGCTGACAAACTTTCAAACAACCAGATTTGTTTTGGCTCCAGTAAGTGGACATTTAATTAAAACTGACTCATTTTCTTCAGTGCAGCTTGAGTGTAGTTTTCTTTTATCTCTGCCTTGCTGCTCTTATGAGCTAACAGCTACTAGTATTTCTCCTAAATGTGTTTCCTGTCAGTATGACTGATTATAGCCTCCTACCTGCTCCCCTGTGTTTGCGTCCAGGCTGTTGTTTTGCATGCATTGTGGGGTTTATTTATGTAATGCATCACTTCGCCCTGGCTGCACTCATCAGCAGTCCTCAAATAAAGTCTAGCCTCCTTTCTCCTTGTTAAGCTGATTAAGTAGAATCAATTTTCCTCTTTAAAGTAAAAACTGTGCTTTCTTAAAGCCCTCTAATTTTTCCCCTTCTTTCTTAAGTAGCTTGTTGATGTTATCCTCATCTGCAGCAAATTCAGAAATCACTCTTCTTTGGTTCTAAAATAAAAAACAAGGTTTTGGCCTCTACATGCGTCTACACATTATAAATAGTGATTATCTCATCAGAAAACAAATTAGGAAGAAAACATCTGGAGACTGTTTTTTTTTTTTTTTTATCATTCCAACACTTTAAGTGAAAATTAAAACACTTGATGAATCATTCCTAAATCTATTATGTCTGAAATATCTCCAGCTGCTTTTCAATCTTGCCATATTTTAAGAGCTGTTGATTATAAGCTGTTAGTATTTGCAGATGCAACAGAACAGAGCTTGATAATCTGAGAAGACACAGATCTGCTTCTGTGATCTGTAGGCCACTTTGTTCTTTTCACACTTTTTATGCACCCTGCTGCTTCAGTTTTTTTGTCTGTTTGTTTCTCTTTCATTGTGGCTACATCTATGTCCGTCTTCCGTGTCTTTAATTCTTTGTCTAACCCTCTTTGTAGGAAACTCCAAACAAGCTCTGCGGTGTAAAACATGCAAGATGGCTGCTCACCTGTGGTGCACATCAGAACTCTCGCAGCAGCAATGCCATGGAAAGGTATATGCAATTTTATGCTGCATTTTTTTTTTTTTTTAAACATTTACAGTTTATCCCATATTAGAGATTCCTTGTCACCAGTGTGGGGAAAATATGTCCAAATTTTGCAAGACTGTAAACAAAAAGCTCCACAGAAGCCTAAAAAACATGAAACATTAAACATGAGTTGAGATGTTAATTACTGAATCTACCTTGAGAACATGCATTTGACCTTGCATTGCAAAGCCAATGCAAAACATACAAATTAGACTTTAAGCCCTCAGTTTATTTACAATAATTACCAATTGATGAGCAAAATCCTGAGAAGAAATGTGAAGCAATGTGAATAAGCAACATGACTACTTTTTCAATTCATACATTCAAACACTTCTTATACTCATTGTAACAAGTGAACTATCTTGAGAAAAAGCTATTTGAACAGGACCAGAACCATCTGGGTTTTGCAGCAGTAAATGAAATAAAATAAAAAAATATGGACATGTCATAAAGCCAGAATGTTCAAACATATGATAACACAATAATAATAATAACAATAATAATAATAATAATAATAATAGTCCACCTCAAACTGGTTAAGAATTAAGAAATGGTAGGTCTAGTTAAAACCCAGAAAGGCTGTTGCGGGTCTGTGGAGAGTCTGAGTTGTCGTGGAAAAAATACTATTTCCAAGCACTGTTCAGGTGAAATCACTCAATCGGGTTTATTCATATATTGTGCACAATACAGAGAGCTTGTAGGACAATCAGTAATGAAATAGGTCTGGATGAAAAGCTCTGTCAGGCAGAGACAACACATGGGTTTTATACCAAGGATAAAGAATTAAGAACAAGGGGCAAGACAGTCTGGTTCTGATGCAGCTGTAGAAAACAACTTCCAACCTTCTACATGTAACCCAAATGGTTCTTTTGGTGAGAGTTCACAATCATTCCATATAACATGACTAGCAGATGTGACCTTATTGTAATTTTTCCATCACAACTCTTACTCAAACAAGTAAGGTTGAAACCTTTGCAACTTCAGCTCTCCCTCTGTCTGATCTTCATCTGAAGTGTCTGTCAGGAAAAAGTCTGAGACTAGATGAAAGTGCTTCAGAATCTCTGTAGGATATTTGCAAAATTCCCTTGCTGCTTCCTTTCAAACCTCACCATCTACTGCCGAATTTTGCTGCCTTGTGTCACATTATCAACCAGTATCATTTATTTTTCCTGCAATGGAGGTCTGTACTGCTTTACCACTGGGGTTTTTTGTGATTTTATTTTTCTTGCAGTTGTTAAAAATAAATGCATCACTCCAATCTGAAGTCATAATCAGTTTAGTCATCAGATCTGGGTACTACTATCAAACAGGCTTTCCACCCTTTTTTACCACATTTAATCTAACTGCTGACATGTTCATATAATATTTATTCAGATGTCACAAGCCATGAATTATATTGGTTGACTTTGGATTTAAAAAAAAAAACCACACAAAAAAAACATTGATGCTTTAAATTATTTTAGACCAAACCATTATCAATTGCAATGATAAATAAATTTGGTTGTCAAAAAAACATACTTTGCAAGGGAATTATAAATTTCCTCCAGTGATTTCAAAGTTTGATTTCTAGTAACTTTTCTTGTGGATAGGTGAAAACATTAGTATGCAGCAGGAGGCGAGACCTTCTGAGAGCAACTGTGAACATTTAAAGAGCACTTTGTTGAAGACAGCGCACTGCAGTTTGACAGCTTTCTACAATCAGGAGGAGATGCAGGGTAGTGAAAAGGGCATGGAAAGGTAAAATACATCTTATAATGAGGAGAAACATTTTGTTTTCTTTCTCAACATGGCAAAGAGACTCAGAGCGTCTAAATTTGCAAGTAAAGACAGAGACAAACTGATCTCAGCTGAGACACTTACTGTGCTTAATTCAGTGTGAAATTGCAATCACAGGGACTCACAAACACAAGCTTCCTTGTCCATGCTTGTATCTAAGCAATGCATACGCGAAAGTTGTCGTGTGAATTTATTGTCCACCAATGAAGGCAGCAGATAAATACAGAAAAAATTTCTTCTTCCTGCAGCAGGTGCTCAGGTCTGGCAGCGCTCTCATGCTCGTCAGTGTGCCTTTTTGTGTTTTTGATATGACTTTATTGGGGTCCTAAAATCGCTTCGCAGTTGAGTCCATTTTCCCATGGTCCAGATCTGTACACAGGAAGTAACGGAAGCTGAAAAAGTCATTTTGCTTTCTGCTTTCCTCCATTAGTCTGGAGCATTCAAGCGAAACTTCAGCTCGCCGATGCTCGTCAATGACCAATTGGCTGTCGTCAAGGAAGTTCAGCCAAGCCAGGGTGAGCATTCGGAGAGTGCTTGTGTGCACGCGTGTGTTTGTGAAAGTGGGTGCACAGGTTTGTTTGCGTCTCTGTGCTTTTGTTTGTGACTTTGCTCTGTCTAGTGATTTGGGGTATTTTTAGATTTTTGTGCGCTTCCATTTGTACCGTAACAAACCCAGAGCCACCTCCCTCTCACCTTACAACTACGGAAGCATGAAGTGGGAAAAGATAAAGAAGAAGAACAACTTCAGTCTTTCTGGGAGGCTGGTGGATGGTCTGCACTCTGAAAGTATGTGAATAAATATTTGCAAGCTGTGATGTTTATGTTTTTTAATCTGTTTATGATTATATGTATAACCCCGGACTGTTGAAGCTTAAAAAGACAGGCACTGCAGTTTGCATGTTTAAAATCTCCATAAACATTGAAATGCTTCCTAATTTATAATCAGCATGAGCTCTTTCCAAGTCTCTCCTGAGATGTGGTTACACCTCATAAATTAGGTTTTGAACACATGTTGAATTTCTAAAGCCCTGCTTTTGCACCATTACCTGACAGGACTCCAAAATATTCCTTTTTTCTTTATCTTTTGATGAGCTGCTGTTTTCCTTGGGGAAGAAAAGAGAGGTAGTGAGGAGGGGTGTAACAATATATCCAGCTCATGAAGTGATACAATACTGAGTTTACAAGAATGAGTAAGGATAAAATTTCACTAATTTAATTGGAAAAAACTAATGCTGCTGTTGCACTTCAGCAGATATGCCTTGCATTTCAATGCCATATGCACTGAACTTTTGTTGTGTGAGGATAACGTTATTTATCCTCATGCTACACGATGCAGACACTCTGTCTGCACTGAAGATAAACTTCTTTCACATCCAAAACTGCTGAACTGACACCAGCAAGACGTACCTTTAAGATAAAGTCTGCTGAAAATTCAGCCAGTAGTTTTTTGACCATTGTGGCAAGACTCAAATAATTAAACTTTAGTTTTCAGTTGTTGGCTACAGTCATAAAAATAGAAAAGAAAACTTAAACGAAACAGCGATGACAACAAAAAGATTGATCTGGTGACATTCAACATTCTACTCCCTTGTTTCTTATACACAAACGCTATACAACACTTTAACTTTATTTTCAGATCTTTAGCTGGCCTTCCTATTGAGCTCATCTAACTGCTTTGTCTCAGCACTTGATGCTCCATGAAACCTCAATGTTCGCAGAAGATAGTCTACTCTGTAAAGACCATCATGGTTGTGGCTCCAATCAAGTTTATTGCTCAGGTAAACACTAAGGTACTTATGTGAGTCCAATATCTCCTGTCAGTTCCCTGGCTTTTCACCAAAGTTGCACACTGACAGCAATTGGCCAAGGGTTTTGTGAGACACTTCAGTCTGAGGAGATATTTTGTGGTGTTTTATTATCACATTTTTTCATATCACTATATGTTGTTACACCCCTAGCAGCTACTGTGGTGTCTCACCTCGTGTGAAGTACACAATGCTGACTAAGTCGCAGCATCTCATGCTGGGACTTTTTGTATAACTCATGCATCAGGATACAATCAACCTGCAGCTCCATCACCTCAAAGAATGGGTCTCTGCCAGGACATGCTGAGTCTGCAATCTGTCAAACTCACAATGTCCTGCTACTTATTAAAATACAGAAGTAATGTTACTCTTGATTACTATTATGATATTATTAAGACTGTTACAACATCCTATGGTATTAAAATGTTAAATTGGTTCTCTTGAAAATAAAGTCCGTCCCATAAAGAGTTATCTAGCTGCTCTCAGCATATGATTTGGTTGGATGATAAAAGTTTTCTATGTACGACTGTCTACTCCACTCCATTCTCATTGATGGCTCAGGTGGTAGGAAAGAAAACAATGGATGAGTTCTCTGCAGTGCTGAGAAACTCATCCATTTCTCAGCACTGCATCCATTTTATCAGACGAAAAGTCTGATAAATAAAGATGTCAAGCAAGTTAATAACTGGAAGTCATAAAACAATTTAGCCTCCACTGCTTTTAAATCTTTTATGTGACAGAGTGAGAGATAAATTACAAATAACTTGTAAACACTGCGAGAATATCAGAACTGGTATTTGCATCTAATTCACAGTTTTCATCAGTGTTAAAGAGCTATTTCATTTTAATATTTCCTCAAATTTATATTGCATAATTGAAAACAAATATGTTTTGGCATTAAAATTTGATTAGCACAAAACAATGTAACATCGACTACTCAAACATGGTCTGATGTATACTACACTAACTCTATAAAACGCAGGTTGTAATTTTTGAAACCTTTTCTTAGCTTTATTATGTAGGCTACATGCCTTTTTTGTGTCCTGTCTGGCAGTGTACCAATTATAATTTTCGTCTGAGTGCCAAGGAGAAAACCAGCAGATTTACTTTGACAAGTAGAATACTCTCCAAGAGTACGGTGAAGGACAGTTGGTGCTTTAGGTCGCAATCTTGTTTTCACAGCACAATGTGGGACATGCTAAAACAAGAATAAACTTTTATGTTTAGATGCTAAGGTTACAGAAAGAAAAGACAGCTAGAGTCATTTTAAATTTTCAATTCTCAGATACTCGTTCAGCAAGATACAGATAAAAAACCCAAGGTCTTCTCCCTGCTATGAGAGAGGGATTTGTGTGAAGCTGAAAGTCTGTGAACAAGGTTTATTTAGTCCTCTGTGATTACTTCATTTTGCAGAAGCACTTCCTCCAGGGATGTTCACTCTTAAATACCCGTCTGATTTCAGTCTTATGTCAGAATTTTAAATTTTTCGGATTCCTGGTGAATTTTTCTGACGACAGCACAGTGGTATTTAATTCAGTATGAAATTGCAAATCGTTGCTGCTTCATCCTGCACAGACATACACACTTGCACACAAACATATGTGCAACTATAGCAAAAAAAGAAAAAATCCATCTGCCTTCCATTCCACTTATGTCGAGGTGGATGGAAATAGGAGCAGAAAATCTCATTCCTAACCTAGAATATGCTGCGGTAGCACTGAGCATTGCAGTCTACATGAAATGCAGAGATGAAGACTTTGAGGGGATTTCCATATTTTAAATATCGTATCTTATTCTCTTTGTACTCGCTACAGCTCCAGATATATCACAACCCTTAAACTAAGACTCAGTAGAGTTATTAGACTGTCTTGATGTCTTCTTAACTTTTGGCTGCTGCGCACTTTCAGATGTTAAGTGGGTCACTTTGGCCCAGGACTGAATGCATTACTGCTGTTATATTTAGCCCGCTTCCTCCAGATTCTCACAGGCGCAATATCTATGATGTACAGCATTATCTCAGCGTGTCATCCTAATTGTGGCGTGTCTGCAGCAGAAGCTTGGAGTTAATTAATAATTTATGGGTGTGATTTTTACTCAGGCGTAAATATGTGTTTGTGTGGTGTGTGTGGTTTCAGAGGCTGCGCGGATGCGTGTAGACCCCGTGTATGCCGCCTTACGCTACGGGACGTCCTTGGCACAGATGAGCCGTTCCAGTTTTGGCAGTTTATCAGAATCACCAACACGCAGCTTGGTACGGCATCATGTCCCCTGTCAATGAGGGTAGAGGACAGTTGAATGTGTGTCTTAGCCATAAAACTGGGTTTGATTGCTCCGGTCCATTGAATCACTGACCAGGTACTGAGGTCATGCATACAAATTCATGGTACAGAACATTTAGTAGGTTGTAAATTTCTACTGGGAGCTTTACAGAGCCATTTTTATGCTTCATATAAAGGTGTAAACATGAAGCATAATGTAATATTTAGACAAAACAATTCAAACTGTCAAATAAAAAGGTTTAAATCCCTGTAGAAATGGACATGTAAGGAGGGAAACTGGTCACTACTACACTGTAAAACATTTAAAGGTTGTTTAATTTGCAAGTGAAAGTCCACCTGTTGCCTTGAAAATGCAACTTAAGTAAACAAGAAAATTGCATTGGTTTTAACTCAGAAATTGAAGTTCTTTAAGTTGATTTAACAACAAAAGACAAGTTGTCTAACATTGTTTTTTTATTAATTAATGTTGAATTGTGAGTTTTAACTTATTGCTATAATTTAAACCAAATAATTATTTCACAATATGCAAGAAAAGAAAATTCTCTGACCTAGTGGAAGGGCACAAATTTCTCTATAATTTTTACTTGCAATATCAAGTTAAAATAACTGCTTATTCAGCTCAGAAACATTTAGTATGAACAGAACATTATCCTCTAGCTTTGCAAACTGTCAGTTGCATTAAAATAAACATTTGCCTTAATAAAACACCAAGGTCAGATCAACGTAACACACTTCCTTCTCAGGATACAAAAACAAGCCGCTAAGTACACTGGGAAATAATTCCCACTCCTGGCTTTTTCTTCTTTCAATTAAAAAAAAAATGCTAACGCAAAAACTCTAGTTTATTCAACTCTTGGAGCTTTGACAAAATTAATAAAAAGCAAACACAACTTACTACTGCACATTTATCTTTTGGAAACTCACACATTTAGGTAAAAATCTAAAACTTGATGCATTTATTTGAGTAGAAGATAGACACAAGTAAATGCAATTCAACTGTTGTACAGTGTATGCTTTGTGTTTTGATTTGTTGAATGACTATCTCCTGTTCTGTTTATGTTAATGTTGCTTTTCATGTATATAGTTGTTTGCTTCACTCAATTTTTTTCTCTTCTTTTTACATTGATTACATTCCACCATTAAGAAGTTTACATATTTCATATTTGAAGGTTTGTTTTTTTTTGTTCTAATATTTGCCATGTGCACTAGATGTCTTCATTATTCCTTGGCTCTCCTTCACCGGATCACTGTTGCATCTTTTTGGACGATCATCCGTAACAGTCTACACTTCACTTAACCGTTCCATCAAACAAGTTTTAGTTTGTAACCTGAAAAAAACACCAAAAGAACTTTTTACTAATGATTTCGTTTAATAAAGGAGCAAATCTATCCAAATCAGCCCACCACTAAGTGAAATAGTAACTGATCACTAAACCTACTAACTGCTTGTTTCAGTTTGACAGTGAAGACTGCCATTAAGCACTTACAATAAGATGTATTTTTATGTATAATTATGATATCAATGTTCCCTGCCAAAATTTTAACCCCTAGTTTATCTACCATTGTCATCTCTGGCAAAGTCAGCTAAGATAATTCAGAAAATAGTATTCTTAATGGAGGACAACAAACTGATTAGACATCTGTTGAGCAAATGTACGTTGTCTTTGGCAGCTGGGTGCTAACATTTTATTGTTTCCTCTTTATTTCATTCCTCAAGGGGGAGGGAGGTGAGGAGAGGCAGGAGAGACAGTGCAGCATGGAGGAGGAAATAACTCAGGAGACGGGGGGTAAATGCTGCTATGTGTATGTGAAATGTGCTGTGTGTGGGTCAATGTCTCTGCTGCGTTTACCTGTGCATGACTGCCTGCATGAGAGAGATATTTCATTTGTTTGCTTGTTAAAAAAATTTCAACCGCATAATTGTAAGGGTCTTTTATTTTTCGCTACTTTCACAGAAATCCTCGAGCCGCTTCCAGACGCCGCTGTTCCAGAGGAAGAGATGGAGAAGGAGGTAGAGCAGAGCTGCGAGCAAGCAGAGATTCCTGCAGAGGACAGCAGTTCAAAGGTAGAGCTCTGTTCAGTCAGCCACTCTGTGAAGGTCAGCCTTTGTTGTTTCATTTCTGGCGTTTGTATTTCTATCTCACAACCCGAATAACCCCGTATCCAGGTGCCCAAGCGCATTGAAGTCCACTCCATCCACACCTATGTAGCACTCTACAGGTTCCTGCCTCAGGAGCTGAATGACCTGGAATTACAGTGAGTAAAAGCCAGACAAAAAGGATTTTTTTAAATTTTTTTTTGTGACTACATGACCACAAGTGAGGACATGTGTGTCAGCATGTTTTGCTGGTGTCTGTGTTTATAGTTTCTCCCCAAGATTTACCCTGGTGGTTATTCCTGCAGGATAAAATGTCCCTGTCAGTTTTAGAGGACAATTTCAGGGCGCTCCTAAGGACAATTAATTATAAATTTGGATCCCTTTGTTGTTTCCATGTAGAAGTAACGCAGATTAGCTGTGCTCCAAGCAAGGGAGAGGATGGAGACAATGAGCTACTGAGAAAGGAAAGCGAGACGAGGAAGGAAATTGCATAGAATAGTGAAAGTAAGAAATAGTCACTACAACCAAAGGGCAAAAATCAAAGTAGAAGTTCTGAGAGATGAAGGACAAGAAAAGAGGATTGTGGGTAGACCTTGTGATGTGAGGGTATTCTGAGAGTGTATTGATGGTTAGAGGACAGCACTCACAAAAGCAGAGCACCGAGACTGTTAAGAGCCATCTGTGATCCGGCTCTGAGTGTATGAGTGCAGAATTTAAAGAAAGGGGGATGTGCTTCTCCCAGGACGGGTGAAGATGAAAAACTTTACAACCGGCTTGGACAGCAGTCCGGTTTTATTTCAGTTCCCAGGATTCACACAGAAAAAGGAGAAAGCACAAAATCCATGAATCAAAAACTAATGAGGTGAAATAAACGTTGTTAACTCTGACTCTTGTTTTCTAATCTGAAGTGATCATGTTTTTGCTTAATTAGCCAACAGTCTTGCACTTTAGACAGAGTTAAGTACAAATCAAAAATATATGAAAAATATATTTAAGAAACACAATATTGATACTCCAATTAAAACATAATTATTATACTAGATCTTGTCACTAATAAGACTTGAGAATAAATTTCAATAGTCATCCATCCATCCATCCATCCATCCATCCATCCATCCATCCATCCATCCATCCATCCATCCATCCATCCATCCATCCATCCATCCATCCATCCATCCATCCATCCATCCATCCATCCATCCATCCATCCATCCATCCATCCATTTCCCTCTCTCCCTCCCTCTCTTGCCTGAGTTTTTTTTATCATCGAGAGTTTGACTCAGAAACTGCACAGTTCATTGGATCATGAAAAAACAAAACAAAAACCTATATACTGCAAATAACTAACATCTGAAAGACATTCATTTCTCCTCTAAGCACAAAAAGAAAAACAAGAAATGTTTTTGATATAAGTTATGTACTGTATGTCAACAATAATAATAAAAATATAGGCAGACGTTGTTGTAGATTTTTAGCCACTGTCTTATTTTGCAGTAAAAGTGCTTCTTCTTGCCATCAAGCATAACTGGTGTTTTCACAGTCATGGCTTAAAGTAGGTCAATCCCACAGTTACCTTAAAGTTATATCAATATACTTAAAAAAAAAAAGTTGGAAAAATGGCTCCAAAATATATTCAATAACTGTGTTTTAGCAACAATTACCAGAACAATATTTCTATGCATATTTAAAGAATTGAGATTATGAGTGTATGATATATGATATTATCTCACCATATATCACACTGTTTAGTGCTGACACTCAGGAGAACTGATGTACAGACAAACAATTGGAGCATAATTCCTCCCTGTGTATCTGGGACGGTGGCGGCTGCAGAAAAGGGTCTCATCAAAACCCGGCAGCACAATAAAAATGCAGGTTGGGTCGGCTGCAGACGGAGCTGTGTTTTCATCAGCGCTGCGGCAGGAACTGCACAGTCCAACACGTAAAACTTATGACTCCCATGCCTTTGTCACCTTTGTAAAAAGACACAAAGACTCGGCCGCATTTTAACTGCTGTGGCTTTGTAACCATGGGCTCTACAGCTTTTTGTCAGTTAGATAATGTTATCTTTTGTGCTTCAGCTAAGCTCGTTTTCTGTGCTTTTACAGTGCCTCATCTGTCTGCCATGCATCCCCCATCTTGTCTCCTTCTCCCCCTTTTTTCCATCCCAATCATGCATCTTTTTAAAAACTCTCATGTTTTTTCCTCCAATAGTCCTGGCGATCGGGTGCAGGTCACAGACGACTCTAATGAGGAGTGGTGGAAGGTGGGTCTCATGGTGTGTATGTGTGTGTGGGTGCACGTGTGTGTGTGCACGTGCACACACTTGCGGCTGCATCTTTGTGTCACTTTGGGTGTCCAAAAAGGTGTGTGAATGCACATTTATTGTGCACATGTGCTAATTCAAGTCTTCAAATCAAACCTTTGGTGCGTAACACCTGCTCCATTTTTCATAAACATGCAGGCAGCCACTTTCTGAAATAGAACATAATTTCCTCTGAAAATTACCAAAAGAGTTTAGCATAATGAACATGACTAGTGTTTCAGCCTCAACAAGGTGTTTATTGAGTTGGTAATGAGCTTCACACACTCCCAATGGAAAAATTTTAATGTGTGAGGGTGTGTCTTGGTGTGTGTGTTTGAGCTCCAGACTAAAAGCAAGATTGACTTACACTAACTAATGCACAGAGTCTGTGTATCTTTCATCAGCAGACCTTGTATTTGCTTCACATATAACTTCTGTTGCCACATATAAAACAGCAGCCTGTCAGCACATTCTTGAGCAAGGAATCTTTAAATTATGTATCATTTGTGAATCATCTATTCATTACTAATGCACTGGCTGTGAATCGCTTCAATAAACATGGATACACCTGCGGCAGTCAGCAATAAACATTGAAATATTGTCACTTGTGACTTACCGTCCCTTTGCATCAGCCCAGTTGGAAAGTAATCAATTGTTCTTATTTTTGCTTGAATACATGGACAATAACTCCATGCATAACTCTGCCGCCTTTGTGATTTATCGCTGAATTCCACAAGGTTTTGATTGAAATGAAAAACAAAGGCGCCTTCTTGATTCACCACTAAATAATTAGGCAGAAGATGACAGTCACTCTGAACTGCAGAAATTAAAGAAGGGAGTAATCATCTTTTCTTCCAACAAACAAAAATATTTCCCCAAACTGTTCAAAGTCTCTAAATATCTTCAGAGAACGAGTTAGGATTACTTATTTACTGTCAGATATTTGAGAGAAATATTTTCAGCTTGATACAAATCTTCAAAACTTTCTGGAAAGAAATTGAAAGCTTAAGTATAAATATTTAAAGGTGGATTATTGTGGAAAGAAAAACAAAACAAAAGATGGTTGATCAAAATCTAAAGCAAATATGAAGCTTTAATTTGCCTCAACAGAGCTTTCCGAACAATGCTGCTTTTTTTATCTGCAAAGAATTAGCTTTATGAGCTCCCATTCTTATCCCATTTTTATTTTTCAAAGATACTTTGGATAAATAAATCAAAACATTTTAATGTTGTGGATTTGTTGCAGAATAGAGCTGAACACACACTTCCCCAACACTTGCACATCCAATTTGCCATGTCTGCATTTTTGTTGTTTGTTATAATCGTGTGTAATAAACGTTCAGACTCCAGTCAAGCTCAGGTTAAAATCTCTACAATTGGTTTTTGTGAATCCATTTTGACTTATTGGTGTTGCCTATGTAGTTACAAAACTAAAAGAGTAATGAAAGCAGCTCTTTCTTCCCCCAATGAACAGGAAATTTGGATGTGAATTTTCATATTGCAGCTAGCAAGAATTTTCCTTCCTTGAAATACAGTTTATTTTCCCAAAATAAATAAACAAATATTCAGGACTCGCAGAAAAACAACTTAAGTTGTTTATAATTAAATGATTTTAGGATTTTATTTGTGTATCATGTTGAACACATTACTAATACTAATGAGTATTAATGAACATTCTTCTTAATTAATCATTCCTTCAAGACAGATGTAATACTTTGGTGTCATTGAAGTTGTGCTCTTTCGTGTTCTCCAGGGTAAAAGTGGTGACAGAGTTGGCTTTTTCCCTGCCAACTTTGTGCAAAGGGTCCGACCAGGGGAGAGGGTCTGGCGGGTCGTTCAGGGTGTTCCCGGAAACAGAGAAAAAGGACACATGGCAGTGAGAGAGTCGCAGGTAATCCAATAATGCTATGGATTGCTAACATTCTTCTCTGCTTGAGGTTTGTTGCATACCTATCTTTCATGAGGCAAATAAAAATACTCTAATTAGGTGCAATCTTAGAAAGAGAGAGAGAAACAGTAACCACAGGTGATTCTAGAGCTCGGTCATGAGTATTTAAGGAAAAAAAAAAAACAGCTAAACCCCCCCCGCCACTATTTCCCTCTGTTGTAATCTGAGAATGTGCAAAGTGCGACCCGGGGGCCATTTGTGGCCTTCAGAATAATTTTGTGTGGCCTTACACTACAATTTGAGAATGGTACAAATCAAATTTTACCGACCAGCAAAGGTATTCAAATTAGTTAAATTAAAGCAGGCATTTTTGGATAAAAACGGAGAGTAGCCGTTCAAAATTGACCCAAAATTTCAACGAGGCAAAAGAGTGAGACCCTTTTTGTATTTTGGATCTAATTGCAGATTAAATATCTCTCAGGAATGCTTGCCTTCAGACAAACAGGTGATGTTGACAAATAAACTGAATAATTTTTTAAAGCAGTCTCACTGGGCCCAGAAAATGAGACCAAAACCAGCATGTCTGGCTTTGCTGGTAGTAAAGCTTCACATAGATCTAACATTTGTCTCTTTTCAGTAGGTTTTGGTCAGAAATGCTGCTTTATCCACATGGAGGAGAGAGAAAGTTCTGAAAAACTTTGTAAAATTTTGTAAAATATTATTTAGGGTCCTCCAATTAACCACTAAATGGCAACAATTACTTATTAAGGTTGTCCTTAAATCACAACTATAACACGAATTATAGTAATAACTCGGAAACCCAAAAATTATGAGTGATTAAACTGAAAATATATTTCTAAAATGACCTAACTTTGTAGGTTTCGTTGATAGAAAATGAAGATGACACAGAAACTCTGAATGGAAGCTCAAGGTCTTCCAGTCTGTGAGCAGTGAATGATCAGAACATTACCTTCGAACTAGAATAATGGATATAACATTCTGTGCTTGACCTGAGGAGAGAATGAGTAATAATGTCACGTGTGTTGCGGCCATAAATACACTACATTATCCTCATAAGTGATTCCAAAAATTCACTGAGAGTCCTCCTGTATTTGTATTTTCCTCATTTTCATTTTCTCTATTCGTTTTAGATTTGTGTTGGGAAGAGAGAAGATGGGGAAATTTTTCTGAAGCTGAGCAGTGGAAAGAAGAGAGGCCTGGTCCCTGCCGACTCCATAGAGGAGATCTGAACATTATTTCACTTTTACACTCTGACTCAAACTGTCAGCACCACACTCTGCCCCGCTCTCTGGAGAAATGACCATACAATCCTCTGCAACCGCACAGAAAAACACACACTCCTGCCAAGATCCGATGCCACCGTCTCTGACAAACATTTGTTTTCTCAGAGCATTTATTGACTGCTGTCCTGCACCCAAGGACGGTGATTGACTCAACATCTTAGACAAAGGCAAGCAGAGGTAAATGTGGCTTTAAATAATTGGATCGCATTCAGTTTTGCCCATCAAAAACACTTTTCCAACTGTGGGAGAACCTTTGAATCCTGTTATGGGAACATCATGCTTGTGTCAGTGTCCTTTTTCTTGCTTCTACCCACTCGGTGTGTCTCATCACTATCTGCTCATTTCAGGGCTTTTTTTCCCTTTGGGCTGTTATCACGTATTGCTACTGCAACTACAGACTCTTTGCAAGGAACAACCACTGCCATCCACTGAAAGCTACACTGCCACTAGAGAAACTTCCGGATGAGATGGAAGGAGGTCATGCAAATTTAAAGCCTGCATCAGACAGTGCTTTAACTGATAAATGTAAAAATGCAGAAAATGAATCCATTTTTTTAAGAAAAATTGAAGGCTCCAACAACCTTGTCACAGATGTTTAGATCTGTATTTTCCAGTACATAGAAATATTTAAAGTCAAAGGAAGTTAAAAGAATTGGACCGTGTGAACAGGGGTGTCCAAAGTTTGGCTCGGGGGCCATTTGTGACCCTTGGACTGATTTTTTTGGGGCCCCCAACTGCAGTTCAAGAATGATACAAATTCATTTATTAAACTTCCTCTTATAAATCCAGGTATGGTTTTCGTGCAATGGAAAATGCTTATAAAATTTTATAAGTAGAACCAGGTCTATCCAGAAGCTTTTACTGAGAAGCCGACTTTACCAAACTTGACCTTTACCAAACTCAGCTTTTACTTAATATGTTAATCTTGGCTAAGTGTAGCAATCTGTTTGAAAGAATGTGACCCAAATCATTAATTTATAACAAAGAATAAATTTGTTCAACTAAAATAAATTGTGCAAAATCCTAATTATCCCAGTCTTGGATCTACGATGAATTTTTGTTCTTTTAATTTTATATTCTTTGCCCTCAAGTACTTCTGACTTGATGAATTTGCTCCAAGTTACAAAAATTTTGGACACTCCTGATGTAGAAATAACAGTATTTTGAAGCTTTATGTGAGCGCAGAGAAAGAATAAAAAGGTGTCAACAAGTGTGGAAGTTCACAAGCACTGCCCGGCGATTTCTTATTTTTTTTCTAACAAGTTTACCGCTGCTGAAAACAGCAGGAAATAAAACGGATCTGCAGCCGGCCGTTCCTGAAAATAAAAACAGCAACATTTTAAGGATCTCTCTGGCTGTGACGACGAGCCTAAGTTTCTCTTACGGTTCAGAGGAGGAGGCGGCACAGCGAGAGAGATGACACGAGCGTTGAACCGCTATGAGTCGGCGTTCTTCGAGGTAACACTGTACCCAGGGGTGCATGGGAGTCATTCATTGATCAAATGTCAGCCCGCCTTCCTTCCCTCCCAGTTTGGCCCTTCTTGTCTTCTTGTTATTGATGTGACTGGTCAGCTGTGATATACTGTAGAGTGAGCACATTTTCTTTGCTTGAATCCCAGAACACTTTGGATAGTTTAGACATCTATTGTTAATTTATTCATTTTGCAGCTAATCTAATGTGTTTCTTCAGTCAGGACCCC
This sequence comes from Xiphophorus hellerii, assembly GCF_003331165.1. Classification (NCBI taxonomy): domain Eukaryota; kingdom Metazoa; phylum Chordata; class Actinopteri; order Cyprinodontiformes; family Poeciliidae; genus Xiphophorus; species Xiphophorus hellerii. The sequence goes on from NC_045687.1 coordinate 6,668,370, forward strand.
CCTTCCACCAGCAAGGGGAAACACACAGTTTGCACGTGAAAGACAAAGAAAATGACTTGAATTAGAAAATACATTAGAAGTCATATAAAATATTTATCATTTAGATAAAAGAACCACTTCTTCATCTGTATTTCACACATCAAAACTTTGAAAAGGTCTAATCAATAAGCATCTTCTCCTGTAAAAAGTAAAAGTAGCATTTTTTTTGTTTATCTATGTCGACAAACTAATATTGCAACTTCACCATGAAATTCTCCATGTTATTTGTGTATTTTCGTCAAAAAGCAGCATTATTTTACAGAATGTCTGCAGCATCCTCTTCAGGGATTATTAAAGATGTGTAAAAGGCCTTAAAATGATGTTTTTTTTTAATGCAGTAGGATTTAAAACTAGAAAAAATTGGTCGTCTGCCTGAAGAACATTAACTCAGTAGGGTCAAATTCATTGTTAAGAATGACCACAAATGCTACAATACTGAGATCCCTGACTATTCCAATTAATTTCAATTAATATAAAAAGAATGTTATTGCAATTTAACCCTTCAAAAGACAAAAATTTGTCTCACTTTTTTTTAATCCGTGTCTTCGAGCACCATTCAAATAAAGTGTTGATCTCCAAGATATTGCTTCCTGAAAGCACCAGCTGGCCTATACTTACTCATATCTGTGGTCAGAACAGTAATTAAAAAAGGCACAAACACATGGGACTATGAAAGACAAGGTTGTTCCAGGACCCAAAAACCAAGATGGTAAAAAAACGGAAAGGGGTAAAATCTTGGTGACCTGGAGTCTCCAAATTAATTAGAAGCTCACTACATGCCAGCCGTCTGTAAAGTTTCTTCACATTACTAGAACTTTAACCCCTTAACTGACGTCCTAAAAATGCTTACATGTAACGCAGTGGGTTCATGAGGACACCCATGTCATCATCACAGTTAGAAGGTTAACTAGACCTGTGCCTTGGTCCAAAGATACTGAAGCTAAGCCATTCTGAGGTTGGATTTAAAAAAATAAAAGTACCTAATGTCCAATGTTAAGTACAGTGGAGGATCTGTGATGCTGTGGGCATGTTTCTGTCCCATACAATGCATAAACCTTTTAAAAGATCAATATGTTTTGAATAAAAAAAATCACTTATGGATCTTATGTTACCACATACGAAAAGTCTTTCAGCAGGAAAACATCTGCTCAAATCAACAAAAAAACAAACAAACTGGACTGAAATACATTTCAGTCCCAAACTAACTTTAATGCTTTCTAGACATCTTTCCCAAGGGTAAGAGTACTGGTAATCTTGCAGAGGGCTGTGCAAAAGTGTAAGCTAACCCCGGCACCTTCTTGTTATTTTACTCTGCGTAAGTTTGTGTCGCATCGCACTTCTGAGGTTTCTAAATGTAAAGTAAGCATCTGGTGTCTAGTGTCACAAAGTCAATGTTCCTCAACTTTACCTCAATAAAATGTCTTTACACAAAGTTGTGGGCTCATTTTCTGACGCATCATGCGTACAGTCGCAGGACAGATACTCATGCTTGATGATCTTTTGGATCCGCTACACAGAAGGCAGAGCGTCTGGTGTTTTTCTGCTTCTGGTGTTTGTGCTAAATGAGGCCACTTCTACTCTTTTAGTGCTGTCCATGCATAATGCACCGTCCTGCAGCCACAAACTCACACTGCTGTGCATAGAGGAATGCCAGACTGATGTTCAAGACAGCTGCGGTATAAATAGCACATAATGGCACTGCAGGAGGGAGTGTAATTAAGGCCTGTTTACCATATTACACACAGCTACATCAATCAGAGAAGTGATAACATCTTTTACTATGAGCAGGCTTTGTTTTAATTATTTTGTTTTTTATTTCGACAAATAATCAGGATTTTGTTATCAGTGTGCATCACAGTTTATATCAGTATTAAGAGTATTTTTATCTGCTGTGTTACTTGTGTGTAATGAGATTTAATACGACATTGATATTAACTTCCAATTGAAAAAAAGTTTATGGATGAAAGAAAACAGTAAAGTTATTTAATCACATAACAACTTACAGAACTGCAAGCCTCTTCCACTGTATTTGGTTGCTTTGGAGCAACTAAATGGCATTATTTTTACAAATAAAAACAAAAATATCCCAAAGAAATACATGTAAGGGCAAAAGTCATGTCCCATTTATTTAAACTTTGATTAAGAAGCCACACTCCATTATGATATGTGAAAGACTGACATTTTTAAAGTTTCTTTATTTTTTATTTATTTTTAGGTGACTTTTGAGCTTTTTACCGATTTCCTATAATCATTTTTTAAAGTTTTGTGATTGTTGAGCCACTTAAATCTATGTCTTATTTTTCAGGCATAAAAATATATACAGTATATACAAAAAGCTAAAACAATAAGTCACAGAGTTCAAATACAAAGTACTATTTCATCCAATAACTAAAGAACCATTTGCTGAAATCTTGGCATGCGGTGAATTATAGAGTGGAGAATGATGCACATCTCAGGTCCTGTGCCTGCAGTTTTTCGAAAAAGAAAAGGCTTTCGGGTAATGTTTGTCTGATTAAACAGGAAAAGCTCAAAGTAAATTGATAAAAGTCCTTTGGAAAGGCTGGAGAACCACTGACCACTTTGTTGATTGCGAATCATCTAGCTCTTTGGAAGCAAAATGTAAGCAGAAATATGAAGTTATTAAATTCTGCGGGGGAAAAAAAACACGTTCAAACTACTCTCGCATCTAAAATCATGGAATCCTTTCATCATTATATCCCTCTTTCACTTACAATTATTTTTGTTTTTTGTAAATAACTGGAAGAAATGTATCATAGAGTTTCCCTTCTTTTTGTTTTGTGTCTGTTTGCTCCCTTACAGATAACTTCTTCTCTGGTGGTCTTGTTCCACTTCAATGCTTCAGATAATCAGAGAAATTTTAATATAAGACAAATACAACCAGTATAAATACAAAATACAGTTTTCAAATGAAGATTATAACAAACCTATCCAAAGCAGCCTGGCCCTGTGTGAAAAAGTAATTGTCCCATAAACTCAATAACTGGTTGTTTACTGCTCTGGGAAAAGAACAGCCATCAAATATTTGTGATAACAAAGTCTTTTAAACTGCAGCGGAGGAATTTTTCACTCTTTTTCATTATTATTTTCACTTCAGCCGTATTGGAGGGTTTAAAAGCACAAAAACTCTAATTACGTGCCAACATCTGAATCGGATTTAAGTCCGGACTTTAACAAGAGCACTCAAAATCTTACGTTTTGCTTTGCATCCACTCAGAGTGGACTTGCTGGTGTTCTTTGGATCATTGTCCTGCTACGTAATAAAAATGCGCTTGAGCTTAACGTTCCTTCCTTTAGGGGAATTTGTGGTTCAATCAATTACAGCAAGTTGTACAAGTCCTAAAGAAGCAAAGCAGGCCCAGATGACCACCATGTTCTTTTAGTTGGTATGATGTCTCTAGGGCTGTCAAGATGTGTTTTGTTGGAATCTGAGATAGGCCTTTGTGTTCTTTTTGGGAGTGATTTTTTGTCTTTTGTGCCAAAAGGAAACCATTTTTGCCCAGTCTCTTTCTTTTTTTGTAGAATTGTGAACTTTATCTTTAAATGTGCCAAGTATGGTCAGCTTGCCTCGGATTTTGTTCTCAGTTCTGTTGTGAGATCCTGACTTCTTCAGTCATCTGTTCTTTGTGTTTCTTAGGTTGGAGAGGGTTGACTCCTTAGAACTACTGTTCATGGTTTTTCCGTTTGTGGATAATGGCTGTCAAAGCCATAGAAATAGCTTTTTTTGCACTTTCCAGACAGAAAGATGTCAATGACTTTATTTCTCGCCTGTTGCAATTTTTTTTACTGTTCTATACCAGGTTAAATGAGAGTGATGTGATTCTACATGTAAGCTTTGATTTGTATTTTTTTTCCCTTCTATTAAATATAATAATCAATGTTGTATTTACTATGGATATCTGAGAATATAAAAGATATTCTCAGATCATCAAATATAAAAATGTATTTGATGTGTTAAAAAAAATTCACTGTGCTGTATCAGTTCATGATATGTTGATGCTTAATACTGAGTTTTTTAAACACAGTTACTGTCATTTGGTGCTGTGGAGTTGAACTCTTAGGAGTGAACAAGCTTCTGCCTTAACACCAGCTTCAAAAACAATAGATTGCATTTTGACAGAAGAGCTCGTTGGTTGATTTTACCACCAAGAGTGGCTGCTGCACACCTCTATTAGCACTTGACAGAACTACCCATCTGCTGTGACTCAGAGCACAGCAAGTCTTCTCAGCCTGATGAAACTTTGCCAGTGTGGGAGAAAGCTGAACAGTCCAATCTTTCTCTCCCTCTGCCAAGACAATCTCATTTAATCTTTCTCTGGCATGGTCCACCTCTCCATCGCTCCCTTCCTTCTTCCTTCTTCCTTCCTCCGGTTTTGCAGACTTCGCTCACCAGTGTCTTCCACCCAATCACTGGGCTCTTGACTCTATTTCCCTTGCCTCTTCCATCAGTTTCTGTCCCTGTCATCACAACTGTAGTTTCTTCTTATTAAGTTATTTTAGAAATCGGCCCACACCTCACCTGACTGAATCATAGAGAAAAATACGAGGATGTGATAAAGCTTCTTAGAGCGAAGCAGCCTATTAATAATGACTCATTTCTCCTGGCAGCTCAGCCACAGCTTGGCCATAATGTCCACTTACTGCGGTAGTAAACGGAGGGAAATAATGAAGGCCTGATGTAAAAGTGGTCATTTATAAAATTTGGCTAGCCATCACACCGGCTCACCCCACATGCACCCTGCTTGTGCTCCTGTATAATAACTGTCTGCTGTCATTACTCATGCAGTGTCCCCCGCTGTTGTTATTACATCCTCAACCTTTTGAGTTGCCTCCCAGAGAGTTTCAGGACTAACAGCCTCAGCGGCTCAGTTCAGGTGAACACTGAACCACAGAAAGCGAGAGAGAGAGAGAGAGAGAGAAAGAGCATCAGCTGCTGTACTGAACACTGCCATCCCATTTATCTTTCATCCGTGCTGATAAAAGGATTACAACTCATATCCCAACAATGATGAAGACAACACTGGTGACGACAATCAAGCAAGCTTCTGTAGGAGAATACAGAAGCTTAAAAATCTTAATATTTACTACTAGTTCCACAGACTTTATTGAGACTTTTTTTTCTTCTTTTCAAAGAGCTTCATATATCTGGAATGGGAGAACATGTATTTTGTGGAAGATTAAAGGAAACAAAATGGCAGATTTAAAGTGGGCTATTTGTTAAATTGTCTTTTCTGAGTAAATACAACACCCATTCATCCATAATGTGTTAGAGCCTGTTATAGCTAAATACTTAATAGTTTGGAGTGAATGGTGTATCAACCAGAAATGTGTCTGAAAAGGATCATATTCTGAACTGAAAATGAGTGGAAAAGCAGCCAAATGCTTGTGTTTCTTCAGGAACATTGTGCAAGGAGGAAGAAAAAGAAAACACCTGAAAATAAAACTGAATAAATGACTGCCTTTTACAGCAAATTGTACAAAAACAGAATTTTTCTTTTTCATTTTATTGAACTAGAAATGAAAAAAAGAAATCTGATTTCAGACTGTTAGCATGTCAAAGGATTTTCTTTGATTCGCTTTGATTTGAATTTAGTAAAAATCAGAGCAAGATTACAAATAATTTTATGCATGACTGACAATGATTTTTAATGTTTGTCCTCTGCTGTTCAATTTAAAACTACAACAAATATTATGAAGCACTTTCTTTTTTTCTGGTGAAAGCTTAATACATTGTGTGGTTTAATTCATTTTCATTTGCTGTGTATTCTTGTTCTTTTCCTTGGAAAATGCCAGTTGGTGTCTTGAAATGTATTTTTATTATGATTATGATTAATATTAGTATTAATCAAGACCAAATAAGCACAGATGCTTGCACGTTATTCCTTAGAAATAATAAATTAGCTTCATTTAGAATCTGCAGCTTAGACCTCATATTGATGTCTTCACATAAAATATAAATTACTATGCTCAAAAATGATAAACACAAACTGCATTAAATATAATGTCTACCACATACCTGACCAACCTTCACACACACAGGCACACACACCCCCCCCCACACCCCCCCCCCACACCCACCCCACCCCCCCCACACACACACACACCCACACACCCCATGCAGAAGCTCTCATTCGGTTGATATTTTTCATTTGTACATAATGTAGTTTTCACACCTTCAGATTCTATGTAGCAGAAGAAGCACATGCAAACAAAAGCAGCTGTCTAGGGAATCCAAAGGCAAGAAATAGAGGCAATTAAATGGATGTGTTTTCTAGGAATAGCAGGTAATCAGAGGCTTCCAACATAAAAACACACACACCCACATGAAAAGACCTGTCCCTGATACTGCCTGATAGAAATGTAAAGAATTATTTCCTCAGCATTCCAAACAACATACCATTATCACTTCTTTGTCACCCACACAGGGAGCAAATGTAGTGCAATAAACTGTCCTTTACTTCAAGCTATATGCAAATAACAGTGCAGTTACGAAGGGAGGCAAAAGCAATTTACTGTATCTTGTGATTTTATGCATGTAGTGTGAAAATAGCACAGAGGCTGGACTGAAAGTCATCTTCCCATTCTGGTTTTACGCCACCTCCATTTCCATTCATGTTTCTTCATTTTGTTCAAAAGAAAACCACAAAATGTCATTAAGGGTACACAAAGACAATCACTGAACAGGCTTATTTAATAAAACCAAACATCCAAATCACTCGAGATGACAAGCTCAAGGCCGACGTACAGCGAATCGGTCAAAAAATCACTTAATTAATTTGGAGAAGAATAAAATCATAGGTGGCTTTAGGTGACACAACTGAAGGTCTTTTCATCTAAACAACTTCAAAAATACAAATGATAATGAAACCTCTTCTTTCAGCCATGCTACAGATTTAAGCACTGATTTGTGAGTGCTTCAGAACAAAGCATCTGAGAGTTATAGAGAAGATTGAACTGCTGGAAATTCCTGCTTTTAGGATGCTAGAAAAACATCCAAATCATCTTTTGATGTTTCTGTTTGCTGACAGCGCTTACGGCTGAGGAGGCTTTTCTTCAGAAACTATTTGGTTCTGTGAGAACAAAAAATGTTCAAAAGAAATTTTTCATATATTTGTATTTGTGCAAACATCTGGCATGAGAACTGAACGTTGTAATAACAAAAACCGAATCTTTAAAAGTGTCTTGTAACTAGGATATGGTGCTACTCTAAATGAAGATGATATTTCTTTACAAGTGTTGGCTCTGCAGATTTTAATTCATTTCCACAAAAAGAAGCCTTGACAGTCTAACAATTAAATCCATTCATCAAGAAGTAAACAACCTTCTTTTTAAATTACAGTTGTAAGTCTCGCAGAGTACATTTCTACCAATTCTGCAAATTGGCTTAATCAGACTAGATTGCCTGTGAGAAAATTCAAGTTTTACCTCCAAATCCTTATAGAACTTAGGACTGGGCTTTGACTGGACCATTTAAACATAGGTATGTGGTTTGATCTAGACCAGATGTGGCTAAGTCCAGAACTCGAGAGCTACAATCCGGCACCTTTTAAATGCATTCTTCCCCCAGCACATGATTAAAATGAATTTTCTTCTTACCGAGCGAGTTAGTTTAGCTGGAAGGCTTATTAAATGTGCAGTCGCCTCATTTTAGATGTTGAATTGAAAAGTGCTCTGGGAGATTTCCAAGGCATGTCACTTTATAACCTTATCCTGCTTCAAACTTCACCGCAACTTTATTGTTGGTCTTTATGATGCTATTTGTTCACTAATGTTCTCCAATATACATCTGAGGCCATCATAGAGCAGCTGAGATTAAATTACACACAGCTGGACTCTATTAACTAGTTTGAGTCATATCTGGGCAATTGGTTGCACAAGATTTTGCTTAGGACCATCAGAGTACACAAGGCTAAATTCAAATGCATTTCGCACATTTCTTATTTTTATTTGTAACATTTTTTTTAACATTTGTTCATTTTCCTTCAATTTCACAATAATGCACCTCTTTAAGCGAATCTATCAGATAAAATCGTCCTAAAATACATTTAAAAGACCCTGACAACATAAGACATTCTTTCTTGATAATTTTCCCTAAAAGAGACTAAAAATATTCAAATTTCTTGATGATTTATCCAAGTCTTTTAATCAAAGATGACTCAAAGAATTAGCCATACTATATATAATGAACTACAAGGAAGACTGGAGCCTCAAACAAAAGAAAATGGGTTCCTAACCAATCCTGAAGTTGGTTATCGCCTACTAAATTAAATTAACTTCTGTAAATGAACATTATTAAATTTTTTCCAGGCACATAGTGCCATTCTATAGCACAATCAAGTAACTTTGTTACCTTCAGTTTTCATAAAAGTACTATATGACTTAAAAGAAATTTGACTTTGATATCTAACGCCATGAAATTGGGCCTCTGTCTCTTTAAAAACTTTTTTCTGAAACTGTCTTCAGAAAGTCATCACAACATGGCTCCTCTATTAACCCTTTAACAACGATTTTACCAGTGTTTCAGTGAGAAGTAGCACACATAACAAGCTCAGCTGATGCCAGTTCCACCAGGTGTTTACTAATTGCTGCTGGCTAGTCTGAAGGAGCAGAGTGAGAGAGTCACAAGGAAGGGAGCTCTGTGAGGCTGAAGCTTGGAAGCTTGGAGACTGTAGCTCAGAGGAAGAAGTGTGAAGGCAGCACCAGGTTCAACCAGGCATTTTGCACGGCTGAATGGTTTCCACAAGAAATTAAAGGATTTCTCAAACATACATGAGAGAATCAAGGCAACGCTCCAGCTATGTTCAAAAAAGTTGATTTTACATAATACCGTCCCTTTATGGATGAAGTAGCTGAGCTAAGTGTTTCTTAGCAGAGTAAAAGCTGCTCTTTCTGCAGATGCGAACATTCTGGATGGAGTTCACCACATGCAGATGGGGAGTGAGTTCCTCTACGACCAGAGAAAAGTCAGAAGTTATTACACACGTGATGACTGGGAGTGACTGACAGAGGGGGGAGACAGATTTGCAGAAAGTACTACCAGAGGACGTTGTTCTGACTTTGATTCAGCGTTCAGTCAGTAATGATGACTGATGTTTCAAACTGGACGCTGACTCATCAGTCTTCTGTTCTGCCCCTGATCAACGCTGATTAGAGGGAGACCAGTGCGGATGCTCCCTTGAATCAGTGATTGCCCTTACATTTGTTCGACACATTCTCCCTTTAATTAAAGCCAACTGCGACCCCCGTCGTGCGCGTCCTCACGCACACATACACGCAAACACAAAGCGAATGATATGCTTCATTAAAGAAACATGAGCTCCAGGCTCCCCACTGAGCCCTCTTTCACTTTCTTGCAGCTCTTCTCTGTCTCTAGAGTTGGCAGCCAGAGGCGTTGCTTGTGGCAGGGAGTTGCACTATGAGCTGGAACTGCTGCAACACCCATACACACACACACCCCTGCACACCCCCACACAAAGCTGCTACAGTGTACAGCTCACCATCGTTCTTTCTGCAAAGATGACCTTTACTTTAGTCAACAAATACATAAAATCATATGGAAGGTCTTGAAAGAAGAGGAAACAATAGGTGTCTTACTCCTCAAAAAAATCTGGTCCATTTTTGAGCTAATTCACAGACATAAACATGCTGCCATTTATTTTACTGCAATGCACATTTAGTAGCTTAAATGTTTGTGGGTGAGTAGCTATAAATCTGCAAGACCCTTTTATTACAACTGCACTGATGTTTTCATGAATGTTTAACATAACATTCACTTTATAAAGACAAAAATTAAGAAAACGAACATGCAAAACGTATCTAAAACATTATGAGCCCCAACCAGTTTCTCAAGCCAAATGCAAAAACTACAAGACATGATCTGAATTAACTCATGACGGATGACTTAACTCTGTAAAAACAGACAAATTATTTCTCATGCTGATGGCAGTTGATGATAATAAGTTTGCTAAATGAATTCCAAATAAAATGTAATTATTTGTGATGCTTCTCACAATAAAAACAAAAGATTCCTGATTGGACAGTTGAAAAGGTGGAAAATTTTGGATACACACTTTCAGGAGCAGGTTTCCTGAGCGGAAAATAAATGAGAGAAGGCAGCAAAGGTCAACAGTTACTGCAGAAGACACCTGAAGAAAATTTATGTGCAGAGATAGCTTACGTCTATGCACTGCAGGGCAAACGTTTGCCTCAATAATATTTAGCTTTATAAGTACATTTAAGCTGCAGTTTGTTGTTATGTTATCATGTATCAGATTGGTTTTGTAGCAGAGAGCTGTCATGTATAATTAATGTGTCCAGTTGCAACTTTTTCCTCATTTTAACTAAATTCAGGGTTAACTCTATGTATTTTAAAGGTTCTATTTGTTATGTGCATTGGCTTGGCTCTCCTTGAGGTAAAACAGCTTTGTGTTTTAGCCTTCGAAAGAAGTAAACTAAAGGTAAAATGCCAAGTTGTCTGCTCGTATTTCCTATCTGGAGCTGTGTTCGTCCCTCTTTTTCCCCATAGATGAGCCTGAGGACGTCACAGAAGTCGTTCTGGATAAAGTTCTGTAGACAGACAGTAGATCCCTCTGGCAATGCAGAGCAGCCGTTTATTTATAGACAATAAAGTAAAGTCCTTGAAAAAAGAACACACCAAATACAGTAAAACACAGCGACACCCCTATCCTAGGGTGGCTTTACTATCTCTGCAACAGAAATCACTGTATGTTAAAAATAGATTTCAGTCAAAGGATTTTTATGTCATATCACTGCCAGGCACAGTCAAACCATAGTACATATCCAACAACATATGAAATCCACAAAGTTTATAATGAGAAAACAATGTTATTTTTAACTAAAAGCAAAGCCTTGTAGCAAAAAAAATAATTAAAATATAGCATCTTAAATCTGCATCCTCTTAAAAGCAGGAACAAGCCCAGTTTATGTGAGGCCCAAACTAATCGTTTAATCCTCCCACAATATTAAGAGACGGGGTCATTTAGACCCCACAAGATTTTTACTCTGAGCAGTACAGCGGGTCGTACTGACCCTGTGTGCATTTTTACAAGGTGTTAAGGTGTGGTTTTGAAAACTGATGGCCTGATGGAACAATGGTGTCCACCAAGTACTTTAATAACATATTTAAATGATAATCAGAAACAATAGAAAAACAAAACAAATTTCTGTGCATTGTTTCCTAAATGAAGCGGAAAAACCTTTCATTTGAGAGCATATCAAAGCAAAATATATTTTTTATGGTAAAATTGAGGAACACCTGTTAGTGTGTGTTCCTGGAGAATGAGCTCATTTAAATCCAGCTTGTCTTTTAATTAGCAAATGAAACACACTTAAGTTGGAGATGGAGAATTTCGCGTCCAGTTCCAACTTCCAAGATAAATGGAGAAGAGTATCTCTCTTAACAATGACGTCATCAACATCCAATATGGCTGCCATAAGGAGAAAGCATTGATAAAGTTGATGTTATGAACTGTGAAATTTCACATCTATTTGTTGACACCCTCTGTGAAAGCTTTGGCACATTGCCTTCATTGCTATTCCTAGTTTTCTGAGCACAATAGTTTAAAAACTTCACTTGGAAATGAAGCTATCATTATTAAATTGTATTAACAACTCTGTCATTGGGTCAATTTGGGTCGGATTTCTCTTCATCTTGTGTAAATAAGACTATTAAGGGGAAAAAATAGCTCAGATAGTCATTTTTGTGTATTATTTCAATTCAAGATTAATTTTGTTGTTACGTCTGATCTTAGCACTGTTGCCTTTCACCAAGAAGGTCCTGTGTTCGATTCCCGACCCGGGGTCTTTCTGCACAGAGTTTGCATGTTCTCCCTGTGCATGCGTGGGTTCTCTCCAGGTACTCCGGCTTCCTCCCACAGTCCAAAAACATGACTGTCAGGTTAATTGGTCTCTCTAAGTTCTCCCTAGGTGTCAGTGTGTGTGTGCATGGTTTTGTGTCCTGTCTGTCTCTGTGTTGCCCTGCGACAGACTAGTGACCTGTCCAGGGTATACCCTGCCTCTCGCCCGGAACGTTAGCTGGAGATAGGTACCAGCACCCCTACAAACCAACGGTGTACAGAAAATGGATGGATGGGTAGACGTCTGGTCTTCTGGTTAGTGTTGTCCTGTCTTCCCAACATTCATTTCATGCGATGCCCGCTAAATTACATTTTCTGAAAACATTTCCCCGAAGGGATGAACAGGTTGCAAAATATGTAACACGTTTCTTTCAATTTTCTGGTTCATGTGACCTTTCCCTGAGCTCATAAAAACTAATCACTCTGAATGACATGCCTGCTAATAAACACTCGTCCATGTTCCTCTTGGTGCATTTTCATTTATAATGAATTAACAGCTGGTCAGAGTCAATCAAGAAAGCTCGTTGTGTGTCTCGGACTAATCCAACGTGAAAAGTTCAACAACATAAGTGGAAGCAAGAAGGTCTTAGCAATGTCACTGTTGATTCAATCACATTTTTATTATCTAACTTCTGGGATGAATGATTACATAGCAGCACAAGCTTTCTTCATCTCAATGCGTTGTAAAACAAGACAACTGTCACACTCCCTGATTTGATCGCTTGCAGCACTTTTAATTACTGATGGAGCTCGACTAGACTACAAGGTCCTTATCAAAGGCCCAGACTTTGATCGATGAAGCAGCAGACACAATGAATATGAGGAAATGAGGACATCACTGGAGGTCGTAATGTGCATGTCAACAAAAGGAAGTGTAATCAAACCCAGATTTGTGTGTCTGGTTATCAGATCTCATCTCTGGAAACACAGATCATCGGCTGAGAAAATCACTGCTAATCGGATCAAAATGGCTCCGATACTCTCCGGACATAAATCATGTCAGCATGTCATTTAGAGTTGCTCTGTTTGTATTAGTGACTGAGTTACACAGATTCATGTCACAGTGACTGAGTATTGACTTTAAAGCAGCTTGAAAAAGCAGCAGCCTTTAACATCTCTATATATGTCATTAAATTGGTAAGACTGCTTATTTTTTGAGCAGCAGTTCTCTAGGCTTTCAAAACAGCCACAAAAGTTTTATTTTGGTAACCTTTTCCTTCATCCATTTATTTGTATTTCAGTCTTTCTAAGACATTTTTCATAATTCCTTTGGGTTGTTTGCTTGTTAGGCCCTTTAATCTTGCCAACTTTGGGACCTTGTCCAGACTGATGACCCATGTCCAGTTGTCTGGCAGAGTCCACCAGACTTTTACTGAAACACATGATGCTGAGGGTTACCACAACATTTGAAATATAAACCGGACCGACCATCATGCTCAAGAGTGCACATAAGCAGCTTTTTCATCATCTTTTGTTTCATGACCAAAACATGCAATTTCAGTTAAAGTTCAACTTCAGCTCGCAATTTCCACATCATTACGTTTGTGAAGGTAGGACAGAGAAGAGTGTTTTTTCCTGGCATGCTTTCAAACTATCAAACCTGGCCAGCAGAGAAAGACTTATGCTTGTTGTGGTTAATAGAAAATTTACAAGCATCTAATTCATGCTACTCGCTACAAGCATCAGCTGTGAGTATGACTGAAGATACAGAATAATTTGTCATTAAATACGAAATGTCAATCCTTCACCATTAGAAAGACAGATTTCCTCAGCTTATTCTGCCCACTTCACACTTTCTTCTTTATGTCATTTTTCATGACAGCATAAAAAGGCAACAATGCTTAAAGAAAAATCATTTTACCGTGAAAAATCACCTTATCAAGATAGGTGGAGAAAAGAAAAAGAGATGTATCAAGGGAGATTATTTAATGATTAAATGAAATGATAAACAGCCAAACTGCTAATGGCAAATTACTTTTATAACAACAGGGTTAGTGGGAAAGCATAATGTTTCTTGTCCTGCCAGTCGACTTAATGTGCAGGACAAAACAGTCAATTATGCAGTGGTCCAGTGGAGAAAAAAGGTTCCACACAAATATCAGACTGTCTGAAGGAAAAAAACAAACAAACACTATCAATCTCTGTCTTCTTGGATGACTTTCAGCTTGCTGCTCACTGCTGTGTCTGTTCCAGTTTCCTAGAAACTGAGGACTCCTGCCTGCAAAGACCCTTTGAAAACCAGATCAATTTGCGTTGGCAAATTTTTGCCACCGTATATGATACAATACACCACTAAGGTTTATTAGTCCACATGCTGTCTCTGCTTTATTGAAGTTTTATCATTGCTCATGGAGTTGCTGCACTATACAACTGGGAACAAGACACAGAGGAAATAAATGACATATTAGTTCAATAAAAGGTCACTGCTGGATCAAGAAAGGGTAAAAGTTGGTCTTTTGAATGACTCATTTTAATCTTACTTTCAAAATAAAATCTCATTATCCAATTTGTGTGTCAGAAGATTAAATTTAACTTTTTTTCTAGTTGGAATCAAAAGTTCCATAGTTTTTTTTACATTTGTGCTTCACAATGAATGCAACCAAATTAAATTGTCAACCTGCTGACCTGCAGTCTTGCATAATCCAGTCAAAAATAACCACTAATTTCTGTGAGTGCTGCATCCAGTTTGAAACACACACCACAGGATAAAAATGTAACCTTTCTTGAAATTATTTCGGATGGGTTACGAAGCAATCTGTTTTCCTAAGTATATATTTTGTTGAGACAGCAGAAAATCCTCTGGAGAATTTACACCCAGCAGGTATGCAAGTGTACTGCTTTGCAAGCTGTATATATTTATGTATACATTGTATATTCTGCATAATCATCCAAATAGGGAGGGTAGAGACAGCGGAAATAAGCCATCAATGGTGAGTCACAGTCATTTGCAGCCGTCAGCGAGCCTCGTACAGATACGCAAGTGAATCCGGTAAGTCCACTTCTTTAATGTTGTATTTTAGATTAATTAAAAGCATGAAGGCCAGCCCAGAATCCATCTTCAGCATTTTTTATTATGCTTATCAGCACTGAAAGTACACCATAATCTCCAGCCTTATTCTGCAGTTTGCACTAGATACAGGAGTGTAAATGCAGGAGAAACCCTGCCCATCAAGTCCAGATGATGGGAGGATTTTCAATCTACTTTTATATCAGGCATAGACATAACTTTTAAAAACGTTTCCATTTCTTTGTCTCAAAGAAATGAGGAATGAAAAAAAGGTTTCAGTTGTTTCTGATTGGTTGCAACATGTTCACCAAATTCCATCTCTGATTGGCTGACCAGTCGTGGCAACGTCTCACTATGGCTCAGAGGCTCCGGCTGCCTGAGAGAGAAACTGAGAATCAGTCTCAGAAAGAATCAGAACCACAAGAAGCCTTGGCCGTCTGATCAGAACCGGGACTGATTAGAGTTGTCGATTAGGTTTTCAAAATACTTTAGGCTGCTGAACTGTTGTTTTTTTCCCCCCCTGTCCAGTTAAGCTGGGGAGACAAGCTTCAGCTTAACTAGCAAGACTCATGCATAAAGTTGCACATAAAGTTCCAGAGGAATCTGCATAGTGGGTAACCACTAATACCAAAGTCAGTTTCAAGTAAGAGGTGACACAGCAGCCTGGTTTTGGACCACACAAGGCTTTCTTTGTTCTGTTTGATTGTGGTAGATGGCCAAAGCCCAGAGGACATTTTCAAATGAACTTGAGAGTAAAGATCCATCCTCTGCATTAGTTCCCCTTCTTAAGAGTAAAATTTGGTCTTAGGACTTCTGATTAGTTTAAAATCCACCTTTAAACTTTTAAGAAAGGTCAAGAAATTCTTTGATTAAAATGAAAGCTTTTGATCAGATAGAAAAATATTGTGAACATTCATTTCTTCCCACTTTTTCCCTGTAGGTTTGTTTCCTAACCTTATTAAAATGCCAGGTTCTGTGATGAAATAATGAGTCCATTTCAAAACTTAGTCCAAACATGTGACATTTATCAAGGCAATAACCTGATATTTTATGCTTGAGAATCCTAAAATTAATACTTTTAGAAGTACGTTTTGTCATTTTCCATCAGTTTTTTTTTTATAGAAATCTGTCAGCATCGGAGATTTTGAATGTATTTTCCAAAAGTTTTGCAAAAGTACCAGACACTTATTGTCCTCTTTACATGACATTAAAGACTTTCTACTGAATGTAGTTCTGAACTCTGACCATATCAGTCTAAATTCATTTTCCTCTGCTTCAGTCATTCTTTTGTTGTTTTGGATGCATGTTTAGTTTCACTGTGATGCTAAAACTGCAATTGTGTAGCAAAGATTTTCAGTCAAAACTGGACAGCATTTGGAACATTTAGTGTTTTGAAAAAACAGTTCCATAAAAAGGAAAGTAATCCCAGTTTATGATGCAGCCACCACTATGATTTTCTCTGAGGATTGTTGAGTTGTTTTTGCATTAAACATATCTTTTGGAATAGTGACTCAACGTTCAGTTTGGTTTCATCAGGCCAATTTTAGCCAAGCTTAAATGTTTTCTTTGAAAGAAAAGGTTTCTGTTTTGCATTCCTACTAATTTGTCCAGAAATGTAGAAAAAAGAGAAGATTTGTATCACATGTAGAACACAACCAGAGCTTGGCAGAAAATCCTGGAGCTCCTTCAGCGTTGCCATCAGCAGGTTGGCATCTCTGCTTTAACTGTCTTTAGTGCACCATTGCAGATATATAAAGCTGTGGTGTTTTTACAACCTCATGACTAAAACATTTCTACCACAAGTCTCTTTTAAATCTTATAAAATATTATAAACTCATATTGCAAATTACGATTTAAGATGAAAGAGAAAATGTAATAAGGATACAATTAGCGTTGCAGTTTGTTCCTGGTTAGCAAATTCACTATGACTAAAGCTGGGTGTGTACTCAAGACAGAACATTAAAATAAAAATTTATTCATTAAAGTTTTAGTTTAAGGGTTTCCCACTATTGTAACCAGATTACATTTTTTTTATTCTAACAGTGTTGTTTGTTTTACAGTTGAACTGAGCTAGATCACATTATGGTCTCATTTTGTTAAACAAAAACCTGATATGACTGGTTTGTGTAAACTTAAATATTCACTACTGTACATTAATATAATTTAAAGAAGTCTATCAAACTCCTACTAAGGTTACGGCAAATAACTCGCTTAATCTCGGTTGAAAAGAAAAGTAAAATAGGCCAAGGAATAATACCAGAAGAAGGCAGGGGAGCTGATTTTGTTTGCACCTGTGCAGAAGGCGTCTCCTCGTCATCTACTTTCTCCTGTTGGTTTGGTATGCATGTGTGTTTCTGCTATGAAAAGCCTTAAAACAAGGCCATGGGAAAAGAAGAAACTGGAGTGGTTAAAGGTTTTGGGTCATCTATTCTGGAACATGCAGGCTAAATCAGGACATGACGACTGTAGTTAACCTACTTTGATTCATCTCCTTGTTTCGTTTTCTTTGCACAGCAAGAGTGCAGATTTTTTTTTTCGTTTAGGATTTTCTGTGAATAAGACTGGAAAGAAAGTGGATTACTATTTAAATTAAAAATGTCTCAGCAGAATAATGAATTTTGCAAAGTAACAAGATATGATGGGGTTGCAGCGTTTGGGCTTTGAAGTAGTGCAAAAGTTTAAATACGTTCATTATGGGCATGGATTTTACACTCATTTGTGGCATTTAATTATGTCTTTGAACAATTTTTTTCAGGGTGGCTTGATAATATAACATACATACTTAATTTTGAATTGTGTATTTTCTGTAATCCACACAGAGAAACTGTACATGCATGCTCAAATAGATTAACACCCCTTCATACAAGAACAAATGTGGAGGTCTTTATAGTGTCAAAGTCTCAACAATCGGAACAAAAAAATACCCCTTTCAAATGAAAAAAATGTGGTTAAAGGTGTTCAGGAACAAACAGGTGCCACTTGAACAGAGACGGTGTCGACCAAGACAGAAATGCCTGCTAAAAACTTAAAGCTCAACTGAAATTTTCATTACATGGGAGACAAGTTTCTTTCAGGGAAAAAATGATTATATTGAGATGTTCATGTCTAGAGGAATCAATGTCTTTCAGACATAAGGATTCTTTTACTGTAAAGAACAGCAATGGTATCATGACGCTGATGTTCCGGTTTGAGGTCTGATACTGGTGCATTGCAAAAAACAAATTGAAGACCTATCCCAAGAAACCAACCAGATTTATGGACCAGAGAAAATCCTTATGTTCAAATGTGTTCATACAGCTCTTATTTTCAATAATGATGCTAGATCTTGGGTCATTCTAAGCCCCCCAAAAGAGAGACTGGTTCAAATGAATTATTAAAACCCAAAGTATATTAAATTCATGCCTCAAAACTTCAGAGTAGAACTATAAGCTACTGCAAATTTTATCAAACTTGCTTAAATTTTGCAACTCTAGGGGCAGAAATGTTATCCTAAGAAAATAGTTTGAAGTTGTTTTTCTTCAATAAATGTCAAAATAATTTTTAGAATTACTTAATGTACTCTTTATGGAAATAAAACAAGTTTAATTATCTTGCCTAAAGTCAAAGAAATCTCATTTGAAACTTGTCATGGAGAAAGATTCAGTTTCTCCCCCCAGCCTTTGTGACAAGACGCAAAGTGTACCTCAAAAAGTTAAAGATCATGCTTTGTGGATAATTGACATGGCATTTTCTGAAAGCAAAGTCCTAAAGCTGAGGTTTACAGTTTGATTCATAGATTTTACTAATCAGGTCATTTAATGGCAACAGGAAATACCGTTTCTGTGCCAATGAGGAAAGCCAGCGACATCTCAACTCCACAACAGCAGAAATTTTTCAGCTCAAGCTAAAAACAATGTTCACCTTTCTGAAACATCTACCTTTCCTTAGCATTTGACTGAAAGCCACACTGCACACCCAAAGCAATTTTAACTTGAAGAGGCAGTCATTAAGAGGCTTTTATCTTCACTTTGTAAATAAGCTTTACAGCTAGTACACCCAAGACAATTAGATGATTCAGAGAACAGCTAAAGCTAGCTGCAAATTTTATCAAACTTGCTTAAATTTTGCAACTCTAGGGGCAGAAATGTTATCCTAAGAAAATAGTTTGAAGTTGTTTTTCTTCAATAAATGTCAAAATAATTTTTAGAATTACTTAATGTACTCTTTATGGAAATAAAACAAGTTTAATTATCTTGCCTAAAGTCAAAGAAATCTCATTTGAAACTTGTCATGGAGAAAGATTCAGTTTCTCCCCCCAGCCTTTGTGACAAGACGCAAAGTGTACCTCAAAAAGTTAAAGATCATGCTTTGTGGATAATTGACATGGCATTTTCTGAAAGCAAAGTCCTAAAGCTGAGGTTTACAGTTTGATTCATAGATTTTACTAATCAGGTCATTTAATGGCCTGATTTAATGGTACATTTGCAGTAACATTTGCAGTTACTGCAAATGTTACTCACATTTGCAGTAACTGCAAATGTGAGTAACATTTGCAGTTACTCACATTTGCAGTGAGTAACTGCAAATGTAAACTGTGAGCTCGACTGAACATGCAAGTCAGCTGTTGTAACTTGATGTACAGGCTATAGAGCGGCCAAGCAGATAGCCAGAGGCTGACAAGCGGAGAAAGTGACCTTCAGAACAGGGGCGAGAAATGGCATTCAAACTTTATCTGTCAGCCAGTTACAGATCTTTGAAATTAAGCTCACCCTGCTTCACTGAACCAAGAATCTTTTAAACACAAATGTACAGCGGCCTATTCAAAGACTACAGTGATAAAAAAAATTCTATTTTCACCTGCTAAAGGTCATAACAGATCAGATTTTAAAGCTTCAAGAAACATGTTCACCCTTAAAGGCCAAGTTTAAACCAGTTGCAAAATTAAATCAGAAAATATATTTGAGTCTAAATCTGAACTCAACTTTACAGCTTTTGATTAATTTCATTTTGACTGGAAGATTTCAGTTAGAGAACATCCACATCACTGACCAGGAAAGCTAAAATAACCCACTTTTACTTAAGTCACAACTAGCTAGTCTTATTTTTAAAGTGTTGAGACATTTTTTCCAAACACATTCAAGCCTTCATCTGGACAAATATGCAGACTTTCTTCTAATCCAATCCACCCCCAAAGTCACTGTGATTCAGCCTTTAGTCATGTGCAGTTTTGTTCATTTCTATTGAGCGCCAACCAAAATCTGCAGCCCAAGCAGGCACACAAGGGCTGCAGGAGGACAGCAGCTGTTTGAGTGGGCAATCATCAAGATGCTTACCATTGCAATTAAAAGTCAATGGATAGCTGATCACTTGTTACAGATTGGCAGACCTCGCAACAGAATACCAAGTCAGTAACAGCTTTATGTTAAACAAACTTATTTTATTGGGTCAGCATACAAGAAACTCAAATCTTTAAAGGGAACTTGGTTTTCTCCATGTTTTCAAGTCATAAAATTAGAGTTAAACTAAATAAAAGGGCCCCAATTAATCCAGCAAAACAAAATGCAGTCATTGTGTGCATTAACTTCTCACTGGTGCAGCCTCTAGGACCTCGAAAGGACGGGGTTGCTTGATCCCAAACAAGTCTCGTAGGTTGACTTCTGGGTCCACATCGTGAGGGATCTTTCGTTCATTGAACAGGCCCGAGAGGTTCGCTTCCACTTTGGCACGTCTGGAAATCCGCATCCGAAGCGCAAAGAGGCGACCCAGGTTCTCCTCAACTAATGGCTGACTGTTTCCATTCAGGCGCTTCTGCCAGGTTTTCTTTGGTCTCTTCCATTTCTGTTGGGAAAAAATAAAGTTAAAATGAGAGAATTTTCAACAAAATGTTATATTTTTAAGCATTACCATCATTGTGGTGGCAGTGGGATCATGGCGACGAAGGTGCCTTTGCAAACTTTCCTGTGGGATAAAAGATACTTATTTTGATTCTAAACAAATTCAATCATGTTTATTATGAAGGCAACGTTTTCGGATACCAACCCTCATGGCGAACATCCGAAGGCAGTCAGGGAAGGAACACTTGTACTTCAGCAGCTGAAGGTGCACCTTGCGAATGTGGTGCTCCAGGTTAAAGGTCGTGGAGAAATAGGCCTGGCAGTTCTCTCTTGGACACATGAGCACGGGCTTATGGGAAGCATGGCTTCGTTTGTGCCTTCGCAGAGAACCGGCTTTCTTAAAGACCTTCTTGCAGACCGAGCAGGTAAAAGTAGCTGTGAACCGGAAGTGATTAATCAGACGCTGCATCCAAGACATGATGATTTTTAGCCAGACTTGACCTAAGAGAAAAGCTTATTCGGGATGAGAAAATCACACATTTCCTTTGACTTTCTGAATCAAATTTAAGTGATTCAGAGTTTGATACTGCACCAGTCACTTTCTGGAATAAGATTTTATGCAAACCTGCAAATCTCAAATTAATGTTGGCTTATCACAACACCGTCTGAGCCAGCTCTTGTTCCAGCTGTATTTTTAAACATGGCAAGTACATTTTTTACCTGGGTGTTTGGCCATGTGTTTCAGAAGTTTTCCCCAGGTGTGTTCAAGCACCTGGCAGCCATCATGATGGCAGCGATAACCTAACGATACAAAACAGATAAAACCTTCTCCTGAGAACATTTTAAAGCTTCTTTTTACAGATTAAGAAATGCCAGCAGTCAGCCAGTAGGAATCAAACCTGCATGCTTCTTCTCATGGGCTTTGCGGGCAATGTGGGAGTTGAATGTTGCAGTACATCCATTTTTAGAACATCTGTACTCCCAGACAGAGTGAACAAACACTAAACATTAGAAAAATGTTCCTTACAAAAAGTAGCAGTTAAAGTGTAGTAAACAGCATTTTCTTTAAATGCAATTCAAATTGGTACATACTTGAACACTGCTGGCACATTATGCTCCTGTAAGTGCAACTTCATCATTTTGCGCTTCTTGAAGCTGAGGGTGCAGTTCGGCTGGCTGCACTAAAGGGAAACAGGGTTTTTTATTATTATTATTCAAGTTACTCGATGGCATCAAACTGAACGCTACTTTGTCGCCATCTAGTGGGAGAACGTAGCCGACACAAACCTTGAAAATGTTTTCTTCATCTCCATGAGCGACGCGCAGATGCCTTTTAAGTTTGTGTGCGAGGACGAAAGCCTTTGCGCAACCTGCAACATTGCATCTTAACACCAGAAATAAGAATGAGATGCTTGTTAATGAAGTGCAGATTAAGGTTGGTGTACTTACTGGAACTGTCTCTTCCCTTCATGCTGAAGCAAGTGGCGTCTCAGGTGGCATTTCCTCTTGAAGCTACGACCACATCCAGCGATGGCGCACAGACACGGGCGCTGTGGAGACGCATGTTAACAGCGCCTGCTTTGAAACAAGTGATGCGAGAGTTATTTAAAGCATTGGCCTTACTGCTCCGGTGTGCACAGTCTCGTGTTCTTTCAGCTTCCACTCCCTTGGGAAAGTCGCTCCACAATCTGCGTGTGTGCAGCTGAACAATAGCGACCTGTCCAGAAAACCATTCATCGTCATCCAATATCCAAAGTCTTAGCGCTGGGAGGCCGCCGCGTTTTCACAGCTTCTCTTATATTATCTCGAACACAATTAACTCTAATTAGTGAGCAGCAGGTGAGTCAGGTTGTTGTTTTTTTAAACTTCAAAACAAAAGCTGAAACTAATTAACCTAATTAAACGAACAGGGAACACAGACATCAGACACCAGCTGCTCACCATGCCTCCCAAGAGGGAGGCATGGTGAGAAGTGAGGTGACAATAGGTAAACGCCACAAGGTGTTGAAATGGTTTACATACTCTTTTCTTGTATTACTAAACAAGTAAGGATGTTTTATTTCAGTCAACTGTTTTAAGTTAATTCGATTTCAAGACATTACATTTGAAGAAAAGTTCAAAATCTGCCTGTGCCCTTTATTTTTAAATGCAAGTGTAATGTAGCTTTGTGAACGTTAGAGGGCAGTGTATCACTTTCCCGATCACAAGTGTATCTCAGTAAATCAAAAATACATAGAAAAGTGAAACAACTACGTTGACTCACTACACATTGGAGTGATGTCTGTGATGCGTTTATTTCTAGTGATTATGATTATATTTTGCTTACAGCAAATGGAAATTTACGTTCTCATAAAAAATAGTATGCCTAAAATACCTGCAAATGTTTCCTGAGCCTTTACACCAGTGTTTCTAACCCTGATCTTCAGGGGTCAGTGTCCTTCATGTTTTAGATGCATCTTTGCTCCTGCATGTTATCAGGTGCTGCAGAAGCCTGTTAGTCACCCATTCATTCAAGTCAGGTGTTTGGCAGCAGGGAATCTTCTAAAATATTCAGAGATTGGGTCTCTGAGAACTAAATTTAAGAAGCAATGCTTTAAGCCACAGGTGTCCTGCAACTTCCAGAGTTGTCTCTGCAAAACCCGTGAAGCAAATCATTTGCAGGACTCTGGAGAACTTGACTGCATATTGAGGAGATAATTATCCAATTTGATACAGGTGTGTATCAAATTGGAGCTAATTTGCAGCTAAAAGTTGCAGTAGATCGGCCTTCGAGGACTGGAGTTTGCTCTGCACTGTATCTCAGGCTGATTTGGTTAAAAAAAAAAAAAAGCTGACTTTCAATCATTTCTGGCACAGCTTCATCATATTCCAGCAGTCAATTTTATTTTCTGGGCGGATTCTGTATTTAAAAAAAACAAACAAACAAAAAAAAAAAAACATTTGTCCCTTTCTGATGAATTTGCCTTGCCACCATCTTCCTGCATGTCTTTTTTCCCCAATGATGTCTCAAGAGGGTAAATTAAATATTCAGAGTCCACATGTGTTTCCATTAGTGGGAAGTATTTAGGTTGAGTAGAAGAATTTGCCTCAGCAGGGGACTAGAGCCTGGAGAAAACAAGACTGAGACATCAGCACAGTGCAGATTATTAAAGTTCAAGTTCTGGCTAAAGTCAGAAATCCTGAGAGATGTGTAGAATTTTCTGTCCACTGCGTGATGTTTTTGTAGTGCTAATGTAGTGGCACATCCAGATTAGTATTACTTTTTCCCATCTTTTCTCAGCTGAGCATAGTTAAATCAGAAATAGGCTGTCATTTATTACTCTAACCATGTTATTTTCACTGGGAATGAATGCTGTAGTTGACTTTGTTCTGACATTATTTTTTAAAAGAATATGCCAAGATACCTTGCTTTAAAATATAAAATAAGATTTCACAGAAGACATCCCACATGTTATTTCTATGAACATGAAAAATGTTAAGTATCTCACTGATTTTAAAAAAATATAACAAAGTAGTATACAATAAGTACATAATTCTTTGAGTTTATTTTTGATTACCAAGATATTCAATTCTTAAAAAAATATTAGGATAAATATCAGTAATAAAACATTTCGTGCGGTGCTTTGATTCAATCAACTTAACTCAACTTCATGCCAAATCTTAACTTTGTTGTAGAGTTTTCATCCCAATATGTCATATTTGGTTTTCTTTTTTGTGCGTCAAGGATAAATGTTTCTATTTTGGTCTCATCTGTCTAAAAGACTTTCTTTGTCTCAACGTTAGGGTGAGATATCTGCGATGTTTCCCTTTAGTCAATTATTAAATATTTGTCAATTTGAACATATTTTTGTCAACTTACCAAACAGACCCAGCAATGGGTCTATATCTTGAAGGAAAAGCAAATGTTGACACAATTATTTTTCTGACACACGTGTTGCCCTACAGTATGTACACATGGTTGTGGTTTCCTTGTATGAGTTACTGCATACATGCAGTGTGGCCTGGAAGTGATCAACCTGTAGTTATGCTGATATCCTTGGGAAACCCAGGATATTTTGCTGGCCAATCAAGGACATTGATATCTTGGACTTTAAAGCTGGTATTTGTACTTTTTGAAGTGTGACTAACTGCCAAGTTCTGTTGAGGAAAGAAAATCAGTAGCTCCATAAAGTTTGTCAGTAAAAGACATTTCCCCTTAGCCACTACATGGAAAAATTGACTCCATCCACAGTGCATCTTCCCCAAACTTTCAAATGGACTTTGCTTCACACATTTTCTGACGGTTTCTGTCATCCCTACTGCTTTTGCAGCTTTTACTGCCACACTTTTTCCTTTCACTAAACTTTCCTTCAATATGGTATGCTTGGATGTATCACTCTGTGCACAGCCATTTTCCTTAGCAACGACCTTTTGTGGCTTACTCTGTTCTTGTCGAGCAGTGACTGCTACTGCTGGACAACTGTCAAGTCAGATGTCTGAACTGCATAAAACATATCATGATGATGATAATACAATATTTCTGTATACAGTACATTATCCGATTTAATGTTTTATGCGATAGTCTAATTAGACAGAAGTTTGAAAGATTTTCGTTTCTTTTTGCAGATGCATGTTCCTCCCGTGCATCAACAAATGAGAAAACGATTTCAGCTTTTACTTATCTGACGCTGTAAATCCCTTTAACGCCTGACAAGGCTGTGTGATACTTTTTTTTACACCTGTATTTCAGTTTCAGGAAAAAAGTAGATCACACATTGAAGAATTTTGATTCAAGTTTTATTACAAAAATCTAAATGAATCTGAACTGTCTGAGCTTGTTACCACAGAAACAAACTTGAAGCATTAAGGCAGCGATGAGTCAGGGTTGTTTTCGCCTGGTAGTCGGGGCACACCTTAATCCCCTGCAGACCTGCATCCTTGTCGAAATGTCAGCCTGAAGTGTGTGTCTCCGCCGTTCACATCCACACATTAACAACCTGAATGAACTTGTTATTCGTCGATCTCCTTTCTTGCTCTTCTCAGGCCTTGCTTTCCAGCCGTCGGACTGCCGCATCCGCTCCCTGCGCGGCGCTGCATGGCAACGGGAGGAGGAGGCTGTGCGGGATAAGGGAGGGTACCGCGGCCCCACGTGTCCTCCTCGCCGCAGACCCTTCGCAGTTCTGCTCGGTTTCCCATCCCTCCGTTTCCGCATACCGCACACACACATATACAACTCCAGCCATACACCCAGCGCCTACTACGCATCCGCGCAGCGCTGCGGAGCGATGCATCCGCGATGCGCGCTCTCTCGTTCCTCGCCGATCCCATCGCCGATCAGTCTGTAGGCCCGGATCGATTAATTTTTCATCTTTCTGATATGCAAATCCAGACTCTCCGTGGCAGTGCTGACCGGAGCTGAGAGGGCGAGAGGTAGAGAGGGGGGAGAGATGAGAGGACGCGCATCATCAGATGTTTAGCAGATTAACTTTGGATCCTCGCCATCATCTCTGCTGTGCGTTTTTTGATCTTTTTCCTCCTCTCCACCTGCCGGGCTTCCTGACATTTGGCGGGGGTTCTCCATGCGGTAATCGGAGGGAATATGTGAAGATCATGCTGGCGGTGTGGTGCTTCATGGTCTTTGGTGCAGTGGGCGAGAGGCTTGCGGTGTCAGGTAAGCGAGGGGGAGGTGGAAGAAAAGGGGGGCTGTTCGGATCGAGAGCGGGAGCACCCTTTTCGTTTCCTTTGCATTTTTTTCCCCCTTGAGCGGCACTTTTCTTGCCCGGGATTTTATTGATGCAGGATCTCGGTGCCAGAATAGCTCACTGACCGCCCTGTAGATCTGCTGCATCAACATGTTTCCACCTACTACAATAAACGTCTTCTTAACACGTAAACCCACAATGTTTAATAAATTACCTTCAAACCAATAGCCTATTTACTTATAATAGGATCCATTATATGCCTTTTATGAGAGTCAGACTCTGACATAACTACATTAATTTCCGTCATAACACACTGTTTTATATCAAATAAATGTCTTAAAATAGCAGCTGATCAAACACAATCAACTACAGGGTGCTAAATTAGGTCACCAAATGATCTTCCACATACATTTTTATTATTCCTACTATATGCTCATTAAAACTATCAAGGTTTTCTGTTGGAATCTGATGTTCCTGTCCAGGTGCAGATAGAGGACTGTGGGACTGGTTTGCCCCCTCAGGCCAGCTGGATAATGGGGAAACTGAGATCACCTATCCAAAGCGACTGGTGCAGCAGATCAAGTCAGAGGAGGAAATGGCTCATGACTTCTTGGATACCAGGGTGAAGAACAGCAGTGGGGACAGCTCGGTAAGTCACCTCTCAGATTCACACATCTGTTCCCTGACACCTTTATCTGCTCAGCGAGTTCTCAGTCAGGGAAACCCAAGAATGAGAACTGGACCTCATTAAAAACAAAAGCATCCCTGAATGTAATGGATTTTCACTTTCTTCTCCAGTTTTTACCCTGTTGCTACATGATATGTAATGCAAAAACTATTGGGCAGGATGAACACAGACTGATATTTATGGGTGTCATTTAAAGATGTGCAAGAGATGGGATTTTTGTCATTAATCAGCAATCGGCAGATGACATACTGAAAAATCTAACTTTTCTTTCTTATTCATAGAATATGCTAAAACTCATAAAACCCACTATTTTTTGTTGATAGAAATATCAACCAAGTGCATGCTCTTTGAAATGCATAAAAGTATACCTTTATGCATAAACTGTGATAATGTTGCAACTTGTTCATTTCCTGTTAGTGTTATACTTGTGTGTCTATTAGGAAACCTGCTGCACAATATTCAGTTCCCTTTGAAAAACATGATTTATCAATGTGCATTGATATCAGTGAAATGGTTGTGACTCATTTAAATGCTGACTTCTGTTCTGGATTGTGTAAACTTTCCCAAACAGCCTGTTAGGTGGGCAGAATTGTACATATATTTTCAACATTTTGACATTTCTGCTGTCATCACCACATGACCCTTCATCAAATATTCGGACGTCATGTTCGTTACCACACTGAGCCCCTCCCAGGCTTTTTTATTATTCAGTGGTGTGTCGAAGTATGTCCCATTAAATATGAAACATGTCTGTGTGAGAAGTGCAGGATGGTTCGAACACTCCCTGTCATTTATTTGAGTCATCTCTCTGAGTCTCTCTATTTGATGAAAAATTACCAAGAATGTCAGAATCCCACGACAGTGCAGCTGTATAATTACAAACATGTAGTGCACAAAAGAGATGGCAGTTTGCAATGGTTTAAAAAGCCGAATTTCTACGTTTTCACGACATGCTGCCCTTTTCTTTTTGAAATATTGAAGATGCTTTAAATAATGAGCAGATAAATTTAGAAACAGCTGAGCTTGATGAAGATCTGAACCCATTTCTCTTTTCTGCAACATCACGTTTTGCTCAAAATAGATGAATTGGTCACTCCAATTACCAAGACTTTCCACTGGCTAGATGGGCATCCAGAAAATAAACTGAACAATGATGCCGTAGTTTATCTATCGCATTTCTCCAAAACAGAAAGCAATTCAGTGAAACATAAAATCAATTCTAAGATTGAGTAAAGTTGTTCTGGTGGCCAAACATAGGTGCATCTCAGTGAGTCAGAATATAACTGATGATTTATTCCAGTTGGAATAAAGTTGGTTCCAAAAGTTAAAAGCATAGTATATTGATTTAATACACACAGTGACTTATTTCCCTTAATTTTCATTATTTTTTGGCAAAACATAAACAAGACTCAGAAAATACAATTTATTATTTAAAGTCAAACGTTTTTTCGACCAACAGCAGAATTGCCAGTATAGTTCTTGTTTCTTTAAATGCAGGCGATGGAGAAACTTCTCATAGTGCTGACATCAATGCCACACAGCACCTTCTGTCATCCCACACTGCAGGATCTATTAGCTTTGTAAACACAGCTGTGTGGGATATCACCGTCTCCACTTGGGATTTATGAATGAGCAGAGGGAGTTCAGAGGCGGCTCGCTTTTGGAAGTTTATGGAGAAAATGTTTGGAGAAAGAGGCTACAGGTTGATTTCCTGCATGCCACTCTGCATTGATGCCATAATTGTAAAAGAAAACCATAACTATACTGAGTTTATATATTGAGCAGTACTTTAACATACTTTCAAATTTGCTGTAATAGTCTGATTGTGTTAAATAGGAGAATATTTGGGTTTTCATTAACTTCTTTCAGTGAATTTGTGAGTTTCAGTTTTGCAATAAAATGTAAAAAATTAAATGAACTTATCAATGACTTTCTGCTTGACTGAGCTGCATCTGTGCCAAGTTTATATATTGAATAATGTTAATATTTATTTATGGAACATATTTAGTAAACCTACATTTATTTCCTTCCCTTGGTAAAATTGTTTAATTTTACTTTATTTTTTTATTAATTCAAATGAAACCTTTGCAAAAAATGATAAAATCACAGTTTTTATTAAAAAAAATATCTCAGTGGAAATCCAATTACATGCGGTTAAACTAATGGTGGTAAATTAACTCACTAACTCAGATATAATTAATTTCATGGAATCAGTAATTCTCTAAATGCCAAATTCAACCTAAGTTATCTGGATAAGGAAGTCAATAAATTGCATGAAATCTTCTTTAAGCTAAATTCATTACTCTTATAGTGCACAAGACAATGAGTGGCAGTGGACAGGGAAGCCAACTTTACAGTGAGGTGACAGGAAAGTCACACAAACTAATTCAGAAGTTCAAAAATGCAAACTTTTTTCCCATCGAGTTTTTTTTTTTTATTCAATTATAGCACTTTTATCAGAAGATCCAAGTCAAAACATGAAACTAATCATTTTCAACCTTCAGAATGGCCTTAACTTAAGTCCTCATTTAGCTTTGTTTGTCAAGTTCCAGTTGTCTTAAGCTCTTCAATTGACTCCCTTGTTGTCTGCTAGAAACAAGAAATTAAGAGAGATTTTATTTTTTTAGTATTATTGAGCATCAGCTAGCTCAATTCCACATAAACATGACTTTCTGAGCTGAAATTTAAAGTTCTGGAAACGCCAAACCAGAGCCAAGTACTAAATTTGACGCAAAACTGTTGAGTTGTGTCTTCACTCTCTTAGAGATTTTGAGATCTTCTGCAGGGTTCAGTTGGCACATACAACAGTCAAGATGTCACATCCATATAGACTGTAAACAAAGAAGACTTGTTGCTAAAATTTAGTCACAACAGACTTTTTGAAATTTACGTGTATCCCCTACTGTCTTTATTTTCAAATAAAATGTACAGGATATGTGTCACATTAAAAGTGGAAAAGCTTTCAAGTGTATCTTGATTTAATTTTTTGAAAACAAAGCAAGCATTTTAACTGGGTTGTGCAAACATTTGAGAGTAGATGAGATGGTTGCCAGTGTGTGAGCGCTTTGACACAATCCACTGCTGACAAAATAATTGAGAGTGATCATTCGTTTTAAAACCATGAATGATCTGATGCTGCAGAGCTCTGGCAGGAAAACACACTTTTTAACCATCTATAACTTTATCTACTTATAAAGTTTACGTTTTATCAATAAAAGCACCAGGATGGTTTCCAAAAATGGCCTGAGTGATGAAACTGTCCTGTTAGACAGTTTCAGCACTGTCACACATTCGGCCGGCATAAAGAAGTGGAGCAATATTACTGTACTGTAGCAGTGACAGAGCGTGTGCAGTTACTTCAGCCTGTCCAAGTCAGTGGTGAGAAATATGTTGTCTGTGCTCACTGGAGGGAATAATCTGTGGACAGTGATGCATTTTATTGAAAAGCCCAATGATTCACTGGGACCCTGTTCCTCTAGACAGAAATCAAAGCCAGGTTGGCACAGTCAGAGCTGCCAGTGTAGTAGATCTCTCTTCGTCTCTTCCGGCCCTACTGTCTTCTCACCTCCGTGGTGCTGGCAGTTGTCCACTGGGGACATCGACACAGCTTGACTGATTATAGACAATCAACGTCTAGTTCTGTCCTCCTCCACCTACTTCCCTTCTGTGACTGTCAAGCCCCCTCTAACATTCCTCTCACAATGCTCTGTCACATATCAAACAGGCACAGCTCTGTCAATCAAAAGGGCCTTTATCAGTCAACATAATAAATCAGTTGGGATGTTTTCAAGGTGTATTGATCCCTGCTGAATTATTCATGCGTTTATGGGAATCAGCTTAGCTCTAGCTAAGTGGCAAATGTAATAACTGTTTTACTGCAGCAGTTAATGTGTGTGAGTAATATTTTATTCTGTCTGCAGCCTGTCCACCTGGCTCTGAGCTGCTTTCAAGTCGAAGCCTTCGGACACACCTTCACTCTTGACCTGGAACTAAACCAGTTAGTACCATCAGATGTGTTGTTTTCGTTTGGGTTTTTCTTCCCATCCTTGCTCGTATCAATGAGCACACCTAATCTTCTGCAGCTGATCTCATTAGCATTTTCCCCGTTCATACGCAAATGCACTTAGCGCCTCTATTATGTTGCACGACAAGATGGGGAATACCAGCGCTGCACTCTCACAGGCACACACACGTTTTAATAGCAAAGCATGTTAATAGGTCTGGTAATTCTGTGTGGAATACATCTGAGGGGAAAACCTTTGGTGTGAGATATCCCAGAATACTTTTTCTCTGATCCTGGCACAGATTGTGATGGTTATCTCTCCTCTTCTTTCAGTCACCTGCTGTCTTCAGATTATGTGGAGAGGCACTTTAACTACAATGGCAAACCACTTCAGTCTGTGGTAAGAGTTTCTTCTACACTACGGGGCAATATTTGCTGATGCCGGTGTTGATGGGGGACTTGTTTTATTTAGTGGTTTAAAGAGATGACCAGAGTTGCAGTGCAGCATTTCAGACTGTTCTTTATAGTCGTTCTTCCTGGAAATCAGAGTTTGAAGAAACACAACTTGTCCTGAGCAGACCATTTAACATACTGATCCTTCACATTTTAAAATGATTTACTTTTGTTTTATTGCGATTTTAAGTGGCGGTGAAACAAAATTAGTGTCCAGTTTCAAAGTGGAGTTTGCATTGATTAAATTTATTTAATATAAAATAGAATCTGAAATCCTTTATTGTCATGCAATGGAGAAATGTGGGTGTGTCATCCAGGTTCACACATCACTAAAATCATAGAAAATGTCATTAGACTGAAAGCTGTAAAAAAACAGAAAAAAAAACATAAACCATGGAAAGTTTTAATTGGGTTTATAGAAAAATAGAATAAAACCCAGGATTAATACTGTGTGTATATAAAAAATACCCAGATTAGTTAAATTAAAGGTGCAGCATAGTCAGGTGACACTGATAAAAGTGTCACCACTCATTGCCAGTCACCGTAAACTGTTGCCAATAAAATTGTTGCTACGAAGGGCGTCACAACCAGTTATTAGATTTAAGTTCAAACCAGTGTTTCACATCTAGCCAGGTTGTGTTTTTTAAAAAGATGACTTACTAATTTGATTGATTAACATGAATATTTGTTCACACTGACATGCTCAAGTTGAATTTTCCGGTCTCTTTGTTTGTTGCTGGGGGAATAGATGCATATTTGTGTAATTATACTAAATTTAGAAGCAGAGACGCTTTTTGTTTGGATTCCTCTTTTAAGGTCAATTTTTAGATTCATGGTTGGACGGTTTGATCTCATCCTGGTGGTTTGTCTATTTATAGAAAGTGCATTATGTGCTTTCTGCTCTAAAGTAGGCTGCCATGCAGACACTGATCAGGAGTGTTACTGGTGTGCAAATATGAGAGCTTACCTGGCAGTCGGCCTAAGCCTTTCTAAAAAAAAAAAAAAAAGTAGTGTCACAAACCCACACAGACTCGCCAAGATAGCAGTGTGTGACCGAATATCAAACTTTACCATAACATTGGCATTGGGATAAACTTAAGCAATATAAGTGGTCTGATCACCATGTGGGATGGTTGTGATTTTTATACTTTTTTTTTCTACAAATATACCACTTACTGCCCCTCAAGCACCCACCTACCCATCTACCCAGCCAGCACTACATGTCCCCACCCACAGTCGCTCCAAACTCTCCTTCAGTCCCCCTGACCAATCACGGGCTTGTTTCCACAGCAACCGGTTAGCTCAGCAGCATCATTAAGTTCTTGGCAGCCAAGAGAATGAAAGAAGACCAGGAGGGAGGGAAGAGCAGAGCTGTAGCAAGAGGAGGAGGAAGGAGAAAGGAATAAGGAGTGAAATGCCAGTTAAAACAAAAGCACGATGCGCTTTGGCATTACGGCCATGTATGTGTGTTTGTAGGCAGGCGGTTTATTCTCTTGGAGGTGGGAGGGAGAGGCTGGCAGTGGAGACCTGCAGTCTGACCAGATTGTCACTCAGCTGGATGTAGGCCTCACGTGTCGACGCTGCTGCGGCTGGACGTGCCAGGCGTGTTGCTTTCAGGGCACGCCGATCTGTGCCGTCGTTTCAGCCCGAGACCCACCCCGCTGAGCTCGGTTTGACTCAGGTGAAGCAACATTTCTCTCCCGTAATAGTGGCACGTCCCCCGCGGCTGTAGCCTTGCAAGGAAGCGTGCACAGATAGTAGTGTCCTTGGATTTTAGCCTGCTTAGTCTACACTTAATTCTCAAATCAAAACAGTGCTGGCAACATGAGTGTTGATTTATTGGAGAGATCCTTGAGCGTCCTTTACCTCCCCCTCCACCCTTATTGTGAATGAAGAACAGGAGAGTGGAGTAAACTCAAGTAGGTCACCAACTATGCTGTAACTGATGGTGAGGGAAGAGGAAGAGTGGTGGCATCTAATGAAGTAGAAAAGCAGCTATATAAAGCCTGGGGTCTTCTATGAAGTATGTTTTTGTTTTCCTTACAGGGAGGAGAGCACTGCTACTACCAAGGAAGACTAAGAGGTTTACCAGCGTCCTGGGCAGCTGTCTCCACTTGTCACGGCCTCTGGTGAGAAACCAAACCATTATTTCCTTTTTTCAAATCCTGCTTACCTTTCTTTTCTGCTTAAGTTTTTTTTCTGTCCTGCATCCACTAATTCATCTTTCTGTTGCTTTGCAGTGGGATGTTCTCTGATGGTTTCTACTCTTATGGAATTGAGCCTGTTCACAATACGAGCTGGAAGGTAAACCTTTACTTAAATGCACAGTAGGGGAAGCTCAAAAGGGTTTAATAAGGAAAACATCCAAAAGTTCTCAGTTTCCCCACAAAATAACAGTGGAAGAGAGTTGTTTTACTAAAAAGAAATTGAGTGCATCGATATAGCATCATATTGTTTTTATCTATTGGTCAGATTGTTTTTTGTTGTTGTTGTTTTTCTTAACCTGCTTTAGCATTTATAGCACAATTTTATTTTTCCAAGTTATTGTATTAAGTTTGATTTAAAATTTATTTATTTTTGTTGGCTCCTGATACTTCACCCTTGCTGGATAACAACCCCAGCTTTAGAAACCATTTTGTTAGAGAACCTATGCTAAAATATGTGATGAATTGTGGGTTTTAGCCACAATTTACCAACAATTCAGGTAAAATGTAAAAAAAATCTTGATGATATAAATAGAAGAGGCATTTAACTTGATGGGGAGCAGACATTCCTTTTTGGTGGAGTTTGGTTGTATACCTGACGTTTTTCAGAGAAATGTATTTTTTCTTAAGACATTTCACTCTGAACAATTATTGAGGGATAAAGACTCCTAAGGTAACCACTGTTGTGTATGTTTTCTACTTTAGGAAGAAGGAGCTCACTTAATTCGCAGGATGCCCGATATCAGACTTTCCCAGCACTGCCCAGGTGAGCAGTCTTAAAAACAGACCTTTCAGGCTCCCACTAAAAGCATATCAAGACCGAATAAATGTGGTTTAGATACACACATATTGGCTGCTCTGGTAGAGATGTGTAAAAAAGCTCAAACCTTTAAGTTGAACACATTAATCCAAATTATTTATTTTTCTCAAAATCACCTATTTATTAGTACTTCTGGTGTTAATACTTTTTTTTATTTATTTTATTTTTTTACAAACCCCCTTTGCCAATAGGACAGCACTTACTTTGCTTATTTCACAATGTCTGAGTGCACAAAGAGAAAAATCTCTACATCATTTCTCATGTTCTTCACAATTAACTGAACAAAAATGCAAAGGATTTTCAAACTAAAAGCAAAAAGCCTGACAATGATCTAAGAGCATAAATTCAAATGTAAAAGAAACAGAACATAAGAATTAACTGAGTTACTCAACACAAATAAATGTGCTTATACGGCAACACCATTCAAGCAATAATTCATATAAGATACAAACACAAAAGAAACAAAAACCCAAAGGAGGAAAAGTGTGTCCATGTAGCCCCCAATGATAAAATGTCATACCTGCAGCTCTGAATATGTGTTTTCAGAGTGTACAGAAGACAGTGAGCAGGACAGCAGTGAAAGTGTTGAAGATGACAGTAGACCAGAGCAAACGGAGGACCAGCAGGTGACCGGGGGGCTGAGAAGATCCAAGAGGTTTGTCCGCAGGCCTTCTGTCCAGACAGAGACCAAATACATTGAGCTCATGGTGGTAAACGACTATGATCTGGTGAGTTTAAGACGTAATTCTAGCACTCCGCATCAGATGTCACATTTTGTTTTATTTTTACCCCCGTTTGTTGTCTTTCTTCACTGATAGCAGGAGAAGGCATATTTATGGATGTTTGGGTATTGGTGCAGCTGTGCCTAAATAAAGCAGTTTGCTGTTTGTTTGATGAATGTAATGCATGCCAATCCATTTGTAATTAAAAAAAAACCCTAAAACAGTCTAGGATTGTAAAAATAAAAAAAAACCCAGTAAAAAAAAACCCAGTAAATCAGGACTGCCTGTATTTATGGAAATGAACTTGGATTTACTTTTTATGTCAGTAAAGATCCGTACCATTGTGTGCTGGAGTGCATGAGAGATCCATTTCCTAAGCCATCTGTGGATCTTTTCTCTCTCTTCAGTTTGTGCAGCTGCGTCGCTCGAGCAGCCAAACCAAAAACTTTGCCAAAGCTGTAGTCAACACAGCAGACACGGTGAGGAACCATAAATCCTCCTACATCCTAACTGCACAAACACAACCTGTCAGGATGTATGTTCTCATTTCACGTCTCTGCAGTCGCGATAACAAAAGTCGATCTTTGTCGGCAGATCTTTCAGGAGCAGCTGAACACCAGGATTGTTTTGGTGGCCATGGAGACCTGGACCTCGGAGAACCTGATGCCAGTCGTGGAGGACCCGCTAATCACGCTGCAGAACTTCATGAAGTACAGGAAGGACAGCATCAGGGAGCAGAGCGACGTTGTCCATCTTTTCTCGTACGAAGGCGACAACAGTGTTTATGCTAAGAATCTAGATTCTAGATCCCAGTGGAGATTTGATTTTAAATGATGGGTTTTCTGTGCTTTTCAGAGGGCGTACATTTCACAGTAGCCGCAGTGGGACAGCCTACACAGGAGGGGTGTGTTCTCCAACGAAAGGAGGAGGAATTAATGAGGTACATTTGGCATTATGCTCATAATTTAGAAAATGCTGATTACAACACTGTAGTCGTATTTGTTTTGAATCTGGAAGTTAAGAGTATAATTTGAAATCAGGATGAATGATCTTAGCTTCTCTGTTGTAGTTTTCTACATGTATTTTGTGTGTCTGTTCTGATTTATAATGAAAGCTACGCTTCAGAATTTCCTTTAAAATTGTTCAAACTATGATGGTTGTTATGTGTAGAACAACGTGTCATGGTCGGTTTTTCTATTTCTTTGCTGTTTTGTTTCAAATACTTGTTATATTTTAGTGAGTCTGTTTTAACTTGCAGTATGGGAGTGTTGGGGCAATGGCCATCACCTTGTGTCAGAGTCTTGGCCAGAACATCGGGATGAGATGGAACAACGCAAGAGCCTCAGCAGGTAAGACAACAGAAAACAACTTAACATACAAAGAGGTTCAATATGATTTCACCCCTTTACCATTTCATACCTTCACTTCATACTCATCACTATTTCATCCCAAGCTGTTGCACTCGTATTTATATCCACAAACAATTTCATACATTTAAATTTTACCATTACTTATGAGTTTATTTATATTGTTAGTCAAATATTTTTGATAAATTATGGGGATGCATACTTAAAATTGGTCAAATCTTATTTCTAATTAAGTTATATTTAACATTTGTTATCTAATTGAGTTAAATATAGTACCTATATATAACTTTATTAGAAATAAAAGGCTTTTGTATTAAAGCCCATTTCTATTTATTGTGGTTCTGGTCAGTATATTAGGGTTAGCTTATAGAAAGTGAATTTAAATAAATTTCTTTTGAGTGTCCTAAAAGGACGCTTTGCCAATTTTGAGGCAAAGCGCCTTAAAATTGGATATCAACTGACCAAAGATCAGCCCAAAACTTTGGGGGTACAGACAATTGTTTTCATATTCAGAAAAGTTGCACACACACACAAAGAGAAAAAAAGCAAAGACAAAATTGGAAAATGATGCAGAAATAAACTAATCAGCACTCTTCCAGGAATCAATACGCAAAGAACTGATCATACTAAAATATTGGTTCTTTTGTGTGACTTTATTTTCCCATTCATCCATCTGAATCTAAATTATTGAGAACTCTGAAAACAGATGGAATTGTGACCTAAATAATGTGCAGGAACCCAAAATAGCCAGCCAGGCTTTCTGACAGTTTCTAAAAAGTTTCTGTGTTGTAATATTTTCCTTTCTTCTTCTGTGGTGTTTAAGAATAGAAGTTATTCTTTGTATTTTATGTTGTGTTTCTTTCTTCTTCTTTTTCAGGTGACTGCAGATGCCCAGATGCCTGGGTGGGCTGCATAATGGAAGACACCGGGTAAAAATGGCTGTTTCTACCCTATTTGTTTGCTAACGCTTAAACAAGCTAACACTTTCATAAGATTTAAAGTTTCTTATTTGAAGCCTAAATAAATTTTGCCTTAACAGGAGACGCCAGATTGCTGTGTAAAGTATTAGAAAATGTGAACTAAAAGTATTTACTACATGAGTGATTTGGACTGGGCTCCCCCGGACAGATGGGACAATAAAGATATGAATTATTTGAGCTATATCTTACTGCAGATGGGAACATTTGTGTCAGATTGCAAAGAGCTGGCACACACACCCACGGTTGATCTGGCATTCCTGACTGGCCAAAAAGCATTGCACTGTTTGTGTTTTAGTGTATGTCTTGGTCTTCATGTTTCTGAGTGTGTGTGTGCTTATGTGTGTGATCACAGATTTTATCTGCCCAGAAAGTTTTCTCGCTGTAGTGTTGACGAGTACATCCAGTTCTTGCTCCAGGGAGGTGGGAGCTGCCTCTTCAACAAGCCGAATAAGGTGAGGATAATGAGGGGTGCGATGTCCATCTCTCAATAGATTCATCGTATAGATTTTATTCATTTGTACACCTTGCCTCATTCATCTCTATATTTCTACACAGTATTATCTTATATATATATTATTTTTTATTATTATTTTAGCTGTTGGACCCTCCAGAGTGTGGAAACGGCTTTGTGGAGCCAGGAGAAGAGTGTGACTGTGGATCCCAGGTGGTGAGTAGCCAACTTTCCTTTACATTAAGCTTATATTTTGACCTGAGATGTTGTAGAGTTTAGTGGAACAGATTTTAATTATTATTTTTTTGTCTGTGGCTGTAGGAATGTGCCCGCAGCGGAGGAGCCTGCTGTAAAAAGTGTACTCTTACCCATGACGCCATGTGCAGCAATGGACTCTGCTGCAGTGGCTGTAAAGTAAGTTGAACAAGAATCAAAGTTGCACAAGCAAAAACAAGAAATAGTTTCACCTGCATATTTTTGCCTTTTGCCACATTTTTCTGATAAATTTGCTCTACAAAAACCTGGTAATCATGTTGAATTTGTTCAACTCTACTTGGACTTTAACTTAATCCTTGCTTGTTGGTCAAATGATGCTAATATGAAGCTTTTCTGAAGCAATAGAACACTCTTAGGCTATTTGATGCAAAACGAAGTACAAATTTTTGGAAATGCTTCTTTTTCCAAGTCCTATTTTACACACGTTGAGTGCAACAATGCATGAATCCACATCTATTTATGCATGACCTGGTATGCACATACCACATACATTTAAAAAAATATTCATTTTCATCTTTCTCCAATCCATAATAATGCGCTTAAGTTGAAAAAAAGGTTGAAATCCATGCCATTTATCGTTTTTCCTTCCACAATGCTGCAGAAAGGGTTAATTCTTTATCAAAAGAAACTCTACTATGCCACCTAGTGGCAGATGTGAGAAAAGAAAAAACTCTTGTGGCTTCCAGTTTAATTTTTAGCCAAATTAACATTTAACAAATGTTAAAGCATTGGTGGAAATTTGATTAGCCACATACACAAAATCAGGTGAAGATTTTTGCTAAACATAAGCATAGTGAGATTTGAACAAGCAAATAATCCTCTTTATATTTATTCATTGATTTGATGCTGAATAAATAGATTTCCTCCTTTTACGTCAACCTTTAAATTTTAAACCTCCAGTATGACACCTGTATGACGTTTTCAACAACTTTAAGTCTCTTTTATTCTGCCTCCCAGTATGAGCTGCGAGGTGTTGTCTGTCGAGAGGCCGTGAACGACTGTGATATTCCCGAAACCTGCACAGGAGACTCCAGCCAGGTGAAACTTCCTGTGGAGAACACTGGATGAAACTGATGCATGAGGTGTGAATGTTTATTTATGGGGTTTTGTTCCTTGGCAGTGCCCTCATAATGTCCACAAGCTGGACGGTTACATGTGTGACATCAGCCAGGTAAGATCTGGATCATTATATCTTCCAACTCTGGGGCTTTATGTTTTACCTGCACTGTTTAACATTCATAGGGACGCTGCTATGGTGGACGCTGCAGGACTCGCGATGGACAGTGCAAAGGACTCTGGGGCTATAGTGTGTTTACAAACAGACACAACAATTATCTCATCCTGTGACATAAACATGTGATCTACATTGACTGCTCCACTTTTAATCCTTGATCAGATTCAGCAGACAGGTTCTGTTATGAGAAGCTGAACGCTGAAGGTACAGAGAAGGGGAACTGTGGTCGGGGGGCTGAAGGGAAAGGCTGGCTGCAGTGCAACAAGCCGTGAGTAAAACAAGCTGCAGAGTTCTGAGTTGGATCCCCCAAAACACAACCTGCTGATTATAACTAAAGCCAGATGTTTGTATTTATTTCTCTCACCTCAGGGATGTATTATGTGGCTTCCTTTTCTGTGCAAACATCACAACAAAGCCAAAATTTGGTGATCTGCAGGGTGAGGTGACCAGCTTTACCCTGTACCATCAGAACAAGTACCTGGACTGCAGGTAAGCTGCTGCAGCACATCTGCAGCTTTTAACAGTGCAAAAAAAAAAGTTATTCACTTTTAATATTGTAATTCCAATTGTCTTCTTCCACTTATGTGACACTTTTGGATGCTTCACCCAGAGGTGGCCACGCACTGCTAGAGGATGGCTCCGACATGGGCTACGTGGAGGACGGCACGCCCTGCGGTCCGAACATGATGTGTTTGGAGAGACGCTGCCTCCCTGTCGCAGCGTTTAACCTCAGCACCTGTACAGGATCTAAACTTGGACACATTTGCTCTGACCACGGGGTAAAGACATTCAGAACATGATTTGATTTTAGATGAAAAATGTAGGTGTTTATTAAACTGGTTATTTTTCAGCAGGATTATTTTAATAATCCTATAATTATAGGATAATATCATAATAAAATCCAAACCTATGTTTATGGATTCATGTTGTAAACAATATTTATAAAGTACTTATGAAAGCATTCAGTAATAGAGTAAAGGTTTAAAACATTTAAACGTCCTGATTTTTATTAAAATTTATATCAAAAAAAATAAATTAAGATAAATCAAATTAAAAAATAGAGATATATTGGAATTTTCACAATCCGAGGTTTTCTTTAGTCTTTTTTTCAATATTTTTAACCAAAATACCTTATTTGTGAAAAAATCAGCACAAAGAAAAGAGAAAAAATTAAGGATTTCACTCCATATTTTTATATTTAAAAAACAACCCATTTTACAATTAAAAAATGTTGATTCAAGAATAAAATGAGCTGTCCTAAAGGAGTAGATTAAAGTAATTGATTATGTCTCTTTATTATAAAACAAATCTATACATTTAAATATACCATTTACATTTTATATGGATTTAGTACCAGACTGTTTTTTTTATAAAGTTTACTTTACTTTGTATTACTTTCCATATTTATTCCATTTTATTGAGACATTAAAAGTTAAATTATGGTGTCTTGTGTTGAAAACTGACCACTGACTAGAAGATCAAATATGGTTATGTGAAAAAGTATTTGTACACTTACAGATTCCTTCAGTTTTTAATATCCTACAGTAGATCATCGAACACATTTTAATATCAGACTAAAATAGCCTGAGTAAATACAAAATCAATCGAGTTTTGAAATGTTTTCATTTATTAAGGGAAAAAAAATCTATCTGAAAAATTATTTGCTGATTTTTACCACTTTGTACCCCTGTTTGCTTACTGTTTCCCCACCGCCCCGCAACAACAACAACAACTGCTTCTTCCCCTCAGACCTGCAGCAACGAGGTGAAGTGCATCTGTGACCGGGACTACACAGGAAAGGACTGCAGCGTTTTCGATCCGATCCCTGAGCCCACCGTCTCGACAGGCCCGGAGAAAAAAGGTCAGTAGCAGAACTCAAACGTTCCCGTCTCTCTCTCTGCCTCTCTCATCATATAATCCCCCGCTCATGGTCTCTTCTCACCACCTTCTCTCTGTGCTGAAACCACAAAGTGGGATAACTCACCTGACTGTCATGAAGATGTTAAGCTGTGTGTTTTCCTTCCTGTCGAGCCTTGCTGTTATATTGTAGGTGTGTGTTGAGCGTATACGTGCTGAAATGTGTGCGGTGCTTAGAGGTGTTTTTTTTTTTGTTTTTTTTTCAGGCGCTGCATTTTTTTTTAAGTGTCTCTTACTTTCTTGCAGTCTGCCAATGAGACAGAGAAATTAAGCAGCTGCTCTTTTAGGCCCAAAACTGCCACCCTGAGCAAGAGGGTGTCCAGCTGAGAGAGCAGGAGAGGGGGAATAAGAACAAAGTAAAACAACTCTCTCTCCTTTTTTTTTCTTCGTGTAATTGTTGTCCCCCTGAACCTCCCTCGCTCACCTGTCACCCAACGTGATGGTCTCCCCCTCCCCTTCATCTCTCTGTCTCTGTCTGCAGGTTTCTCACCATCTGCCTCTCTCTTTCTCTAGTTGATGTCGTACTGTGTCGATGCGGTCTTCTGACGTGTGTTTTTTAGTGGTGTTGTTTTTGTTTCTGCCCCTCCTCTTCCTCCGCACCCTTCCTCCTCCCCTCCTCCCTCTGCGCAGGTCCCAGTGGCACCAATATCATAATAGGGTCCATCGCAGGTGCTATTCTCCTGGCAGCTATAGTCCTAGGGGGAACAGGATGGGGATTTAAGTAAGAGTTCTGGCATGCCTTTGTGTACCTGTCTGCTTATACCTCAAGAACCCCCATCCACCCCTCCCGCTATCACCAGTCTGAAATAGCTGCAACTCATTGCCCAGTAGCTGGGAGGGGAGTTTGGGGAGTGAACTCTGAGACGCTCTCACGCTTGAACGCTTTAGGTTTTGAAATCAAATCATTATCGAGGTTGTTTTTGCTCACGTTTCCTTCTATGTAAATGCATCGTCCTGCTCAGCCTCTTGCAGTGACGACTGAGCAGGAGGGAGATATTTCTCTGCCAGGATCTGTTAGAATCAATCTGATCTACACCACTGGTGCCATGTCTGGAAGTTCCCCTTTACTTTTGTTTGCCTTTCTGGACTTGCATTACCTTTCAAAAGTTCTGAAGAATCCCAAATTTATTTATAAGACTTTCTTTTAACCTACAAAAGTGGTCTATGTTAATGGTTCACTTGAAGAACGTTCAACACCTTGCAAGGAAATTAAAAATAAATGAGGGATGACTCAAGACTTTTGTACAGTATTGTCCATGGTGGCTTAACCTAAGCAAACTTTTTCCATTTCTATTTTTATTACCTTGTTCAAGCCTCCGTTATTCATTTTTCCTCACTAGGCCTCATCCTAACCCCGAGTCCCCTCACTCTATTGCAACAGACCGCCTCTGCATGCTCGCTATGGTTCCCTCTGTAAGATCTGACCTAAAAGGACGGCTCCTACTGGCTGATGAATTAGATTGTCATTGAAAGGTTATGATTTATTGCATGCTGTCGTTCCTTTTAGGGTCAATAGGACAGTGCTGGCCACATTTATTAGGACTCCTGGTAAGGATGCATATAAAATCGCTAAAGTCATGTATCATTTTCTTTGGATGTACAACTTCTTATTAAAAGTTTTAGGAAAAAAACATTTAATTAAAGTACATTTGTTCAATTGGTTAAAAAAATCTTACAGTAAGAAGTAATGTTTGTTTTGTAGCATTACTATGGATATTGCTGATGGTAATTGTTTGTGCAACCCCCTTTTGCCAAATGTACACAACTTAGTCTAATCTGATAACTTTTTAGAGGATCAGAAATGTAGAGAGGGATC
This sequence comes from Xiphophorus hellerii, assembly GCF_003331165.1. Lineage (NCBI taxonomy): Eukaryota > Metazoa > Chordata > Actinopteri > Cyprinodontiformes > Poeciliidae > Xiphophorus > Xiphophorus hellerii. Next base: position 6,711,735 of record NC_045687.1, read on the forward strand.
CTTGATCATTTTGCAAAACCACAAAATCTTACCAAGTGTTTTGTGTCTAGTTTCTAGTGCAAATATCTTTGCAAACTTGAAAAGAGACAAAACTAACTTACAAGTAACCTTTTAGCAAGATATAGAAGTTTGTTTGAAGATAATAATTCCTTAATATTGATGAAAAAGCACAAGTTCCACTGGCAGATTGCAAAACATTTTTCCCACGTTATAATTTAATTTGTCCGCCAATAGAACAAATACTTTTTCATAAGCATTAAGGAATTGTTTACTTAAAACATGCCTTTGTATCTTGCAGAAATTTCATTTTTAAGTTAGTTAGTCTTATTTCAAGTGTAGTACAATATTTGCACTAGACCAAAATGACTTGGTAAGATTTTGTGTTTTTTTGCAGTGAATTTGTTTCAAAATCTCTGCAGATTGTCCAGAGTTTTGTTTTCTTCACGCATTCTTCTCTTGAGGTCACCCACCTCATATACAGGACTGCAAATCAAGAGGATGGTAGACTTTGTGTCTTGTCAACCATTTCTGTTGATTTGGCCAAATGTTTTGGATTATTAATTAGCTGAAAAATCCAGGAATGACCCATTTGCACATGGTGGTAAAGTCCAGCATGTTCTTATTTGCATTCTCGGTTTCTCACAAAATGGCATCCTTTATGTCAGACCAATCTAGAGTGATTGTTGCCAAAAATCTCAATCTTTTTCTCTTGCCAAAATTTAACAAATGCAAATGTACAAAAGCGTACAGTTAAGTTATTTTAAATGATTATTTCGGAGCTCACAGGAGAACTAGTTAAAAACTAATACTTCTTAACATTGGTTTTGTTTCCTCTCTGAATAGATGTACTCAAATGTGGCTGGCACTGTGTGCATGAGCAAGTTTCTTCCTACTAGTCACACTTAACAGTTTCTGCTGAATGTGATCTTACCACTTTATTCTGGCAGAAGATCATTTCAGGGAGACTGTCGGATGGATATCATACTGAATTATCATTGTTGGATTTATGTCTTGTACTTAAATCTAACAGTGTCATTCAGCAGAGCTAATTCAATAGAAACAATTTGACGTTTTAATTCAATTCTAATTAATATTTCGCCTGTTTTGTGCAGCTAGTGTTCATGCTTCTTCATTTTGTCCTATTTTACGCAATGTTCTAACAATAAAAAAAACAAAACACTGTTGTAGTTATTGTTTTTGTACTTTCCCTGTCTTGCTGATTCAACATGTTTTGACTTTTTGTCTCCTTTCTTGGCTTGCTTCTGTGGTGCAGGAACATTCGAAGAGGAAGGTACAATCTTAGAAAATCTAATAGTCAACCTGTAACTTAATTCGTTAAGATTATTTGGATGTTTTTTTTAGGATTATTTCACTCCTGCTTGACAACTATGCATCTCAATGCAACCTCTGCTTTGACTGTAAAGCTAGATTTGCATACTCATGCCATTTTTCTGCCCGTCTGTGTTTATCTTCCTGCAGCTGTTTTTTCCTTCTGTTCTTGTGTTTCAGATCTGGAGGAGGATAAGATCACTGTCTGTCTCTCTGTTTGTGTCCTGTCCATGCTTGTATTCCTCCTCGCACCGTGTCGTTTCCACGTTAAAGAAGAGGGGAATGAAAAAAAGAACACACAAGTCTTCCATTTCAGCCCCGGGATCTCTCCAAATCTACTTAGATGATCACTTCCTCCAAACTCCCGTCTGCTCCTTCCATTTGTCCTCTTTTGGGACCCCCACCATCCTGGGGCCCGCGAGGCTCCTCTCGCCATACCAGCCAGATCACACTCATGTGGCTGCTGCCAGCTGAGGACTGTGTCCAGGCTTCACCTAAAGCAAGGATGTGGCTGTCTCTGTGAGTGACACCAGGGGTCCTTATCCAGTCTAGAGGCCCTATGAATGTGCTTTGGTGTCTTCTTCTCACAGCTCAGACATTCTGGGGGAAAAAAGTACATGTCGATGGTGGACCAAATTGATAAGAGACTCAGACCTGCCAGGAGACCAGCCACTATTTTAGTCCAAGATTCAAAGCTGGACGAGTGCACAGACCGAACTAATGTGACAGAAAATGAAATGTTGGCGCTTTTTTTTTTCGTACAAAAAGTGGACCTGGGGTTCAGTACCTCCATAACTGGCCGTGACTTGGTGCACCTGTAACTGGACAGCCATCAGTTCAACATTTGGAGACAAGGAAACGACTCCAAGAAATCTTACAATTGTCTATTTGCATGTTTTCCAAAGAGAGGCTAAGGAAAAACTAATTGTCAAAATAAGTCGTTCGCAGTACCTTGCAAAAATATTCATAACCCTGACGACCTCTTGTCACATAATGAAAAGTTTGAAGATTAAGTGAAGCTGAATAGCTTTTCACTTTTTTAAAACAAATTTGAAGTTTGGTTTTCATTTGTATCGACTCCCCTTTTATTCAGATACCTTTAAATAAAATCCCAAGTAACCAATCACCTTCAGAAATTATCTAATTAGTAAATAGAGAAGCTGTTGATGCCACAGATATTAATTGTGAATTTTACAAATCTTGCTTTTATGAAAGAAGAAGCAAGAAGAAAGTCAGCTTTGAGCAAAACAAAAGGCATAAGTCAGTTTTGTAGTTTGTAACAGGCCATAAGATAAATTTAAAATGGTATGCGTGTCAGAAAACCAACACTGCATGTGAACCTGAACACACAATGCCCCTGTTGAAAGATAGTACCATGATTTGGGGCATTTTTTTCGACAAGGAAGCTAGTCAGAGTAAAAGAGAAAGATTGATGCAGCTAAAGAGCGAGCAAAACTGGAATAAAATCTGTTAAGAGACTGAAAAACTCTTGAGATTGGGGTGAAGGTTCACCGTCAGCAGGATGACAACCTTAAAGGCCCATACCTAAATCTAAATGAGAAACTGTGGTAAGACGTACTGTTTCTTTTCAAAAACATTGTGTATGAAATTTCACTGTGCTTGAGCTAATTTTGTAAAGAAAAATAGGACATTATGTTCTCTAGATGTGCAAAGCGAGTAAAGAGATAACCCATAAGATTTCCACCTGTAATAACCAAAACAAGAGGTGACTCTCCAGGTTTGAGATCCATGCATCACTTTCCTTCTACTGTCCACTACTTTTTAACCCTAATCCCTAACCCTAACCCTAAAATGCCCATAAAAAACATTGCAACCTGTGATTGCAAAAAAAAAAAAAAGAAACAATGTGCAAAGGTCCTAAAGGTATTAATACTTTTGCAAGGCACTGTATCAATAACTCTCAGCTTAAGAGCATCTTGTGCTCCACTAACTTTCTCCATATGAGTTTTCAAGTAAAACGAGAAGCTATGTTGTTATGGTTTTGGGATCATTTTTTAAAAGAAAACCACTGAACTATGAAGCAGCAGAGACCGTAACTTAGTGTTTTAAATGTCAGAACGACCAACGTACATTCCACTATACCTGTCCGTGTGCCCACACCTCTTCCAAAGTGTGTAGAAGGTTTACTCTGTATGTCTGTGATTGTGTGAGTGAAAGATATTTTTAAAGAAAGCCAGAATGTACAGTATTTGTGTTTACATTTAATGTAGGGGGCAGTTGCGTCCATGCACATGTGTACACTCCTCTTAGGTAGGCAGGTTTTACCTCTTGTCTCTTTCTACGACCTGTTGGTGGCTGCAGCCAGGCAGCGCATTATTGCCAGTTTTTAAGTCTTGCATCTACAGGAAACGAGCACCTGCCCACTGTACGCACACCCATTTGTAAATATGTGCAAATTATACTTAATGTTAAATGAAATCCATGAAGCTTTACTGAAAGCTGTGTTAAAATATTTAGTTTTGTTTCTACTAATGAATAGCCTCTGATCTCTTGTCACAGCCTGCATTTGCAAAGCCCTCTAAATACAAACCTTTTCATGTATCTCTAAATGTGGCTTAACAGCCCTGTCTTTCACAAAATCTTTTGTACGTTTGTTGATAGCCACCAAGCCTCTGAGAAAAAGTCCCCTGACCCACCTACCACCAAAAAAATAAAAATAAAAATCTCTGAGGACCCTTCGCTGTACATGAGATTAAAGTTCTGGTTTGGGGTCCAAGAGGCTATTTGTCTGATGCTGTCAGTGTGAATGAGGTCAGTTTGGTTTGTATGAGGTTTGCACTTTGCCAGATGCACTATTGTTATCACAATATGTACAGAGGGAGCATCAGATGTGATCAAGAGGGGGTAAAAAAAAAAGAGGCATCTTTCACCATATTTTTAGACACTATCTTTTTGGACTGAGACAATGGAAAAAACATCAACTGATGCTTGTAGATGGACTGAAATGAACAAAAATAAAATACTGAAACATGAAGTAACCTCTTCTCTTACATTATTCTGCCTGTCTTTAACTTTATATCCATAAAAATAGAAAGTATTATTATGATTTTTAAAGTGTGTGTACACTTGACATGCAAAATCCAATCTCATGCTACTTCTATTCAAAGCGTACATGATTCTTCTAGGTCAGATTATAGAGTGCCACGCAACATCTTTCACAATATCTATGCTGCTGACACATAACCTTAGTCCACTACTGTCACTGAACTAAAATATTCATCATTACCTATGGATGTCCTCTATCTCAATCTAAAAAAAGAACAAAAGTAATTGTTTTTGGCCAAAAGAGGCAAGTTGAGAAATCGGCCTTTAACTAGACCCAATCAGTCTGAGGTCACACCGAGGATCAGAAGAACATAACTGATCTTAGACTCAAACTTCAAGGTTAAAAACTAAATGTTCTATTAATAAATGAGATAATTATCACATTAAAAATGTATAAATGTTCATGTGATTAGACAGGACATCAAATACTGATGTGTATTTCTAATTTTAAGTAGCTCAGATTATTGTAATAATTGTAATTATTGTAATGTTGGTCCCTAAAAAATAAAAATAAATACAACTGAAAATAAAAAAAATTAAAAATCAGCTGCAGGTCATTCAATATGCTGAGTCCTGACCTACACCAGGAAACGACTCCATTACACTATTGTATTAAAAAACAAAATATGTGAAAATTCACATTTTCGGGGTGCAGTTTTGGCCTTCTAGAGAGACAAAAACCAGAATCGTAATTATTAAAATAATATTTTAATTGCGAGCAACATCGCTTGAAAACCAAACTGTTGCTGGTGGTAATCATTCAGCATAAGAAATGTTACGAGTCACCTTACTTATAAACATTCAACTTTCTTTAAATTAAAAAAGAAATGAGGAAAAAAAAATGCAGAAATGTCGTGAATACTTGGCAGCGCACAGGCCGATGACTGGCAAGGAAATAACGGTTTAAATAAGGCTGATGGCAGCAAAGACCAAATATCAGTCTCTATTGTTGATCAATATGACTGGGTGGGAAAACAACATGAACCAATCAGTTCTGCTGTCTTTTTCTTAACACTGTAAAAAAAAATGTAGATGTCTGTCAGTTGGAAAGTCTTTGGTTTGTAGAAATGGGAGGTGGGATAAAAATGGATGTCAGTCGGCATCCTCGCCAGCGTCCCACTTAGATTTCGGTTCCTGCCACCATTCTGCCAGGAAGGACTCCTCATAGTCACCCATTCCTTCAAATTCAGCGTCAGGATGTTCAGAGTGAGAAGTGACTGCTTCTTCTGGACTCACCACTTCCTGGATAATAAAAGAACAAGGCAAATTCACATAGGGCAACATGATTACTTTCTTAGCCTCATTCTTTGTAGACAAAAATAAAACATTTTCCTTCTTGGTTCCCATAAATCTTTCACACGTCTCCCTATAATTCAGCCCTGTCCTCCTCCCCCCTCTCGGGTCCAGGAGGTTTGCAGGAGTAGGAGGAGCTGACCCGAGTTAAATGGACGTGGCGCAGTGTGAGTGGTCGACACCTCCAAGCCACATACCGCACGCTGCTGGTGGAAAACACAACACCCCCCCCTTGCATCCTCCACCTTTTAGCATTCTCAACCACAGCTTGCATTTATCCAGCAACTTCTATTGCTGTGTTAGAAGTGTCCTTCCTACCGTGTCTGGTCATGCAGACAATTCAGGTCTTATCTGCTGAGACAGAATCATCTCTGGCTCAGAAAACTGACACCAAGCCAACTCATTGTGGCTTCGTGGGAATTTAGATTGTGCTGCAAGACAAAATTTCAGGGATGGAAAATCTTTATGAAGTTAGAGCCCCTACAAACTTGTCCTCGTGTCGTCTGATATATTTGATGAGTTTTTGCAAACAAATAAAGATGGAAATGGACAAATCTGGAAGATCAATAAACTTGATAAAACTTTACATTCTAATGAACATTTAACACTGGAAGAGATTTTAAGTATCCAAAATAAATAAACAAAACAACAGAAACAACAAATAAAATTAATTATGAAGTCTCTGTAAACAATATTGTCCTTCAAAAAGTGGCTAGTTGAGACCATTTGTCATCCAGTTTTTGGTAGAAAGAGAAAAACGATAAATCATGCAAATGGAAATTATTGAGCTTGTTTTATTTTTTTATGCGGTAAACTGATTTATTGCTTATTGCAACAGGACTATGGACAAGTGATGCTCTGCTTACTTTGACTCCAAGAAGTTTCCCAGACCTGAAGTATCTCAGATTGTCCAACCAAACTTAAGGTCCAGAAGGTCCAGAACAGAAGGTCCTTCTCACATATTTTTCTCATCATTTTTTGCATACCAAACCACCAGGATTGTTTGTTACCAAAAATACAATGTCTACATGCTTAGATGTATGATAGCAGGACAGAAAATGTTTATTTTTTCTGGCTCTGATGGAGATCATGGAGACTTGGTCACCTAAAGATGCTAAAGTTTAAAAGATTCCAGTTCGGGAAACACAAGACAATGTCCCTCGAGAGATTCATCAATTTTTGGATTACTTGCAATATAGAAACATAAAGCACAACATGCAGTCAACATCAAATGCAAGATTTAGTGGTTTCATTTACAAACAGTGAATGAGAAACTATGTAGTTTTATTTTTATGTTTAATTCAATATTGTATGATTAATAACAAAGTATAGAATTATTATGAGGGTAACTATCATTACTTTATCATTTTTGCCATTAGAAAACAGAAATCCCAGAGGAAACATACCTCATCGTCTGTGTAGAGGTAGTTCAGTGCAAACTCGAGCATTTCTTTCTGTTTGATTGTCTGGTTATAATACCTCAGGGCCTCCTGAAACATGAAAGACATTTGAGCATTTGAGTTAGCTTAGTAAACAACCCAAGTGTTTTATAACCCAAATTTGGTCTGTGGTCAGTTTTTTTTTTTTTTCCCTCTCCCGCTACAAAAGTGCCACATTTACAGTTTTACAGCTGGTGCTCTGAAGCTCCTGCCAAATTTACACCATGTAAAATGCAGAAAATACAAGTTTGTCGCGATTACGTGAGTTTCTAATTACAGCCCTGTGATTGTGTTAACGATTACGCCAGCGCTGCTTTTTATAACGTTGCTGCCCTGCTTTGCTGGGTTTGTTTTGACCAACAGCAGATGGACCGGGAAACAGCAACGGCGGCGATTTGCTTCACTCACAGGCCGAGGCTGGAAGTCCTCCTCCTTCAGCCCCCACTGCTCCCGGTAGAAACGATAATACGCAACGTTCTGCTGCATCACCTGGTCGCTGGGGTCGAACAGCATGTAACTGGCTGCACAGGGAGCCGCGTTCTTCACGTCATTCACTGGAAAAGACGATAAGAACTCATGGCAGATTTGTAAAAATCAAAAGAGAGACGCTTGAATCTCAATTTTGTTCCTACATTTATAGTATGAAAACTGAAGGTAGTGGTACATGGTGGCAACAAACTTTTCCACAAAGAACCCTCCGACGTTGGGTGTCAGCTGCTCCTCGCATCTCACTTTACATTTCAGCACATCAAGGAAGAGATCTGAGGGCAGAGGAGAAGAATATATTATTACACATCTCCAGCATGCTGAAATGAAGCTGCTGCTGTTCGCCCGGTACCTGCTAGAGACGGGTAGAAGTCTTTAAACTCCAAGATTTCATAGGAGCCTTCGCAGCCTGCTGAGCAGAGGCTGTACACCTCAAAGTACTGCGTGATGGCCTGCTCCATGTTCCTGGCGCTGCTGCTGAAGTCTCCACTGTTGTAAAGCACCACGCTCTTTAGGAAAACACTCTACCAGCAGAGACACAGTGGTTATTGTTTTCGGCAGGCATACGTCAGTCTGTGTTTTTGTATTTGGGTTTTGCTACTGACTTCATACGGCTGCTCCTCGTGGTCGATAAGATATTCATCCACTTCAAACAGGCTCTTGTAGTAGTTCATGTTTTTGGTCAAATAGGGCTCCTCTGGGTTTTTCTTGAGGAAGGTGTGAGTTGCAGACACAGCCTTCTCCACGTTGTTAAGCTAAGGAGGAACACAAGGCATGATCACAATTTCCACAAAACACACATAAATGACCTCATCCTTACTGGTCAATTGTGCAATAGGACGAATATCCTATTTTCCTACGTTTGTAGTGCAAATGTGGTGCTGGCAGTGAAAGACAAGCAGTGCTCAAGTGAAGATATTCTTGTAATCCATTCATTATCCATTTGATTTAAACCTGCCACCTGTTTCAATGAGCCTGCAGTTGTTGTTGTTGTTTTTTTTATGATCAATGTCATTTCATCAATTATAAGTAATTGATGAAATAGCATCAATTATAATTAATTGATGAAATAGCCTCAATTATAATTAATTGATGAAATAACACAAAGTTTTCACAAATTGTATTTCCTACCTTAGTAGGAAAACTGGAGTCAGTTGATCAGCTCTCAAAGAAATTCACAAATTGGTACTATTAACCAAAATCCTTATTGTGATGTTTTTTAGATTTGAGATCTTGGTGTTTTTGTTATTTTTTAAGACAACATATGCGTCCCTCCTTTGAGTTTTTGAGGCTTAGGAACCTCTTTAAAAAGAAAAAGTCTGGGAAGATAAACATCAAATATGGTCTTCGCTGGTTTTTACACCAGGGCTGGATTACCTGCCTGTTCTATAAGTTTTTTTTAGAAAAAGGCTTGTAGAAAAACTTGTAGAAAATCGGTTCTTCTACTTGAGGTGGAAAGAACAATGTTCTTTCTGAACAGCACATTTCATACTTGAACTCGTTGGAAGCCATCATGGAAACTTTTTTTTCTTTTTTCAAGAAAAAATAATTCTGTCCAGATTGATCCATGTCAAGAACAGGTTGCAATACAACAAAACAAACAAACAAACAAATCTCTCTGTTCTGGTAGAGTGTGTATTGGTCTTTAAGTTAAGATCTGAATGCTGGACAAAAACAAAGTTAATAAAGGTTTTAAAATAAAAATCTTAAGAAATAACTCATAAGTGATTGTAAATGCTGATTCTAAAGCTTCGATTGAACATAGAAATACTAGTCATGTTATTTATTTGTATTTAAAGTGGTAGACTGCAGATATTTGAGGAGCTCAGCCCAACTTCTCTGATGCCTAAACATAAAAAGAGGGTGTTGATGTCAATCAGCTGCAGGTTGATTACAAAATATGAGTGTTTCATTCATTCACCTCCTACTAGACTAGTCCACTCACATAAGTCTTTTCTAGAATTGAAACATGCACTGACTGATCAACTCCAAAGAATGGAGTTGATCAGTCAGTCCAGACCAAGCTGTGCTATAAATTATCTTTAATGGAATAATCTTATTGTGTATTTATTTTTAATCTTCACATTCTTGCTAATAATCTTGAAGCTGTTGTTGTTTCCGTTTGTGTCATTAAGTTGCTTTATTCAATTAGAAGTAAGCATACTGGCTGATAAAAGATAAATCCGATTAGAGACTTTATTGGGGATTAGCATTAATCCGGAGTTTTTTTTAGATCAAATCCAGAGTAATTGATCTAAAATTATAATGTTTGATAAAGGTCGCTTCCTGGAAAGGCAAAGTTTATTCTTCAGGTTTTGAAAAGCTATGACTGACTTGTAAACATCAATATAATCTCATGTTACTTAACTTCACTACATTTATCGGACATAAGTGGCCTAACAGAAAAAAAAAAACTTTTAAAAATGTAATGTTGAAATGTGTAAAGACTTTCTGAAAGGCTCTTCAGAAAGTCTCAATAAATATTGCATAAAGTTTAAGAGATTACAATAAAACATTCAAAAGTGAGAGGCATATTTCATTAAGTGGTTTAGCATGGCTAAGACAGGACTATTAAATTCCCCACAGGTCTGACTGACAGAGAGGAGAATGGGGGGATTGTTTTCAGGGGAACACTGGAAGAGACGTGGCACATGCTCAATTCAGTCTGCAGGAGGGCGCAACAAGGCAGCAGAGAAACTGCCCTCCTCACCTCTGACTAGAAGTTTCCTCTCACTGAGTCCAGTTGGGTGTATTTACTATAAGGAGTCTGTTATTCATATTTTAGCAAAGCTACAATCATACGCCAAGATTCCAGATGGAAAGCAAACTTGAATCACACTCTCAATGAAAAACAAACTACCGCACAGCAAGTCATGCGTAAAAAGTCAGCATCCAGGCTACATTTAGACCCAAATCAAAGCTCCCAGGTCTCACCTGATAATAAGCATACTGAATGTACCGATACGGTATCCTTTTCTCAAACGTTTCCAGTAAATCCCTACGTGGATAGGAGAATTTAAAAACTGGAAAATCTGCCTTGCACTTTTTCAGGCAGGCAGCCCTCAGCATGATGTGGCGCACAACGCGCAGGCTGCTGTCGGGGAGCGGGGAGTCGCTGTCCCGGCTCGCGGAGCTGCAGTTGCGGCCGCAGAACGCCTCGCTGTCCCGCAGCAGCCGGTGGAGCCGCAGGCTGAGCTCCATGTACTTGACGCTCTCCGCCCAGCTCTGCGCTGCGTACTGCTCCAGTGCGTAGTTGTACGCGGACTCCAGGGGCATCATGTCCTTCTCGGGGAAACTTTTGAAGCTGTACTTCTCATACTGAGCCTCCACCAGGAAGGGCATGAGAAGGGCCAGGCACAAGTTTCTCGGGAGCATCATCCCCATTCCCCGGCAACAGCTGGAGTCCTCTCCGGCTTTGAATGGATCCAGGAGACTTCCCTTTTTCGCCTCTTAACAAGGTTTGCTCATGTCTGCCTGCACGTAGCCAGTATAATCCCTGTAGGAATAAGACACTAAAAACTTGAATCCTTAGGCAATATTTTCAAAATAAAAGCTTTTCACACATTGCAAATCTTTGAAAAAAAAAAAATGTCTAGTTTTTTGAATACCAACCTTGTGCTTTTTTGGACCTAAATGTTTTAAACTGGACACATTTTCTAGCAAAAGTTATGCATCATCTTTGATTCAAGAAAACTGATCATTTCTCGTTAAGAAATCCCAATTCCAATGCTTGGGAATTATTTTGAAGGTACAACTTCCTTCTCTCTGTGTAAATGGTGATAATTTTCTCTTGCTTGACAGCAAGCAAAAGTCTGGGCCTCAAGGAGGAAAGGATCTAAAGACTCAATTTAGTCACTCAGCAGGAGTCTAACAACCCCTGATTATTACAATATTACACATCCTATTTTATTTTTCAACAATGTAATTTTGCATGTTCCATTCGTAACTTATCAGGAGATTTATTTGAAAAGTTTTGAAAGTATTTGGCCATGCAGCCCCTACTTAAAGTCTCAGTAAACTTGCAAGATTAAACATTACGAGTATGAAAACCATACTGCGTTTTAACGATGAGAACTTTTGAGTCTAAAAAAAAAGAATAATATCTTCTTTTGGACAATAAAATTGAATGCACACTTACTGTAGTTACCCAATAAAAACAATTTTGATAGACTTTCAAGAGACTACAGGTTCAATCCCACTGTTCTATTCGGGATTTGGCGTTTCCTGCGTTAAAAACATGGGGTCGGCATTGTAAGCCAGCCTTTACACGTCTGCAGAATTCCATTAGAAAGTAGGAGGCGGCCCGGGATTTCCTCCTTCTCCCTCTGCGGTTCTTTGCGGCGCAGAAACTTAAGGGTGCGGTAAGTTAGACAAAAAGAGACGCAACGGAGCCGGAAATGACGACTGATTTCCATCTAAATAAAAGCAGAAGGTAAAAACTATTTACAGTAGCATTGTATGAGATAAAATTGGTGTGATTTTTACTAAACTCTGTTTCAAAGAAAGAAAGAAAATTGTTCATTTATTTTATTGTGGCTCTTCAGTGTTCTGCTTTGCTGATTTGTGGCAAATTTGTAAGTTATTCACTTGCCATCCATTTTAACTTAAAAAAAAAGCCACATAATATTTAGAAATCTAGTGAAAAGGGGAAGAACTGGGATTTAAGTGATTTTGAGTCTGACTTGGTTGCTAATGACAGACATGCTGGTCTGTATTTCAGACACTGAGGATCTAGTTATTTATTATTTATTTTGGTTTGTTTGTTTTTACCGTTTTTTTAAGCTTACAGAAAATTGTCTAAAAAAGAACTGAAAGAAAAATCCAGTGAGCAGCAGTCATATAATAATGCCTTGCTGTCAGAGGAGAATAACTAAAGTGGGCTGAGGATAAAGAAATGTGGCCAAAATGTATCGCTAGCTTTAAATCTTTAAAGTTTTTCAACAAGATGTTCAATTCAGCATTTCTGAATTTTTGAAATTATATCTATGATTTGGCCACATAATATTTTTGTTAGGTGTAAAAATGATAGATGGTGACAGGGTTTCACCCAGGAGGGAAATCCTTCATCTGATCAATGGTGACCCGAACGCCTTCTTGAAAGTTCAGAACGAATTTTCGACCTTCCAGCAGGTTTGTGATATTTTATCTCTAAGACTGAATTTGCCCACGTTATGGAAGACATA